>NC_005063.2:380000-680000 GCF_000002445.2 Trypanosoma brucei brucei TREU927 | reverse complement strand
GGGAAAACAGCGAAAGGCAGTTATCCCTTTTCCAAACGCTGGATTGGCTCAATCGGGCGGTAGAAATGAAATAA
This sequence comes from Trypanosoma brucei brucei TREU927, assembly GCF_000002445.2. Lineage (NCBI taxonomy): Eukaryota > Euglenozoa > Kinetoplastea > Trypanosomatida > Trypanosomatidae > Trypanosoma > Trypanosoma brucei. The sequence continues at coordinate 679,926 of NC_005063.2, read as the reverse complement.
TCACTGCGGCACGGCCGCGTCTATAAAACAAGCCAATGAACGTATATTTATATATTTATATATGCATAATGTATTTAAATATTAAATGTAACATACACCCTCATACATACCACACGGATATTACATTGCCTTAATCTTCACCCTATACTTCAATTTTTCTTCTTCCTCTTTTTCTCTTAGCTCACTTGCTTTTTTTTTATATATAGTAGTAGTTTTTTGGTGTTATTTACGTGCTTTGATTGGGATAGGAAGTGACGTTTGAGGGGTTGCACGTAAAGTTCTTCAAGTTCAAGTTGCTCAAGTAAGAACTTGAAGTAAAAAAAGAGGAAAAAGAGAAAAAAGACAGACAACACGGTAACAAATCCTTAGCTAAAGGATAATATAAAGTTCGGGATAGAAATAATTAAAAAATAAAACAAGGGAAAACAACAACAAAAGGAAGCGAAAGAGAAATATATATATATATATATATAAGAGAATTGAAGAAGGAAAAAAAAGTTGTGTCATAATAGCGGCTCTTAATTGATTGCAGGGCGGAAACAAACGGGAAGAAACGGGGCAACACAACACAACACACTGCGCGGCATTCTCAACAATATAACCGCTGAACCGTTAAGGTGCTCACGGTGGTATCAGGACGGCTAAGAAAGAAAAAAAACTGTTTGTTTTTTTTGTTTGTTTGAGTCTGCCGAAGTCGATAGTGAGTCCGAAGAGCAAGTGTAACCGCACGGTAGTTTTGTTGCGGGGAGTGGCCTGGCCCTTCATTTCACGTTAATTTGTTTTTTTCTCTTTCTAAAAAGTTTTTTTACATGCTGCGCGCGCGCCTGAAAATATTCAGCGCTTTGAACGGTGCAACAAGTGCCTTTAGCCGAGCAGTCGCACCGCTGCAAATTGCGACTCGTCAGCAGTCTTTTTCTGCAGCTGCACCGGCAGCCAGCGGTGACTTCTCACACATTACTCGTAACACCGTATGGGGCTTATGGAATGAAGGCAATCTCTTTTCACTTTCAGTACCGGAACTTGCTTTTTTTTTACAGGAGCACTGCCGCGTGGCAAATGTGGACCCTCGTGCAAAAAAGAGTGCGTTGGTGCGGCAGGTGGAAGAAATTCTCTCCGCTGAGCAGCAGGCGAGCGCAACGGTACCGCAGGAGGACAACCCACACGCCATTGTTGTGACGGACTATGATCGTGCCGAAGATGCGCTGGAAGAAGCGGATGAATACGGTGATTGGGGTGCAGAACCCGGTTTTGAGGACCGTCGTGAGTTGGACTTTATGGAATTAAGCCCTGGACGAATGGGCGAACGTTATGATCCGCTTTCTCCTCGAGCCTTTCAGCTTCTGCACAGTGAGACAGCTACAGATGTGGGTATTGCGAGTATCGACCCGAGCAAACTTCCGGGGCAAAGTAAGGTGAAGAATGCCCTGGCAGCAATTCACGTTGCCCCAAACGACGCAAACAAAATGCGATTCCGAATGGCCTTTGAATGGTGCCTCATGAATATTTGGAATATGAATATGCCGGGTGAGCTTAACATCGGAGCGGGTAAGGCACTTTACTATCGCAGTGTGGCAAAGCAAAATCGTAATGTCATGCCGCTGTGGACAGTGCAAAAGCATCTCTACGCTCAGCATCCGTATGCCTGGTTTGCCATTGCGAGCGAATCCAACGTAGCGGCCATGGAGTCTCTGGCGGCAGCTCTTAACATGAGCATCCAACAGGAACGCACAACGAGCTATAAAGTCACAATCCGTCGCATGGCAGAGTTTTTCGATTGTGAGCTCAATGGTCAACTTAAGTGCACGATGATGAACAAACCGTGGGATCGGTTCTTCGTTTCACACTACATTCGCAGTAAGATGCCCGATTTGCGTTACGTCGTGCGTGCCAGGCATCCCATCAAGAAACGTATTGCGGATGCTTACCTTGAAGCGGACATACTACGTAGCACACGGGATTCTGTGCAGTCGGTGTTATCGCCGGAATTAGGTGATGTTGTGTACTGTTGTGAGCGTGTGGTTCGCAAGTGGGCCAAGAAAACGGCCACTGGTGTAACACTTCAACTTGTAGAGACAAAACGAACGCCGCTCATCATCACAAAGGCTGGGGACGAGGGCGAACGTTTGGAGTATGAGTGGATTGTGCCGCTACCCCAACAGGCTGAAAGGATTGATATAGCTGCACTTACGGACGAACTGTGGGAATACGGTAACAAACTTGCGGCAGCGCTAGAAGAAGGAATGGAGGAACTTATGGTTCACACCATGACTGCCGTTTCGGCATACTAGGCATTTCTTGTTGTTGTTGATCTCGGTGTTATTGTTATTATTGTTCTTTTTTTTATTTTTGTGCGTGTTCGTGTGTGTGTCTGTATGTGTGTATGTGTGTGTAGCGGGGGGGGGGGGCATCTTTATTTCTCGTCAGTTCTCTAGACAGTTAATGAGGGAATAAAATAGAGTAGATTGAACAAAGAGATAAATATCTATATTTGTATATTTATACTTATATATTTGGCTGTTTATGGATAGGATTAACATGGTACAGGGGTTGTTTTACTTGTTTCACCTACACTATTATGTGCTGTCGGCGAGTGAACAGATAATGGCAGTGCAGCGTAGTGACTCCGAATAATCCAAAAAGCAAACATGTGAATGCCCAACTGGAGAAATGAAGGTAAAAGGAAAAAATGAGAAAGAAAATCTCTGGTGAGAAGTCTCATCCCTCTCCCGCTTTTTTTTGTATTCACAATTACGCGGAATATCACTCGGTCTCATGATCGCTTTTGTGGAGTACTTAGTAGTAAACTTTCTACTTTTGTGCCTGACGTTGTTGTTTTGTTTTTTGTTTTCATCTTACTTTTCACAACAGCTGCAGCGGTATATATTCTTTTTGTGTTGTGATCCAACATTTACGATTTGTTGGTTGTGTTCGTTTGAGATGCATGTACCTGTTTTTAGTGGTATTACCGTTGTTTTTGTAGGGATGTGCCTGTACTTGTGTGGTTCCTCTTTGTTCAACTTAATTTATTTTTCTGCCGCGTTACGTTTTGAGAGGCTTTCCCGCTGCTTTCTTTACTTCTTCCGCTACCGGCACCACCACTAGGCAATATTTTAAAGTGTTTGGTACTCTTCACAACTTGTGGTGTTGTTGCTTTTCTTTTCGCGTGTGTGTTTGAAGCAATGAAAGGGAATGATGCTATGCTGAAAAAGGAAATGGAAATGATCACGCACCCCATTGACATATTTTTATATTTATATATTACTAACTGTCTGTGTTAGTTCGTGAAGGGAGATCCCCCCCCCAAAAAAAAGAGGGAGGAAAAGGAAAGTAAAGAAGAAAGAGAGCGTCACAAATGTGTACGCTTGTGTTGTTGAAGCTCACTGTGTGAACGATACGCGCCTTTTTAAAAAAAAATTATTATTATTGTTATTGTTATATCTAACCTTTCTTATCACAACTTTACAATCGTGTCCCTTTGCCGTTTCCTTTGTTGTTCTTGTTGTTTTCAACTTCTTAACATGTACGCACATGCACATACACGTGTATACAAATATAATATACACATAGTTTGATACGCAGCAGCAAGCATTTCAACACTGAAGTCTCTTAAAAGAAAAAGTAATTATCTCCAGAACAGGAGTGCCGCAGCAGTACGTAAGCGGTTCAATCACATAGGAAAGGTTAGGGGACGATATAAATCGCGTACTCTCGAAATACAACGGGACAGAAACCGGAATTAAACAACAAAAATACCTGCACATCCGTCCCCTCATATACGTACGTGTATATATTATATATATTTGTTGTAAATAAATATATTTGTCTATATATATATATATATATATATAAGAAACAGAGTATTGACAAATAACTAGGTACGCGAAAGCAATAATAGTAAAATTAACGTTAGGGCTCTGCATTTGTTTCCCTCACGTGCCTGCGTGTGTGTGTGCTGAGAAAAAAAAAAGACAACTGTGGAAGAGTATTCGAAATTGCACGTCCAAGCAGGAAGGCAAGGAAGAATATATTTATATATATATATATATATATATTGAGTTGATTGCGAAAAGGATCCGCCGTTTTCACGGAGTAATTCCAGAGGCATCTTTTAAGATAAAGTAAACACAAACGGGAGCATCGCATTGAAACACGACGTTGTGCCTACTTAAAGATTCCTGCATCAAATAAGAAGAGTAAGTGGAACTGAACCAGAAGATTAAAGGAGCAGCATTAACAATAACGTCAGCGACAATTCATCGATAACCGCTTCCGCCGTTGCGATTAAAGGAAGGACGGACCGTTATTCTTCCGCCATTCAACATCAAAGGCGCCGAGGCCAATAGGTGCAGCTCACCACAGGAGGAAACGTAGGTGGCGTGTCACAGTTTCTGAAGAAAAGGCAAAAAAGAAAGGGGATTGCCTGGGATATATATATATATATATATACGTTAGCTCGGAGCACTATTACCATTAGCGCACGTTATCTGTTCGTCATCACCACTACCGACACCATTACACCCTTTACTTCATAGCACGCCACGCACCACCATCGGTCCAGCCGAAACATCGTTTTAACGGATAATGCCGCCTAAAGGACCAAAGGCAGCGCCAAAAGGCGCCCCCGCCCGCAAGGGCGGGCCTCCCGCCGCGATGATCGCAAAACTTAAGCAGCACATGGAGAAGCAAAAGGAAGAAGAAGAACGGCTTCGCAGGGAACGGGAGGAAGAGGAAAAACGGTTGCGTGAAGAGGAACGACTTGCGGAAGAGCAACGGAGGTTTGAAGAGGAAGAGCGCGCCCGGGAACGTCAGCGGCGGAAGGAAGAGGAGCGCTTGGCTCGCAAAATGGGAACCAAGGAGTCCCGCAATGATGTTCTGGAACGTATGGCTGCCGCCGGTTTTATCGTTCCTGATGTGGAGAAAGTTCGGGAACAGCAGAAAAAGGAGCGGGAAGCCCCACGACCTAAGCAGCAAAAACAAAAGCCTACTCAGAAACAGGAGGAAGACGCAGCTGATGAGAGGGCAGCCAAAGCCGGTCATGAATCAGACGAAGACAGTTTGGATCTACCAGTGGAAGATGACGGTGAGGTGACGGAGCCAACAGAGTCCGATGCGGAGGTGGACGAGGAAGACTGGGAAGCCATGATGGAGCGTGACGATCGGCGAGAGCAGCGTAAAATTAATAACGAGCGTATCCGTAAGAGACGTGCTGAGATGGTGGAAGAGCGACTGAAGGCGAAGGAAGCGCGGAAACGCGCGAAGGAAGAGGAAAGGCGAGCAAAGGAGCATGTATTGGAGAGCGTGACAAAACTCCGGTCGCCAATTTGTTGTGTTCTTGGACACGTGGACACTGGTAAAACTAGTTTATTGGATCGTATTCGAGCGACTAACGTTCAAGGCGGTGAGGCCGGTGGTATTACGCAGCAGATCGGTGCCACCTTTTTTCCACGGGAATCAATTGTTGAAGCCACAGCTGATCTCAATCAAAAGTACCAGCATCAGCTGAACGTGCCTGGTCTTCTCGTTATCGATACACCCGGTCACGAGTCCTTCACAAATCTTCGCAGTCGTGGAAGCAGTTTGTGCGACATCGCTATTCTCGTTGTGGATATAATGCACGGGTTGGAACCACAGACGCGTGAGTCAATCCGTCTGCTACGCGAGAAAAAGTGCCCCTTCATCGTCGCATTGAACAAAGTGGATCGCCTCTACGACTGGGTTGCTCACAAGGACATGGACATTGAGCAAACGCTTTCCTTACAGAAGCCTAATGTCCGTGATGAGTTTAGCACACGGCTTGTTCAAGTAAAACAGGAATTGCTTGCAGAGGGACTCAATTCCGAACTGTACTATCATAACAAGGAGGTGCGAAAGGTGGTTTCAATTGTGCCAACGTCGGCCAAGACAGGAGAAGGCATTTGTGACCTAATTCTGTTGGAAGTTCAACTGGTGCAACAGTTCATGGAAGGGAAAGTTACATACAAGGATGACCTGCAATGTACCATTCTGGAGGTGAAGCCCACAACGGGGTATGGTTTTACTATCGATGCCATCCTCATCAACGGCGAGCTTCACGAGGGCGACAATATTTGCCTCTGTGGGCAGAACGGGCCCGTGTTCACGCAGATCCGTGCACTGCTCACACCACAACCCATGAAGGAACTTCGAGTAAGAGGGGAATACATTCATCACAAGACAATGAAGGCAGCAATGGGAATTAAGATTGCGGCCAACGAACTGGAGTATGTTATTCCTGGTTCGCATCTTCTCGTCGTGCGGCCGGGAGACGATAAAGAAGCCGTTGCAAAGGAGGTGATGAAGGATGCGAACAGCATTACGGACCAGTTGAGTCCCGACGGTGTTGGGGTTACGGTGCAAAGCTCTACACTTGGTTCTCTGGAAGCCTTGTTGTCGTTTTTGAACAAAATGAAGATTCCTGTTGCAAGCGCCTCCATTGGGCCACTGCATAAGAGACATATGATCAATGTCCTCTCCATGAAACGGAAGTCACCGCGTCACGCTGTTGTTCTTGCCTTCGATGTTGAGATATCCGATGACGCTCGAGACATTGCCAAGAAGAACGACATCGATATGTTTGAGGCCAAGATCATCTACCATTTGTTTGATATGTTCACAAGGTATATAAACGAGTATGAGAAGCGGGAAAAAGATAAGGCACGCGCAATTGCCGTCTTTCCTGTACAACTCACCATTCTCGACGATGCCATCCATAACACCGATCCTATTATTCTCCCTGTGAAGGTGAAGTGTGGTCAGCTCCACCCGGGAACGCCACTCGCTTTTATGCGGGGCGATACGCCACATCTCATCGGGCGAGTGATGTCATTAGAGCGCGATAAGAAGAGCATCACTGTTGGCCGCGTGGGCTGCGAGTGTTCGGTTAAAATAAACTCAGGGGAAAGTGGAATGACGTTCGGGCGACAGTTTGATAAATCGGATGAACTCTTCTCACTCATTTCCCGTCCATCTGTTAATGCGATTAAATTGTTTAAGGATGAATTGACAGAGGATGACATTAATCTTTTGGCGACGTTAATAAAGGTACTGAAGGTGCCGCCTCGATAGAGCCAGCACTGATGCGGAAATGAGTGAGAATATGACGAACGGAAGTTCGGATAAACCGCGGTTGTCAGTGGGTGGGTTTCGTGAAATGAATTGGCGGCGACGGAACAGTCCACCGCGAAGGGAATGGCGGGTGTGGAAAGCTGGAGGGAAGGGAACTGTGAAAGTAAGCAGACGAAGAGACACCAAACGGATGATATAAACCCGTGAAAAAAAAAGGGGGCGGCGAAGGACATTTTGTTTACTTCACCTTATCCGTTTACCCTCTTCCTTTTCTCGACTTCGTGTGTGCTGTACCGGTACGTTGTGGATGGATAATATCTTTCCCTCTTTTGTCTTGTTTTATTTTGTCCTTTCTCGGTGTCGCCCTGCTCCATGTTTTCCCCCGTACCTGCCGGCCCCTCAGCATGCTCTTGGATGGATATTTTCAATGACGCCGATATTACCAATATGACACCTTCCTCTCTTTTCATTGTTCTTCTCGCTATACATGCATGTGTATGTGCACATGTTCGTATTACCTATCATTACTTTTCATGCAGCGATGCGGAGATGATCCCTCAAGAAACGAAAGGAAATGAAAGAATGAGGGGTAAGGCAGAGTAATAGAGATTTTGAATAGGTATGAGGTATTGCGATCGATATCTGAAAGGAGGGTTTGTGTGGTTGAGGGGAAGGATCGGATCTCACCGGGGGTGTGGCACGTTGCAGTTTCACCATGGTTGAAATATTGACATCGTGACGTTATGGACACGCATGTGTGTCGCGAAGGGATGAAAAAATACATATTTAAATGAATAAAGACTGACAGGACTATTGTTCGGAAACTGTGGAAGTTTGGAGGGCGTTTGTACACATATTGTTCAACCCCGCCCGTGGTGGTTTGCTTGTTTACGTCGCATTGTTGTTTAAATGCAACAACTCTTCAAAGCCATTACCTGTCTTGTATGTTCTCCTTCCATTATGCTTCTACTTTATTTGTTAGCAAAAGGTGAATCTGTCAACTTCTAACGGTGGAGCTGTAGTGCCCACTGCTACGCCTCCGGTTACGGTGGGGACTATAAATTAACTTTCTTTAGTAAAGGAAAAATTAAAAAAATCAGCAACTAATAATATCGATTATATCTACTTAAATCAGGAATTGTGGCTGTCATGAGTCTTCGCAGATTCTACAATGAGGTTTCCGTCGCTGATCATGTTGTAAAAGCCTGTGCGTGGACCGACAGTTCGGTAGATTTCGTCTATGGGGATGGCACGGTGCTTTCATTCTGTGATGAGATGCAAACGTTTGTTGCTATTGATGGAAGTATGGGGGCACGCAGCCGTCTTGACATAAGCGAAACAGGCGATGAAGGGAAGGGAGGTGATTATTATTTTACTGCCCTCACTCTCTCAAAGTACGAGAAAAAGGTAAGTGAGGCTTTGCAGATATATAATTACTACTCTCCTCATCCACGTGTCATTTCTGGGCTCACAGTGACACCATGTGAAGTGTGGCGGCACCCAGGCCCCATTGACTCTCTCGTGGTAGCTGTTGACCGAAGGCTATTTGAGCGTTGCGGATCGCGAGCCACACTGTGGTGTGCACTGCGACGTGTCTCACTGACACTTCACGGTGGACGAATGACTTTTTCAGTGCGTTGGCCGGCACCAGCTGTGGAGAGGAGCGGAGCAAGGTCTATTTTTGTTCGCCCCACTGATTCACGGGGGTTCATCACAGGGACCGTTGATAGTCTACGGGCCTTTCATTATGTGTGGATGGAGCAAACGTTTCCTCTCATTGACCCGCCACGTGAGTGGATTCGTATGCTTGAGGTTGCCCTCCAGTTCGATGAGGAGTTACCAGCGGATCATACCCCAGCAGAGGCCGCAGCATTAGCTACTGAAGATGAAGAGTGTCGCATGTACTACGAGACAACACCTCGCACAGCGCAAGATCATAAACCTTGCCGTTTCTCTTCCATCCGGTATGATCATGTACACGCACTCATTGCCAACCCACAGATGCAAAATGCCATGTGCAATGGACAGATACGTAATCCGCGAGAGCGGGTTGTGTGGCGCTACGACGCCGACCCTATGGGTCGTGTACCGCATGCAATTTACTGGGGCCTTGGTGTTTGCGAGACCAAAGATGTGCGACATTCATTGTGCCTTCCTGAAGGACGTAAAGCAAGTTGGCCGAATAGTGGTGTTAATAGGGAGAATACTCGTACTGTTGACGCATCAGCAACGTCAGGGCCCCGCGAACCATATTTCGTAGCCGGATCCGTACTTTGTATGATACGAGAAGATGAAAGCGTTGCGTTGGTGGAACCAATAGGTGAAAGTTATGTCGTGCATCACTGGCGTCGCAGTGGTGGATACAAGGTGTACCATCAAAGCGCGGATGGACTATTAGGCCTCCCACCTGTTATTCCTCCGGAGCAACATGAGGGACCGTTGAGTAATAATGGAAACAGTCAACTCCCTCCAGAAGATCCATCATCACCGCCAGTCCCAGAAGGCGAGTACAGCGATGGTGTTGTCATGTCAAGGGCTGGAGGATCACTACTTTACTTTAGTAGTGTATTGGAAGAGGCGCCATTTGCTGTTGCTCAGCGTGGTCGTTACCTCCCGGAAGTGGGTGGTTCTTGCATTGAAATATCACAACGGAATATTGCTGCAGCGCGTGTAGAAAAGCAACGGGAAATGTTTGACGAAATAGCGGGCTTTGATTTGAGGTTTGCTCTTGCAAACGGGGCCGACAGGATTGCTAGAAGTGCCACCGCATGCTCCACGTCTGGGTTGACCATAGGCCCGATATCACCTTCAGATGCAGCAGAAGCCGCCATCGACCGTACGCAAATGCGTATGGTAAGCGACGACCCCGCAATCAATGCTGCGGCTACCGCTGGAAGTGTTGTGTTCCTCACAAGTGCCATCGATGGGATCGGTACGTTTGCCGCACTAACGAATGGCACGGTGCGGTGTCATTTTGACGACCGAACGATTTTATATCTTATTCCAGGTGGGGATGACAAGGAAGAGAACCTTGTGGCTACGTGTCTCTTCCGTGACGCTACTCAGTGTTCCATACGTCTGTCGAAGTGTCTCAATAATAACCCGATGTTTCAGTATGTGGCGTACGCTTTGCGCTTTCGTCGGTTCGTACGCCTCTCTCCTGAGGCGCGGAATGCCGTTGTGGAAGGCACAAATGAGCTTAAACTACAGTTTCTAGAGGAGACAGAATGGCAGCAAACAAACCAAGTGGAGCGGAACCTTCAGGCTCTGTTTGAGCGCACGAGGGAGCTTCTGGACGGGAGTGATAAGTTATGCCGGACAAATCGATCGCTACTAAACCGAGACGATTCGACTTATTTCACTTGAGTGACTGACTGGTGTCTTGCGTACGTTTATACAACTATCCATATCTCCAGCCCGTTTGCTGCCGTGGCGTCAGCAGAAACTGGAATTACGGCTCTTTTCCTTGTTCTTTTTTCGTTCCTCGAAACGAGGTCCATTTTGCCCTGCATACTGTTCTGTTAATAGAATGAGTGCACGTTAAAATTTGTCATATGTGTGTCTCTCCCATAGATTGTCCCGTTGATGTGGGTGAAGCTGGAATAGAGAGGCTCGAAGTTACAGAAGGGAGTGTTGAACCCTCACTCCACCTGCGTTCGTGTGTATTATAAGGGTGAACTGTCCTGGAGCCGTTGTACTGCCTCATGTTGCAGGTGCGCTTGACCATATTTCTTTCTTGTCTCGTTCCTTTTGAATCCCTGTATGAATTTTTAAAAAAATGCTTGTAATATTTCCGTCACATCACCTATGATTTTTCAATATACTCAATAGTAGAAAAGAAAGTTCAAAGGAAGGAAGGAAGGAAGAGGTGAGTAGAGCACCTTTCACTCTACCATAGAGTATTTCTAGGTTTTTGTTTCTTTCTGGGAGAAACATACTCTAAAGAAGAGAGAGGGGGGGAAGATAGAGTGAATTATCGCTTCAAGTCGCATCCTCCTTTCTTTCTTTATAATAATTATTTTTTTTTCTTGCACTGTTTACGTGGGCTCTTTGTCTCAATACACCAGGGCGTACCTGCGTGTCTGATATTTCGATATCTGTAAAAAAGAAGAAATGAGTTACACTGAAGGAGATGGGAATCCGCCTGGTGAGTGCCCACAGACTCCTCGCGTGAGTCACACGTCATTTCTTCCCCCCCTGGGAACTTCGTCATCTGAAGGCCGTGATGTAGAAGGGGAAAGCTTACGTGATTACACCATGACATATCGAAGTTGCCCAACTGAAAGCTATGGGGATCAGCCCACTGAGCCGTTTGGACAGTTCAGCAGGCCGCTTACATCTTGGGAAAAGTTAGCGCTTAAACCAGTATCAACGTGCCCAACGTATAACGTGCGGACGGTGGTTCATGTGAGTGAGCATCCATTGTGGTCCAAGTCGTTGAAAACACGCCTTGATTACTTGGTTGGCGATGCTTTAAGAAAACTTGGTACGCGGTATAGCAATAATAGAGGTTCCATCATCCGGCCAACGAGCTTCGGCGGCTGCACATCAGTTCATACACAAGGCCCGCCGGTGAATTACCCTACGGCCCCATCTCCGTGGGGAAATACATTTTGTAACCATGGTATTCATATAAGCGATAATGCTACAGAGACACGTGTTGCTTCATCTGCAAGTTCAGGATGGGGCCCGAGCGTTTTTGTTCCCGGTCGAGCAAGCCGTCTGTCAGCAGATTTTGCAAACCACGCCTCATTGCTGGATGAGGCAAGGTTTAAACGGAGGACAATACTTGTGAACGGTGAGTGGAAGTCACTTGGGCCACGGGAGCTTGCGACACTTCGGTTGTCATACATACGCGAAGAACTTGTCGCTCGCGAAACGATTGTAGATGAGGAACACCTTGAAGCTGTTAAGTTATTTTCTCAACACCTGGGCGCGTTGCACCTCGTGGATAGTTGTGACAAGGAGAGTGAATACGGCGAGCCGGTGCAAAAATTACTGCAAGACACGATGCTGAATGGACTCCAGGCGATAAATTACAGAGAAGAAATCAACCGAAGTTATGTACTTGAGGAGGAGAACAAAGCATTCCAACCCATCTGGGATTTGTTTGTTTTTGTGCATCGAGGCATGTTGCTTGGAAGTGCCCCATTGAAGAATTATCTCAGGCGTTGGGTGTACCTGACAAGGGGACGCAAGGAGCGTTACCGCGTTAGCTTGCAGCAACTTCACGAGCGCGAGGAAAAGTCACGCAGCGAGATCATGGAGGAGCATGCTTCTCTTGAGCAAGAACTTTTTAGCCACTTGTTGAGCACAATGGAGACACTGTTCCGTGTAGAGTTGGAGTCGTTTCAATTGCTTACACAAGTGGCACAAGTCCATGCATGGCTGTTTATGCAATCTCAGGTTGATGTATACCCAAAATTGTATGGTATTGAAATGACACGGCGCTTGGTGTGTGGACGTGCAACAGGTGTAACGCTTTTTAGAGAACTTGTTTTGAGATGCCAAAATGACAGAGATGCGTTGGCTCTTTTCGAGGAACATGGCCGCACGGTTCTACGCTGCGCGATGGAGCTCGATGATATTGCGTTATTTTCAGAAGAGATCAAGCGGCGGTCGATTGAAGAGGAAGAGAACGCGGAGCGAGCCAAGAAACACCTTTTTGTGTTCGCTTTGATGGAGCGTTGTCATGCACGGGAAGTTGAAATCATAGAAGCTTGTGAGTGGGACGTTGATTTGATGAGAAAGTTCCGAGAAGGTTGTCTCGCCATCGGCGAGAAACATAGCGAGAGAAATTCGGAACTAAAAGAGGGGCACGGAGAAGAGAAAATAGAAGAAAATTTAGCTACGAATAGTGTCAAAACAGACGGATGATGAGAGTTCTATTATGGGCACAATCCATTCGTCAATTTTATCTCATGTGGCGGTATATAATTATCCCAATTCCCATTCACCTTCTGCATGCACTTGTACATTTTTTTTTCTTTTAATACCCGACCTTTACGATTTTCTCAAAGGAGAGTGGCAGGCAGCGCGGGAGATTATCCACAAAACTCACGAAGTTGCCACCGCTGCGCCCATAACATGTGAAATATTCCGCATGTAAGCTTCAGTTAGGCGTCAACACCACTTGCGGGTTTCGCTGCAACATCTCTTTACTTATTCTTTAAACAATGCTGTTAACTTTTCTCTTAAGCTTTGTTTTTTCAATGGTATTGCAGTTATTCGCTAGGCGACGTCTATGGGCGGCGTACCACAACGAGATGACCGACTGATCATAAGCGGTAATATTACACTCAGGCACGCGTGTCGTAAATATGGTCGGAGAGGGGGGGAAAAGCAAACGAAGGCCAGAAATATTATTTCAGTTCTTTGCGCTATGCAAAAATTAGGTGTCACTTGTACTGTTTTAAAAATAATATACGTTTATATTATTATTATTACTATTTAATGTCTTTTCACATATCACACAATGTTAGAGAGAAAGGGGGAAAAAGGAAAAGGGCTCAAAAATAGTCGTGATGGTCGGTGTGCTGACCTTTTTTTTTTAGTTTTTGCTGCATTTCTGAGTGTGGTAGAGCTGCAGACACAAATATGTTTCTGTAATCAATGTATTACTATCGCTTACTCCCCCGGCTCTCTTTTCACGCCGCGGCTGCATCTGTACATTTGAGTTGTGTGTGAATGATATGTTTATTTTGCGCCTATATATATATATATATATATATATGTATGCTTTAGATACTAAAGCAGTAATATTTCTTTTTTACTTTCATCAGCAGGGTTTTATTTCCCGTATCGTCTGCTACTCCACTTCTGCTTCTTTGACACTTCGTTTTTATTGCTGTTTTTTTTTGGGGGGAGTGGGTGCATTATTATTATTATTTGACCGTCTCACACTTCACAAGAGGGGTATAATCAACAGAGAAAGGAAAAACTGAGCGAAAAGAAAAAAGTAGTATCAATACAAGAAAAAAGAGATTTGAACCGATATAGGTGAATATTCTCTTGAGTGTAATATATTAATACTAATAATAACAATAGTAATAATAATAGTAATAAAAATATATACCATCACCACAACTATTACTGCTGTTATTAGAGGATATTAATATTAACAGATATAACTTACAGGATTTCGCACATACGTATTTGCAATGCCCGTTTCACCGGCTGCCATGCACCTCATAATGCGACAAGTGCAAGATATTAATTCGAATCCCACGGAAGGGATTCGGTTGGTGAGATCTGATGATCTCAGCGAGTTGTTATTTGAGATCACTGGACCTGAAGGAACTCCCTTCGCTGGCGGCTCATTTCAAGTTGTGTTTCATTTTGATGAGGGATATCCGGAGGTGCCACCACGGGGTGTATTCCGGACCAAAATATTTCATCCCAACATAGCAGAAAAGGGAGACATTTGTGTGAATGTACTCAAAAGGGACTGGAATCCAAGTTTGGGTTTGCGGCATGTACTCACGATTGTGCGGTGTCTTCTTATTGAACCGAATGCAGAAAGTGCGCTAAATGAAGAGGCAGCACGGCTCCTGATGGAGGATTATGATGCATACAGGCGCAAGGCAGATATGATGACAAAAGTACATGCGATAAAAAGTGGGAGGGCTCCAATGGAATCCCAACGGCCTTTTAATGGAGTCGATGGCTTTCAAGAAAACGGCGGGGTGACGAGCAGCGGCAAATGTAATGATGAGGAGGAAAATGACAGCAATAACGCAGTGGGTGGAGGTGGTTTAAGGCTTTCGCTTCATATGAACAATGTAGACAATAAAGGGACATTGGGGGAATTACCGGCTTCCTCATCATTATCATTATCATCATCAGCGGCAGCAGCAGCAGCCACAGCGGCAAAAAAAGCTGTGGAGAAGAAGCGGGCAGCACTCAGACGTATTTGATGGGAGAGAGAGAGATAGATGAAGTTTAATCACAATTTCTTTTCTTGTTTTTTTTGTGTCTTTTTTTTTCTCTTTTTCTCTTTCTTTTTTGTAGGAGGGGGGAGGGAGCGAGTTTCATGTTTTTGTTGTGTTGCGGTTTGTATGGGAGGCAAAACAGAGAATGAAAAGGGGGTGGAAAACGAAAAGAAACAGAAACAAAAGAAGGAAAGAAAAAAAAAAGAGAATTATCATCTTTCAATAATTTTTTAAAAAAAAGGTTCCCAGCACATCTAATTTACGTTGCGGTGGAAAATTGTTAAAGCAAAGGGGTGAGAAATGGTAGGTAAACTCTTGTATACAACAGAAGATAAAATGTGTCAAAGAAATTTTTAAAAATACGCATGAACGCCGTTTCTTTTTTTTTCCTTCTGTTCGCTTGTTCGCTTCCCGTGTTTTATTTCATCGCGGGGAAGCCTTCCAGTTTTTTTTTAAAAAAATGAGACAAAAGAAACGGATTCGAGTGCACAAGGGGTCGATTTTTATTGCTGTTGTTTTTGTTTTTGTTTTGTTTTGTTTTTACCCTAGTCGGCGTTTGTATACAAATAATGATAACAAAGAAAAAAACAAGTAGGGGACTTACTAATTAGACAAGATGAAAAAATAAATTAGTGTATGATATTATTGTATTTGTAGACTGAAAAAGTTAACTTTGGTGCCAGTTTGTTTACGCTAAGAGGTAGGGGGAAAAAAAAGGAAAAAAATAGAACGAAGGGTTGAGAGCAGTGCAAGCACAAACCGAGTCGGCATTTGTTTTTTCTTAAATGTTCAAATATTTTTATTACTGCACAGTGGAAAAGAAATGAAAAGAAAAGAAAAAAGAAAACAAAACAAAACAAAAGGAGAGAGGGAGAGGGAAAATAGATTGAGCAGTTGAGTAGCCACATAAAAAATCAATCATGGTATATAATTAAAACATATAAATATTCGTTTATCTATTCATTTCATTTTTATATGTGAAGGTGTTTTGATTTTGCTTTTTTTTTTAAAGAAAAATAAATTACTCGTCAAATGCCAATTTCCGGCTGCTCTTCCGCGTCTTCTGCCGTTTGTACTTGTGTTTCATCAATTTGTCGGATGGAGCTTCAGAGGAGATAAATTTTCTCTTCTTTCTTTTTTCTTTTTTTTCTTTTGTTACCTTCTCACTTTTTTGTTCGATCATTTTATTCAAGTTGCGTAACAATTTTCTGTGGCCTTCTGCTCATGAGCGGTGGCATCCAGTTGTTTCTTTGTTCTTGTTTTAAATCTCCGTTACTTAATTTTTCAATTTTTCGTGTGTCTGTTTGTTGCCTGTTTTGTTGCTGTTGCTGTTGTTTTCGCTTATTTGAAATTGTAACGAACTTTCACTGTATTATCATTATCATTATTATTATTATTATTATATATATATATATTTCTATAGTTACCTACCATTTATTTTTGTTTATTATAACAACAGGTGAAGGAGAGGGGGAAAAAAAAAAAAAAGAGAGAGAGAGAGAGAGAGAGAGAGAGAGAGAGAGAGAGAGAGAGAGAGAGAGAGAGAGGAGAAAAATGTGAATTTGTTCCGCCCTTGCGTTGCTCACACAACTGTGATGCAAAAGTAAAGAAAAAAAAATAGAGAGATAAGAGTAGAATTAGCGTAGGTTTGAGGCAAATAATAAAACCAAAAGAATGATCGAACGAATGATGAAAATGCAAGAGAGCACAAGTAAAGTTAAAGTAAGGGTTGTTGTTGTTGTTGTTTCTTTGATTTGTATATTCATTTATACGTAACATTTTGTATAAGTTTGTATAAGTGAAGGTGAAGAACTGTTTTGGGGCACTTGCCACCGTACCGTTTGGGATTCAATATAAAAGGGGAGAAATAATAATTTTTTTTTTAAAAAAAGAAAGAATCCACGGTTTTGTAACGCAGATTTGTTTGCGTGAGAGACGCAGCAGCATTAAGTGCATGCAAGGCATGATGAAAAGAAGAGAGAGGTAATGTGAGTGATGAATCCGCATTTATATTATTTCCAACTCCAGTGACTCATCTTTTTTTTAAAAAATTCTCTTTTTAACTTTTTTTTTCTCACCTCCTGCTGTTCATTTTCTGTGTATTATCTAAATGTTCTTCCATTCATTTCATTATTTAGTTTAATTCAGTTTTACGCTTGTATTTACCCTTGTTTGTTTGTTTTGTATGGGTGGCTTCTGTAGTGTATTTGATTTGTTTGTACATCAGCTTTCTCTTTTTTTTTTACTTGTCAGTCCCCTCGGCTCGAATCGTGTGAGTCCTTTTCTTTTTTCTTTTTTCTTTCTTCTTTCCCCCTCCTCCCCTCTTCCTCTTTTATGATTTTCGATTTTCATTTTCTCCCCCCCCCCCCTATTTTTCTGTCTTTTACCCTCTTTCTCTTCCTCTTTCTCCCTCCCTTGCTTATTTGCTTATATATATATATATATATTTATTTATATATTTATATTTGTATATGTACATATATTGTTGATCTTGTACTATTATTGTTATTACCATCATAATTGTTTTTTTTGTTAATATTATTATTATTATTTATCACCTACCCGTGCATGACCGTACCTCTTTATTTCTCTTTCTCTTTCTCTTTCTCTCTATTTGTGTGTGTTTGTTTGTCTTCCCTGTCTTTCTTTCTTTTTTTCTTTCCTTTTTTTTTTTTTTGCTTCGTATCTTCGCAACATCGGGACGATGATGGATTCAATGCGAGTAAGTTTATAATTCCCAATATGCAAATATATAAATATATTAATTATATTTAGTTATTTACAACTGTGTGTTTGTGTGTATTTATTTATACGGGTTTGTACAAGTTTTCAATGAAGAGAATTAAAATTCAAAAGGAGGAAAAAAAGAAAAGGGAAAGGAAAATTTAAAAAAAAATAAAATGAAATTCATCCAGTATTGTTTACAGTCTCTGCAAGAAGGGAGGGATAAATAATAATAATAATATAAAAAGAAGGGAGTAGAAGGAAGAGGAGGTGAGGGGAGGTGTTCATGCAATTTTTTTTTATTATTTCATTTCATTTTCCATTTAATTCTGTGCTGCAGGCGTCACTGCCGCTTCATTAACTGTCATGTTCAATCGTGTTATTTGTCTTCTTCTCAACTTCCCCCCCCCCTCATTTCAAAGATAAAAAAATAAAAAGTTGTTCTCTCACATTTTCCTCGATGCTTTTTTACCACTTTCCCTTTTTAAAAAATATTACTCTTCTTTCCGCTTCTTTGTTTTCTGTTGTATTACACATACATATACACATACACGCACATGTGCGTAATGCTGATACGATACGATAATAAATTGTACTTCATTTACCACAAAAGATGCGGCAGAGAAAAAGAAAAGGGAATTCATTCCACACGTATTGCCGCAAAGTCGTAGTGAACCTGCAGTGATTTGCACGGCGTTGCTCCTTGTGCTTGAAGATATATATATATATATATTAAGCACGACTCTCAAAAACGAAAGCAACAAATACATATTTGTATTTGTAAAATATAGTTGAAAAAACGGGGAAGGAAAGGGTGAGGAGACAACAAAAAAAAAAAGAAGAGAACTCGTGACGTTGTTGTTGTTGTAGCGGCGAAATATTGGCAGGGCTCCAAATCCAAGACGGGAAAAGGCGAGGAGAGGATAATAAAAATATCCGTCACACCTCAAAAAAAAAAATTATATATATATATATATATATATAGGTTTGGGGCCGAGTGAAGGAAGGTTGGAGTAATACATTAATTAGTATAGTAGTCGTTGGTACGTCTAAACAGTGAATTTGGACGGGAAGCAAAGAAATAGAACAACGACATAACACGAAAGTCGAATAATATTTTCATTCTGGTGAGAAAGCAAATAAAAGTGAAAATAAGAAAGAGAAGTTTTCGGAGGAATGGATAATGGTTGCGATGTTGATCTCTCCACAGCGCAGAAGTTCTTCAAAAGCGCCGCTAGTGTGTTAGAGGTTGCAGATAGTCGTCGGCGTGAGCAGGAGATGAAATCTTCGCATGATAAAACCTCCTCGTCAGGCACAGTCTCATCAGCTGCGGGTATTTCAATGGAAGAACGAAATGGTTGGAAGGAAGCAGCAACTCTATTATGGCGAATCATGCGGGAGAATAAGTTGCAACTCCTCTCACAGGTTTCTGGCGATGCATGCTGCTTACTGTATCGATTGTGCGAGGGACTACTGAATTACGCGTCTCAAAGGTTAACTAATGACGGGAACAGTAGCTCCTCTGCGACATTGCTCGAGAGAGTAACATCACTTGGAAATGATCATGTGTTATCTTTCATCGGGGCGTTTTGCACGCCCAGCAGATGTACCAAATTAATGAACGGCGACAGCGATGCGGGAAATGACCTTTGCATTCACATGCACGACATATTGATTAATCAACAACACTTCCGGTGGATGACAGCTGTGTTTCAGGATTTCTGCAGTGCCGCGCAGCGCGCATACGCGAAACAGACGGGTCTTGCTTCATCTTTAGTTTGTACCGTGCGTGAGATTTTAGGTATATTGGAGGAATGCTCCATGACTAGCGCTGATTGCGCTCGTGCCCTCATGCATACGGAGCCGAAGCCGCTTGTTGTCAACTTGATTCATGGGCTCCGTATTCGTATTGCTCACAACTCGCTCATCCGTCCACATGTGTACGATGACAAGCCATTGCAGGACGATAATGGTATGTTGACTTCATCTGTTTCAATAGCCCCAACTGATCCATCTCTTGCACTCCCTGTGATTTTTCAAAATACTGAGTCACTGGAGAGGTTGGGGAAAGGTGAGTTGGTTGATTTGCTCACCAGGGGTCGTGGCAATGTGTACGACGAACTCAACAGAAAGGCACTGGAGGTTGCGCTTATCGTTGTGGAAATGGCAGCCGGATACGAGAGTCCCACAGTTATCACAGCGCTCTGTCTCATTATTGAACTGAGCGCTCGCTCCCTCATGCCAGAAAGGAAAGACGGTTTGCCGGTGAATGCACCTCCGGAAGTGCGGATCGCTATGTACGAGAATGTAATTTCTGCTTGGAGGGGGCTGTGTAAGTTGCTGCATTCTACTAAAGGTTGCAGCTCGTCCACACCCCTTGGCGCTCGCCGTGATGCATTTTTGCGGCACCAACTGAAGCATGATATGGCTGGAAGTCTGAAGCAGCTCTTAGAGAACTGCGCTGAGTTACTAAGCGCAGATCCGACATTGTTTAGGGTTGTCACGCTTCAATGTACTCCATCCGTTTTTTGGGCGAAATCTTATGGCGGCGCATGCGATGAGTCACTCGGGGGTCTCTTGGGGAACAGTGGTGCTGAAGAATCTTTGCAAAATTCACAACTAGGATCAGAGTTGGACAGCACGTGGTGGTACAATAATAAACCATTCATCACCATAACTAGCAGCATCACACAAGTACTCAAGGACGCACTCGAGACTGCCATCATGTCGACTTCATTGACGGAGCATATTGTGGAGTCTCTAATACAAATAACAATGAGAAGCAAGGATGCCTTTGTTGCGGTGGAAGGTCATTGTGTAGTTCAGTGCATTCTCTCATTGTCACTCAAATGCGTACGACGGTCGCAGTCCACTTCTACACCGATGGAGGCTGAAGAGAGACTGGTGCTCTTAACATTGTTACACCGTGTCACCGCGGCACTGTTGCACTTGTACGGTAAACTTCGCGTGCAACCGCGTCCTTGTGACGTCGCGGACATCATAGAACTCCCGCCCTTATTATTAAAACATCTTGACACCATGGAATCCAACGAGGAAAGGGAGTTGTCACGGCGCTTAATGTCCCAAGCTACCGCTCTGTGGTACACCGTTCTGGCACTCAACGTCGACGAAGCAAATATCAAACGCTCGCAGGAGGTTCTTCCGGAACTTCTGCGAAACATCTTGGACGACGGTGAGACATCAATTATTCAGCAGATATTAGTGCGGGAACATCGAAGTGGTGCGGATGATGGTGGTGTGAGTGCGAGCAGCTCCGGAAAAGGTGAACTGGTCAGCCTTTCTGGGAACCAGCAACTGGAAGAGAGCGATGATATTGTTGTCCACTTACGTGGCGTGTTGGCGCTTCTCCTACAGAGGAATCCACGCTTCCTTTCTGCGAGGGAATTGGAAATGTTGCTCAACCTTGTGTCAGCCAAGGGTGAGCTGTTGACCAGATTAGGATCCGCATCCCTCTCTTGTAGCCTTTCACATAGTGAGGTTTATGTAGTTCTCGAGGAGCTTATTCGCGGGGCGTCACCCGCCCTACTGTTGGACCTACTTTCATTCCTTTCCAGTCAGCTGACCTCAGACGGGCTTGCCGCTGCTGCCAAATACGAACGGCAGGTGTGGCTATTTAAATTCAATTGTGTAGATGCCGTGATAGTAGTGATGGAGCGCGTGCTGAAGATATCCAATCAATTGAAACAGTTCAAGCAACTCATTCGCCAACTGTTCTGCTTCCTCTCAGTAGCTGAGCCCGTCTACGGTCTCGGCGCTCACCTTTCAAATACAAACCTGGCACAAGTATTCTCCAGCAGTCTTGCTTCCATTAAGAGCGTGGAGCACATCGTATTCATCGTGCAGGCAGTTCTCGATGCGGCAATGTCGACCTATGACAGTGCTGGAAATGCCTCATCTAAGTTGAATACTTACGGCCAGTTGTCACTACCCCACCCGAACTGCTGCCTAAGGAAACCCGTGTTCATGGAGTTGCTCCCACCTCTGCTACGCCATATGCATGTGCATGCCTCGGAGTTGGAAAATGATGTACTCCGCGCTGTGCGGGACGTGTTACGCGCCACCGCAGTTGTGCGCTGCGATGCTTTGTTGGACTGGGCAATAGAGATGGGGCACGCGTCACTAGTGCCATACCTTGAGCTTGATGCCACCTCAGCGGAGCAGCGGTTGCCACTAGTTTCTTCCGGTGATGCGGAAGATTTGAAGGCGTTTTGGACGCCTATTTTGTCAAATGCTTCGGAGCGTAGTGAAATGCGGTTCAGTTGGTCTGGTGGTGTGGTCATTACTGTTGGGGAGTGGCCAAAGAAGGGGTTCTCCATGGCTTCATGTTTTCGCTTCGAAGAAATATACCCTCGGGTAAATATTTTTCAATTCGTGGGAATTGACGGGACGCTGCGCTCACCAACATGCGTATTTCTATTGGGGGGCGAGAGCGTGCATATTGAGTACGCTGGTAAAACGGTGCAGTTGAGCGAACCCGGAATGCTGAAGGGACTTGCCCCCAGAGAGTGGGTACATTTTCATATCGTGATGAGTGTTGCTCACACTGTCAGTGTGTACTTCAACGCTATGAAGATCGGTACGTGTTCGCTGCCTTACTTCCACTCAGGGTCGCAGGCTTTGATTCACATTGGCCTCGTCAACACGGTAGTGCCAAACGCCCTCTATTCTATTGGAAACATAAGTTTGTGGGAGGAAGAACTTATAACCCCCCAAGTAGAAGCTCACTTGGCTGGCAGGAGTCATGAAGCAGGCGTGTGTAAACTCCTTCCCTGTGAAGTGCCAAGGGAGATTTCAGGGTCACGAAGTGTCTCCCCTGTTGGGGATTGCGTTGCGCACTTCAGCCCATGCGAAGTAGATGACGGCCAAGTGCTCTTGAACACATTGTTCCGTAGCGCGGAGGGTTGTTCTATGATCACTGCTAAAGCAATTGGAGGATGCGTTCAGCCACCGCGTTGTTGGATCGATTACAAGAGTTTCTTCAGTAACCGAGGTGGACTTATGCACTTACTGCGTTGGATAGGGAAATCAAAGGACTCGGCTGAGCTTGAACGAAATACATCACTCCTGTGCACAACCTTGCGCTGCACGGCAAATGCTAGTGCAACTGACTTCCGCACTTACGCGATGTTGCATTATTATCTTCGTCGCTCAGCTCATCTAATCACACCAGCAGTCTGTGATAGTCTGGTGCATCTTGCTACCGCGGAAGTGCGGGCAGGCAACGAATTTCATCCCTTTATTATAAATCGTCTTGTCTTTGACCATTTACTGGGAGACATGGAGCTGCTCGCTGCGATGCCACTCGAAAGCGCTACGCACGTAACAGAGCGCGTGGGGAAAATGTTTGACGTCTTCTCTTGCCGTTTTGCTGATCACAACGTGCAGTACATACGCCCATTTCGCTTTGTGGATGGTATACTCAACAGTTTGTCTTACAGCCGGCTGTCGCTCCCCTTCACCGTCCTGAATCGTGTGATTTCTAATTTAAAGCACATCATCATCGCGTGTGGCTTTGAAACCAACCTGGTGAGTTCATTCATGACAGCAGCAGCCGTCCTTACACCTGCAGAGGTGGATGCGCAGAGCAAACAAAAGCAGCGGTTGAAACTTCCGCGAGCTCGTTTTACACAAATTCAAGCGTCACATAAAACAGCCTACAACGTCTCTTTAGCAATTCTGAGGTGCCTCATCGAGTGTAGTCGCGTGAGTGACGCATTCCTTTCCGTCTTTTCGCGTCTCGTGGACCTCAACTGGTTCGTCGTATGTGTATCGCGCTTTGCAGAAACTACCTGCGTTGTGTACGCTACACACCTCTTCCTTGGGGCGCTGCGGCTCAACGAGGAGCTCCGTGCGGAAGTAATGCAACACCCAGCCACCGTAGCCACCGCCCTGGAGCCACACAGTTTCAGCGAGGACCTTTTACTTTTACTTCTTGGTCATAGCGTGGGAGCCGATGGATTCTTGGACTTACTCCACTCAAGCAAGTCCCTGCATTTGCAGCTGGATAGCGCCCTGGGTTCGTCATTACACGATTCTGACACGGCCATAACTCCAATTTTCTTCAGGTTGCTAATGCTTCATTTGAGTGCGTCGTTGACACGACCCCTTCTCTTTCGTCCGGGGCCTATATCACAGGTGGGGGGCCGTCGCCTCCTTCGCTCCTTTCGACTGTTTAAGTACCTTCACCTTGCCGTGGTGTGCTCGCGGTTGATGTTAGGCATTTATGTGAAACGACTATCGCATCGCCCAACAGGTGCTGTCCCTGACGCTTGCTCGTCGCTCTGGTGGAACCCCACGCTTTCAAGGGATTCGAGTAACACACATCTTCCAGAAGCTGCGGGAGGTGCAAGCGAGCATTGGGCGCAGGCAAAGGATTCCTCTTTGCCGGTAGTGACAAGGAGTTTGTGGCATCGACCATCGTTCATTGTTGTTGGCATCGCCACTTACATTTGGCGCCGCGTGCAGCGTTCACGGTACGCACGACTGCTCAGAAATGACATCCCTTTCCTTCTGATCGACGGAGGAGGAGCAAGAGGAAGAGCCCAAAAGGAGGAAATGTGTGGAACACTATTTATACTGAAAACATTGTTGCAGATATCTATGCAACCAAATGCTTTTGCTCTCATGACGCGATCTCCGTTTCAGGTGGCGACGCTTGCTTTTTTCGGATCGTTTCTGCGGAAGGAGGATGTAATGGCAAAAAGTGGGGAGCTCGCATCCGCCATGCACGACTTCGGCTGCCGGGAAATAATGAGGTTAAGGGGGGCCGTGGAAACTTCGGCATTACAAAAACAGGAAGTGGATACCGATGGAAAGAAGGGTTCTGCTGCAGACAGTATTTTTGGCATTCTTGATTTGAAAACACCACTGTACGCTGATAGCGAGGACAACGCTTATGAAGATGATGCATACGAGGAATCTGTCGAGGGAGACGATTGCCAAACGCAGAATGGCAAGTGCTGCAGGTCATCTTCTTCCATGGAAAGCGGAATAAGGAAAGTGCCCCCAACACCCCAGGAGAATGTGCTCAGCGGTATCGGTGAGGTCGAGAACGTGGCTCTACCGTGCCACATGTCACCTTCGTTGCCTTTGACAAACCTTCCTGAGTTATCTGAGTCTACTCATACTCACGATGATGTGCCTCAGTCCGGAACCGTAGTATCAACACTCGAAAGAAGTGACGCCGCTCCGCCTACGCTTATTAGCGATCCTTTTGAGAGTGTGCGGTCGCTGGATATCAGAAAAACACGCTTTTCTCCGTTTGCAAGGGGTTTTACTGGTTTCGAGGAGAGGGATGGGTGTGAACTAGAAGAGGAAGAAGGGAATGAGGATTTGCTATTGGCGGAGACGATAGGATCTGTTGTGAGGCCGGATGTCCTTCAATCGCATTCCCTTGCTTCTCTGCTGGAACCTGCCGTGGACATTTTGAGCAACATCGTTGCATCGTCGCTGCAAGCGATGCCCGCGAGGACAGCGCCGGCTAATCCTTATTCCTATGGTGCTTGCGGTTATCTACTTTTCCAGCTGATACTAATCACCGGTACCATGGCAAACGAGGAAGAAGGGGCATCAGTGCTCATCAATTTTTTCATGCATCAGGTGCTGGAGCTGGTCGCCACACGCAAAAGCCCCAAGACGCAATCTGCACTACAGCTGCCCCCCGAAACGGGTGGGCGGATGAAGTCATCGTTACCATTGTCAAGATCAACTGAGTCGCTTGCTGACAATGGACAGAGGGTCGACGAGTGCGCGGCCAGCGTTCCCATGGAAAATGAAATGAATGGAGGCATAGCGTACGCGGGCATCATTTCGAATATATTCGCTTTCAATGTCTGTGCCTTCAATGATCTTCTGGTGGATCTTCTCTCCTTTCATGTAGTTGAGCTCTCAACCATTGCCCCATACTTTGTGCGTCTCCTGCTGTATGCGAGGGTGTCTTGGAATCTTTCAGACTTGCTGGAAATTCGCCTGCAGATAGTTAAGATTTGTGTCGCGGCCATTAATCGAAAGCCGGTAAGTGAAATGAGTCTAGAGGAGATGGGGCTGATACACACTATGCTTACCCATGTACTAGACTCACCGTGGCCTATGAAACCGTTGATGGCGTGCTTGATCGGAAGTTTGATGCGCGTTTACGACGATCCATCATCCAAGGACACAATGAATCCGGACAGCAGAAAGCGCAAAGAGGTCATCACATTGTGCCTTCGGCGCATCGCACTCGTTTACCAAGGAAGCAAGGACCTAAAGAAAGCTGTCACCGTGAACTCACTTGCTTCACGAGTCTCGATCTACGAAGGCTTTGTGTCTGCATTACTTTCGCAAGATGAGACGAATGCTATCGTGGCGTTCGACGTTTACATTAGTAGTAATACCTCCAAACTGAAGGCGGTTATGTCGGGGCGGCTTAAAATGAAAGTGGAGTTAGCAGTGAATCATTTTTTGAAGAAACGGTCATTTTATGTTAACCAGATGCGCTTGTTCAACGAGAGCTACAATTCTACCGCGAAATTGTCGAATGGGTATAGTGTCGCAGTATTGGTGCAGGCATATAATGGGCGGTTCTCTTCACGAGTCGGTTCCATTGCACGCTTACAACCCGCACAGCTACACTGGCTAGCAGTGCCGCGTAGTTCACTTAGTCGTGGTGACTCTCATTTGAGTGAAGCTTTTCGTATCGATTCTAGGCACAAGCGGTCCACAATATTGACTGCGAGTACATTTTTTGCGAATGCTGAATCAGATGATATGAAGGGTGTCTCTGCCGAGGATCACATCACTATACTCAACACCAGCAGCTGCGAGCCGCAGGTCTGCCACATTTCTGCCCTTATCCCACCTGTCGCGGTTCGGTGTCGCCCGTATGTGGATTGCGGTTCAGTTCCTTTCATTGATCCACGATGCAAGGTAACGTCCTCCGCTGCGGTTCTTCTGCAGCATCTCCTAGAACCGAATGAGGTGTTGCGTTACATCAGTAATGGGTTCCGTGTCAACGGCATACATGTGGCGCCGTGTCTCATTCTAGTGACAAATGTGGCAGTGAAGGTTTTTTCCTTCTCGCGCATTACTGAAAAGGGCGATGTGTTCCTGTACGACTATGAGGGCAACGGCAGCAATAACCTTGGCGGAGACTGCGATGAGGAAACTGATGAAGTGAACGCCTCCTCACGTGGGGGCGAAGGAGGTGTGCAGAAGGGTCAAAAGCAGCGGTCTCACAATACCACACGAGGTTTTGCAGTATCTATGACGAACAAACTGCAACGGTTCCTCACAGATGGGGGAACTAAGGGACGGCGGCGGCGAGAACACGAAGAGCACGAAGATGGCACGAAAGTGGCTCAATCCGTTAGGCAAGCAACAGGACATCCGTGCAAAAGTCTCTACTGGTGTTACCTAGTTAGAAACATTCGAAGCATACGAGTAGGACTCTACATGCACCAGGACACTGCCATTTTTCTCGACGTTATGTACAGTGACGGGCTCATGCTTTCGCTCGTGGATCCACGACAGTCGATGAACACTCGTGCCCGCGACGAGTTTCTTGAGGTGCTACAGGAAGTCATCGGCACACAACGGTGTACCATTCACGACCATGGCAAACGCATCTCAAATATGCGCAACATGCTGGCAGGTTGGGGTGGGAGGTCTGTTTCTACGTTCGAGTACCTATTTTTCCTCAACCGCGCCGCAGGCCGTACAATTCTCGACTACAACCAATACCCCATTTTCCCTTGGGTTATTGCGGACTACAGATCTTCTACACTTGATCTCAGCTCGGATTCGACGTATCGTGACTTGTCCCGACCAATGGGGGCACAAACAAAGGAGCGGCGCAGAAGTGTAGAGGATTTATACCAACAAATGATGGAGGTAGCACAACAACTTGGCGATGGCGGTGTTGCCGCAATGGAACTAACGCAGCCCTTTCACCACGGTACGCATTACTCCACCAGCGGTGGGGTACTTTATTATCTCATTCGCATGGAGCCCTTTACAACATTTGCTCGTATCTTTCAAGGAGGGGATTTCGATGTTGCTTCTCGACTATTTGACACGATCGATGGTTCATTCCAATCGTGTGTTAATGGGCCGGCGGATTGTAAGGAGCTAACTCCTGAGTTCTTTTTGGACGGCTCGTTCCTCGTGAATATGAATCGTTGTAACTTTGGTACAAAGTCCGACGGGACTGCCGTGGATGATGTGAAGCTTCCGCCGTGGGCAAAGGACTCTGCACAAGTTTTCACTGCGGTGATGCGGTACATACTGGAGAGCGACCGCGTTGCGCACTCAATCCACCATTGGATCGATCTTGTTTTCGGTGTTTGTCGGCGAGGAAAGCTGGCGGTGGACTGCCATAACGTCTTTCAGCGCATGACGTACGGTGAAGAGGTTGTGAAGGCGCTGAAAGAAAGCCAAAACTCACGTGACATCGACGTAATTGTTGCGGAGGTTGACAACTTCGGACAAACGCCCATGCAGTTGTTCCAGGAGCACCATCCCCCACAAAGCGACTTGCGCCTGCTCGTCAGCGGGTCAAGTGAAAGTAATCCCACTGCGAGCTTGAGTAGTGGCATTTTCACAGTCGTGAGTACCTCCAGCACAGCAAAGAAGGGTGACCATCGCTACAAAAACAGCACGAACACTGCTGGTAGTAACTCCTCTTTTGCTTGCAACAACTCTATTGCATCCACCAGCAGTTTTGCCTCGCGAACAGTAACTTCAAAGTTGCATGGTGCTCGAGACCCTAGCCCGAAAGTACACTTGATGATGGAGTTTGTTGCTGCTGGGCGCCAGTCAAGGTTCACCCTGAAGGACCTCACTCCTGGAAGCCTAATGACACTCCCAGTCGCTGCTGTGGCATTCTGCAACACTCAGCGGGAGCCTGTCGTTGGTTTCGCCACCACGCGTAGCGGAGAAATAGCTTGTTGCTATAGGTACCTCATACCTGTGGATGACGAAGATTATCTAATTTGCTTCGACTTAGGTGCAGATACTATGATATACATTGACCTGAAAGGTGGAGATCTTCTTTCAACAATGCGATACTCAACTCTACTGGAGCCGTCCGCGAATATAAGCTGTACCTGCGTATGTTGTCGGGAGACTTTGGTGGCTGTTGGTTCCACAACTGGCACAATATATTGTCTCAGGCCTAGCATGGACAGTGGAGTGTTGACATTGAGCTCAACGCTGTGTCATCACATGCACGCCATTGCAGGACTCACTATTGACACGAAGTACGGCCGAATGGTTAGCTTCACAGTTAGTGGAAATGACGCCCCCATTGTTTGGTGTGTCCAGCAGGAACGGGTCGTAATGTTACACCGCCTTAACGTGGTGCACGCCCTTGGTCACCTTTTTGTCGATGAAGATGACTCACGTGTGGTAGCTTCCGTAATCGACCCTCTGACTTCAAACACTATTGTGGTTACACGACGTCATTTGTTAATATTCGATTCCAACGGTGATCGCTACGGAGTTGGTTCTCTCTCTGCGACGGAGGGTACTAAAACACCAATGCAGGGCAATGGAAAGTTGCATGGAGCAGTGCACAGTTTTGATGGATCATGCACCGCGGCTATAACTGCTGTGACTCCGTACAATACATTGGAGTGGGCATACGGCACGCAGCTTTTGCTAACTGGGCATGAGGATGGCAGTATTTCGCTGTGGCGGGCAGTCCGTCTGCCGCCTGATGGGGTCACACACGGTAACATCGTTAGTGTGACGCACCATGCGATTATTGTTGATGGTAGTTGTCAAGCCAATCTTGGGTCTGTAACGGCAATGCAGCAGCAGCAATGGGGTGAACCGGCGTTTTTAATTGGTTACGGAAGCGGCAAGGTGAAGGCGCTGAGTTTTGCTACACCATATGGGGGAAAAGCTTAGTAGGAAAAGCGTGGATGCAAGAACAGATAGGATAGGATAGGGCGGCCCCCTGGGGCTCAAGTGGGTGGGAATTGTTTGTTTGCTTGTGCTTGTGTTTGTGTTTGTTGTTGTTGTTGTTTGTTTGTTCGTTGAAAAAAAGATGAGTTTCGAGCACACATTAGCGAGGAGTACATGCTGGGATGATTGCAGCGAAAATGAAGAATAACGTGGGCAACTGTACTAGCACCTCTTCAGTGAAAATAAGGAGAGTGGAAGGGGAATTTCGTTATTTGTTTGTTGTTTCATTGGTTCCATCTATTTCCCTTCCAATTAGGGGTTTTCCTCCTTTTTTATTTTCTGTGGCGTTGCTATTTTTCTCGCTTTTGCATCGTATTACCCTTTGAGACATGCATGTGGGCACGGGATATGTGTACAGCTGTTGGCTGTGATGAACCACTCGAGGGAAATGGTGTTATCAAAATGTGTCGTTTGTTCAATTATTTTCCAATTTTCCACCCCCCCCTTCGCTCGTGAATGGGTTAAACAGGCAGTTGAGAAGTGGAAATAAACACGATACAAAAGAAAAAAAACTGCTTCCCGTTGTAAGCATTTACCCATCTTCTTTTTTTCTTTTCCTAAAACTTTTCACTTCTACCCATTCGACAAGGAAAAAAAGAGAGAAAGTAATGGGGAACATGCTGTCGCACACACCGTTTTTTGTTTTCGTTTGTGTGTGTGTACTCAACTGAATGCCAGACACAGATGTATACATCTAAATATACATCCGTATATTATATTGTGCGACCTTACGCAACCACTTTCCTTCACTATACAAACCTTTATCCCATTCCCTCTTTCTCCTCCTCCTTTCTGTTGATATTAGCAGCATCCTCCCTTCGCATTTGCCTATTCTCTTCTTTCCCATTTGGGTTCGATGTTATGAAACCGCTAGTGGAGGTGGTCCCTCATCATCAAGTGGCCGCGCAGTGGCGTATTTTTATTTTATTTTATTTTTCTTCCAGTCTACGACTTTCACTCACACCCTCTTTATTTCTTTATGTAACTCATCGTTTGGTGACACATTCCCTGCTACCGTTTTATGTAACTCGCTGTCGCACATTTGTACTCCATTTCTTCCTCTGACTCTCTCACAACTTCAGTTATCAAGCTGGCAGTTTCTTCCGGAGGCGGAAACGTGGAGGAGAGGAACCTCAAGAAATAAAACCTGAAGAAATAAATAATAAAAAAAAAAGAAAAGAGTAAAGTGAGGAAATCCACCTTTTGTTTTATTTTCTTCTCTTGTTAGAGTGTGTATAACTCTCCTCTCATCCCACTGTCTAGCGAAGGGAAAGAGACCAGTGCATTTGACTCGCACTGCCCATGGCTGACGGATCACATGACAGGGAAGCCGCTCTCTTCCTCGTGCTATCGGAGCCTGAAGCCATGACGGTTGGGCAGTGGTTGAAGGAAGTTGCGGAGAAGCATCTCATGCCCCCAGTGGTGCACGCAATGCTTTATAACGTCAGTGAAGCCTGTGGTAAAAGCAGCAGCAACAACAACAACAGCAACAGCAACGGACGCGCCGCATCTGGAGGGAGTGAGGGAAATGGATGCTTTCAAAACGCCCTGACCAGGGTGTTGAATGAGTTTCATCACAGCGGCAAACATGGCGTTCCGATGACGTCCATGCGAGTTCTTGTTGTAGCACTGTTTTGGGACGGCCAGAGTGAGTCAGCGAAAGCGGAATTTGCTCGGCTCCGGGAGTTGGCAGATGAAACAAACAAACAAGCTAGTGATCCTCAGGTAAATGCGGATAAGGCTAACAATAGCGGGAGTGACGGCAAGCAAAAGCTGCCTTCTCTGATAGGTTCAAATGTTCATATTGTTCTTCAAGCGTTGAACGCCAAGAAGAGTAATGAAAAACTCGTAGAAACTCTTGATGCTGTAGTGTGCAGCCTCCGCAAGAAATTGCAGTCAGCTTGCGGCCCATCGGAGCACGTCGATCCCACTCGTATTGACGCAGCCGCATCCCGAAGGGTAGACAAAGTTACTGTAACTCAAAAAGAGAAGGGTTCACAGAATGGTACCGGTGATGGTGGGAGCGGTAATAATGTTATTGGTGTGGAAGATCTGAGTGACTCCGCTGTCGCCGGACGTGTGGAGGAAGGACAAGGTGAGTGCTTCATTGTCATATCGGGAACAACTATGGAAGAATTTCAGAAGCGCGTTTGGGAGCTCAAGGCTTCTGCGGCACGTATTGGAGTTGGTTGCTCACCCGTATTAGCTGAACCCCGTGAAGTGCAAACAAGTAACAGTGGCACCAAAACAAAGGTATTTGCGCAGGAGTTTCTGGTGCGCCAGGGTGCATCCGTTGAGCAGCATATTGAAATGCGTATTGCGATGTGTGGGAATGTCGATAGCGGTAAATCTACGCTTACTTCGGTACTGACACGTGGTTGTCGCGATAATGGTCGTGGGTCTGCGCGGGCGTTTGTTTTCAAACACAAGCACGAGGCCGCGACGGGTCGTACTTCTAGCGTGAGTGAAAACCACTTGGGCTTCTCGGAAGCAGGTGAAGTGGTGAATTACGTGGTTGCAGGTGCTAAGCACTCTCTAGGCGGTGTAAGTCTTGGTGAGGAGACTCCCAATGACGGCGGCGGTGGTGGTGGTGGTGGTGATGGTCCTATTGGTAATAAACCTGTTACCATTAACTCACACCAGCTCGGGCAGGAGGTTGCGGCAAAGAGTTCAAAAGTCCTTACTCTTTATGACCTCGCTGGACACGAGCGGTACTTGAAAACGACCGTTCTTGGCATGACGCGTAACATTCCCGATTATGCCTGTGTCGTCATCAGCGCCAATAACGGTATCCAACGTATGACAAAGGAGCACGTAGCTTTATGCCTTGCTTTGAAGATTCCTTTCTTTGTCGTTATCACGCGTATAGACTCCACACCGGAAAACATCCGGCAGGAGACGCTTGCCAGTGTTCACAAATTGCTCAAGGTCCCCACTGTCAGAAAGCTGCCGTACCCCGTGCGTCGTGTAGATGACGTAGTGCTTTCCGCTAAGAATCTTCGAAACGACCGCATCACGCCCATCTTTGAAATTAGCAACGTCAGTGGCGAGGGTCTACAATCATTAGTGCGATTTTTAAACCTTTTACCAATGCGGAAGGATTGGCGTAACGCTCGCCAGCTCCCACGTGAGATGGTGATCGACAGCACATTTTTTGTGGCGGGCGTGGGAACAGTTGTAGGTGGAATCGTCACGCAGGGTGTCTTTAATGTCAATGATGCTGTGCTATTAGGGCCAGATGCCAGTGGTGGATTCCGTACCGTACAAATTAAATCAATCCACGTTAAGGGAGTGGAGCAGCAGCGTGCAGTAGCCGGTTGCGATGCATCCTTTTGCCTCAAGAAGGAGAAGCGTCGGGGAATCCGCAAGGGAAATATACTCACAGATCCTAAGCATCCAGTAGAGGCGTACTGGCAGTTTGAGGCCGATGTTGTTATTCTCTATCATTCTACCACCATCCTTGTGAACTATGAGCCAGTCATTCATTCCACCACAGTGCGGCAATCAGCACGAATTGTATTTGTGGAAAAAGAGGTTCTGCGCACAGGTGACCGGTCACTTGTGCGATTTCACTTCTTATACCGACCGGAGTTCATGAAAGTTGGGCAACAGCTTATTTTCAGAGAGGGACGGACAAAAGGCATTGGAACGGTGACTAATCTCATTGGCCCTCGGGAAGGGTCACTCTTGGCGAAGAGGTTGAAACATAAAGAAACGTAGTGCTTCGTCATGTGCTGTGCACTTTCATAAAATGGTATGTTTAGTAACGGAAAGAAGAAGAGGTAGCTCAAACGGACGAGGAAATGAGTGAATCCGCAAAACGGAGTCACATTTTTGTTGTTAAAAACGAAAATCAAAGAAAAAAGAAGAAAAGAGAAAGGGAAAGGAATTTTTATTATTTAAATGCGAAAAGTATGTTTGTTTTGCGTACATCCCTTTCTGATTCAATGTGCCGTCAGCGTCGTCCTGACATGTGGTCGTTTGAAGTATACCACTTTTTTGGCCCCTTGTGTTTAGTCCTACTCTTACCGAGTTTATACGCATTTTTACCATAAAAATTCTTATTTGGGGTAAGTAAAAAAGAGGATGATGATTATGTTGTCGTTGGATATCTCTGCATTCACAACATCCCTACCATATGAGCGCTCTTTCAAATTTTTTAAAAAGAAAGAAAAGAGCAGCTAATTTTAGTACAAATGGTGGGGGGAGTTTTTCTATAGAACTGGCAAGCGGCAACGGCAATCATACAAGAGTGTGAATACACTCAAAACATGCAACAGCGAAAGAAAAGAAAAAAAAACAGAAGCGCTGCTAAGTCAAAGTTCTTCTCCGTTGTCTCAGTGTTATTACTTCTACCCAAACCGTCTAAATCCCCACGTGCTGCGGCGACACTGGTAGAGAGACGACAGTAAAACCACTTACAACACTGGCATATATAAATTCTGTGCTGCTTCGCCTCTTCTCACTGCTGTCATATTCCCTGCTTTATTCTAACAATTTTTCCCTCCCTTCCCCACGGCCTCCCTCTAAAATATATATATATGTATACATACATGGAAAGAGAGCGCACCCCCCAAAAAAAAAAAAGTAAGCAGAGAAGCAATTGTGTGAGCTGAACGACTCTCATAAGTTATGTCTTCCACGAAGTGCGCCGT
Source organism: Trypanosoma brucei brucei TREU927 (assembly GCF_000002445.2). Lineage (NCBI taxonomy): Eukaryota > Euglenozoa > Kinetoplastea > Trypanosomatida > Trypanosomatidae > Trypanosoma > Trypanosoma brucei. The sequence continues at coordinate 645,566 of NC_005063.2, read as the reverse complement.
TGCCTGTAAGATCATGACGCCGTTATGCAATGCGGCCAGTAAGGTTCAAGCGCGTTCTGCAAAGAAACTTGCCGCACTAACAGACGCGGGAATTCAAAAGACCATCAGCGAACACAACGCCAACGGAACTGACGCAGCGGTGAGCAGTACGAAACGGTACTTGGCTGAACAGAGACAACTTTTCCACTACCGTGTGGTGCGTTTCTTTGACGAATGCCACTACATTACCTCCGGCGAGTACTTCGCGCAGTACACAAAAGTGAATTTAATTTGGGACCTTCGCTTCCTCACGAAGTTGGTGGTACTTTTCCTCATTGGAACAGTGTTGGGAAGGCAAAGTATTTTTCCACCAATCGACCCGGATTCTCCACTAGTGGAAGCACTGGTAACGAAGGTAAATCCCAACTACTAGCGATTGATTGATTGATTGATTGACACTCGATCATGCATTTGGTTATGTTGCTGTTGACGTTTTGTTGGTGAAGTGACCTTGACGTGCAGCAGAAACATCTGTAATGACAAGCACCGCAACGGTTGATGAATTATTTCATATTATTATTATTATTTTGTGTGCGCTTGTGTGAAGAGGGTGAGCGTTTATGCGGTTAGCGCATTTTTAGGTACCGATGAAGGCGTATGAAATTGGTGTGTTAGGCTGAGGCGATCTCTCGATTGGATGATTTCACCAGGTTTTAGAACGCGTTAAGGGAATGGGAAAGGCCGTTGAAGATGTGACAGTAGGGAGTGGTGAAGTTTAAAATTTATAAAAAAAAAAACACACACACACACAAGTAAATGGAAAGGGAACGTGCAAAAAGAAGAAAAGTGAAGTGAAGTTATTTGTTGCATCTGTTGGCTCCGTAACCTCGCCTCGCACATGCACTGAGAAACCAAATGGTTTTGCATCTTCCTGTCGTGGTTGAGTGGAACCTTCCAGAGTTGGGCTTGTGAAGATGATCACCATACTGTCTTTGTATGTCTTTCTATGTCTTTGATCCGCTTCCGCTTTGAGCTCACTTCTATGTCTTCTTTTTTTTTTATTTGTCTTTTCCTTCCACCAGTTCTCACACAAATAATGTTCCCTCCCTCGTCTTTCCGCGCGCTCTCAACCCCGATCAACGCCTATAGTTTACTGCGACTTCCATATAAGGAAACAGAAGGCTGAAATGACAACATGAATATTTTCTCACAGTGACCGAATCAGAATGATGAAGTGTAGAAAAATAATAATTTTTTTTAAAAAAAAGAGGGAGGGTGAGATCATAACAAGGTAGGAAAGAGAGAACCCACCGGGACAGTGACGCAAACTGCCGTGATAAACACGCTCAAGCACAACTGAGATTCTCAGGAAAGGTGATTGTGCTGCGCCAAGTGCCAGTGTGCGTATGTATATGTATATGTATATTTATGATTATGTTTTCGGGTATTTTGTTTCCATCGTATCATATGGTCGCAGTGCATTTGCATCCGTATTTATCTCTTCCCCCTTCCCCCTTCCTCCCCCCCTTTTTTTTTGTATTTACACTTCATAACTGTGTGTCTCAGAAAAACAACGCCTAATGCCCTCATGAATCAGCAAGAAGTTATTATTTCAAGCCAAATGATAAACCCCTCACAACTTCAATTAAAGGATAACGCACATCTATCTAAATGACAGAGCGGATATAAATAGACGGCATAGGGATGATTTCAAAATAAGGGACATAAGTGAGTGTTCTATTTTGATGGGGGGAGAGATTGAAGAAGAGGAAAACCAAGAAGAAAAAAAATAAAGTCAGTTTAGTAAAAGAAAAAAAAACGCAAAACAAAACGGTCGTTTGACATGCGTGGCAATGACTCCGTTGATCTCCCGTTGCACGCGAGTTTTCTTTTTTTTTTTTGACTGTTATTGGCGTGCCGCATATTCCAGATATCTTGTTTTATTCGGCTTACATTTGTGACCATTCAATTAAGAGCAAGTCTAGTCCAAGTAAACTACATTGGTGAGGGAAACATCAGAATGTTGTTCTTCACAGAAGGGAGGAGAACCTGCGAGGAGTTGTACATTATCATATTCAAATAAGGTGTTAAGTAGTCGTTAAAGGGGGAAGAGGGGATTTTAAAATAAAATAAAAAAGCAAAAAACAACAAAGTGGAGAATTCTAACGATGTAAAACCACGTTGCAGACGCGAAGTGAGATGAACAGAGTATGCAAACTAGAAGAATAAAGAAAAAAAAGTAAGCAAGTGGACAACTACATGATTTTCAAGCATGTGTTTCTCTTCTCTTTTTTTTTTTCTTCCTCTCTTTTTTCTTTTCCTTTAATGTTTTCCGCACTTCCGTGTCACAGTTAACCAGAAAAAAAAGGCAAGTAAAGGCGGCGACAACAATCAGGCGGTTAGTGGAATATAAGCGAAAGCGAGAAAGGCGAGCGATACATAACTATATATATATATATAGTTTTTTTAAAAAAAAAAGGCCGCCGAACTTACCCATTCGCCGAGCTGCGATACACACGGTGGGGGGAGGGGTTTTCGCCAAGAAGGAGAACAAACGGGGAGGAAGGTACTTCCTTATTTATTTATAGAAAGAAAGAGAGAGAAAGAAAGAAAAGAAAGGGTGGAGGAAAGCAAAAACTCCTTTAAACTTACAGCATTATTTGCCTAAGGAAACTGTGGGGAGAAGATGCTTCAAGAAAGAGTATTTCATATTAACGACCGTGTCTGGCTAAAGACTGGAGCTAACACGTGGTGGCCGGCAAAAGTCACTTCAGTTACCGGTGTGGAGGGAGTTGACGGAAGGTCGTCAGAAACTGGCACATCTACGGTTACCGTTCTCACGTATCCAGGAACCCAAAATAAGGCCACCTATAAAAATGTTGACAGCCACTCCTCCGCCATTACATTTTTTGAGCCCTCATCTGAGAAAGCCGTCACCGCCAATGAGGATCTTCTGCAAGCTATTCGTAACGCAGAGGAGGACAAGGAGTCCAACGCATTGCGATTTGAGCCGACTCATTCAAAAAATACGGCGCCGAGGGGAACATCACAGAGGGCGTTTTCGACAAGCGGGCGAGCGGGTTCGCTTAACAATGCCACTCAGCAAACTGCAGGGGGCAAACGCAGCCGTGAGGTGAGCCGGATGCGACAGAGGAGTACCGGCTCTCACTTATCCCCCGCATCGGACGACGCACTGGTGCAATGGAAAAAAGATATTGATGAAGCCACTGATAACTGCGACGGGGCTCTGCTTACCAGCACGCTTCTGAAACTTGCGAGCGTCAGTGTTACACTCCGGCAGCTTTTGCGCACAAAAATTGGTGTGTCGGTTTCAAGGGCCTTGTCAAAAAAGGATCTAGAAGAACAAAGGAGCCTGGCTACTTGTATCATCTCCGCTTGGACAGCCAAACTACCGGAGGAAACTGTGAGAGCAATTGAAGAGTACAACAAGTACGAGCAGGAAGCCAAAAAAAGAGGGGGGACGGCGCGGAGCGGCGGTGCACGCCATAACAAAAGACGGGGAACCATTTCCAGTTCACAAACGAGGGAGGAACGGGATGTGGCAACACCGTCAACAAGTGAAAGCGTGGGCAACCCAATTACTATTGGAGGAGGGGCACAACCACAGTTTGTTGACCGGGTGCAGAAGCTGCTTCTCCAACCGGGGGATCCGCATAGTTTTAGTGTTAGAAGTGATGATCTCAGATCTGTAGCGGAAAAAATATGCGCTGAGGTAACAAGATCGGAGGACCGCATGTATCTTTTGGAGCATTTGAGTAAACCGGGGTTATCAGAAATACGGCGCAGGCTGGCGATGGGGGAGCTGAGTGGAAAGGATTTTCTCGAACTCAGTCGCTGGGAACTAATGACGCAAGAGGAAAAAGAGGACGCAGAGCGCCGAACTACGGAGAAACTAAGAAACTTGGAAGAAACCGAGCGGTCGCTGTTGCATACCACCTCACTTTTTGAATGCCCGGAGTGTCACGGAAGGGAATGTGAATGGAGAGAACTACAGATCCGGTCAGCGGATGAACCGACAACTAAATTTATTAAGTGCATTAAGTGCAAACATAATTGGTCAGAGAATTAGTTGCCGATGGAGGTCGCCATATTAATGTTATGTTAATCATGTGACGCTTCGCCATAATCAGTTCCATATGGACCTTGTATTTAAAATGGTTACAACAAACACAAAATTGGTGGTGGGGCACGGAGCAGAGGGGAGGGGAAAGAAAAGAAAAGAAAAAAAGGTGCGAATACTCGTGAATTTAATAGGTAAAATCTACGAAAACGAGAAAAAAGAAGACAAGGAGATTGCAAAATGTGAAAACAGCTTTGTACTCCGGGGGAGGGGAAAGTATTTAAAAAAAAAGGGGGGCGGAGGGGGGGAAGAAAAAAAAAAGGGGGCGCAACCTGTTTGGGAGGAAAGGTGTCGCCGAATAGATGGAAACGATTCTTTGACCGATATGAGGGAGGGGGGAAACAAATGTGAGCCTTTTCTGTGCTTTGTCTTTGTTCGTTTGTTTCCTTTTTTTTTCCCCCTGTCCTTCACAATTATGTGCTTGTAGGTTTTGGATAATTCTTTTTGCCACGGTTATTGTTTTGTTTTGTATTATTCTTTTTCAGTTGTAAGATCCTTTGTCCTGTTTAGTTTTGTTTTTGGTTGTCTCCTCCTAACCCTAACCCCAACCCTACTCACTTTCCTCGGTTGAAAAGTGTGTGCCCCCATCCGTCTGAACTTTTATTGAGGAGTTACTGGACCGAGTGGGGAAAAAAAAAATAATGTTTTTCTGCCTTTGTTTAGTGATTTTTTTTAAAAAAAAAGGGAAAACTGCATTGATCATTTGTGACGGCCCCCTTCAAAAGCCTTTTTAAAATATACATAAATAAATGTTTTTTTTTGTAATTAAAAAAAAATTATTATAAATAAATAAACAGTCATCACTAGAATGGTGCAAGCGAGTGAGCAACCGGAGGGAAATGTGAAATAGTTCGAATAAATGAGAAAAAGAAAAAGAGAGAGGGCCGAGTCTTTGCGGGAAGGGTGGGAAAAAAATTTTTTTTAATGGAAATGAGGGGAAGAAACATTTGTGTCATATAGAAAACTCAGCACTACGGGCGGCCCCATTTCCATTTATATTTTGCTGGTTTTTTTTTTCGACATGCACAATTTATTTGAAATCGTGAAGGTTTACTGTGCGGAAAGGAAAAAAGAAGAGGAGGGGGGAGGGGGACGGAGAAAATGACAGGATTTTTAAAAAACTGAGAGAAGAAAGGAGAGAAATAACAGAAATGGTACATTTGCGTCTCAATGTGTATTAAATAAATACAATAGGAAAGTATATTTTTCTCGAATGGACCGTCATATAGTTAATTAATATATATATATATATATTAATATATTAATATATTTATTCAGCTCGCACCGTATCTCTGCTTTCTTCCTTTTTTTTTCACTTATTTTTAACCACTGTGGCGCAATGCTCTTATTTGCTTCGTAACTTTCGGCACAATTTCATAACGTCGAAGGCGGTCGGCATCGTTACTTTTATTGTTGCTGTTTTTGTTACTTACCATCTTTGCTACCACCACAAATTTCAGTATCACTTCCCCCTTTTATTATTGTTGCTGGAGGTGATTCCCTTTATGATATTACTAATTATTATCATAAACACTATCATTATTGTTGTACGGACATGTATGTTTACCTTTGTATATATATATATATATATTTATTTATTTATTTATATTTATATATGCATCTGTCCACATGCGTGTGTGTGTGTGTGTGTGTGTCTGACTGTGCACATCATTTAATGATATACTTTTTCTTGCCTTTATGGTCACCCAACTGCTTTGATCGTCTCTACGCTTTTCAACCTTTTTTTTGTTTTTCCTCCCGCAATTCACCCAACGTCGGCCTTTTGTTGTACATTTGAGGCATTCCTTCACTTGCCTCTTCTGAGCCATGTGCGCCACCCTTATAAATAAATATATATATTTGTATTTAAAAATGTATTTTATACATATTTATTCATATGGTTTTCATTTATTTGGTTATTAATTCACTTATAACCATTAAATCCCTACTTTCATTGTTGCCTACAATTTATGTTCCTCTTGCGCGATCAATTGAAACATGATCTATCTATCTATCTATATATGTCTGTGGTGGTTTGTACGGATGAACACGGAAAGCTTACGCATAAATATGTATAAAATACATTTTTTAATACAAATATATAGATATAGATATATATTTATATATTAATTTATAAGGGTGGGGGAAGGGGTAACAAAATGGTGGGGGAAATTGGCGTTAGGTCACCAGAAAAAAGAAAAAAAAAGACCATCACGGCTCATCTGATAAAGTTTCTGGCATTTTTTTTGTTGTAGTTGCTGTTATTCTTCTTGTAGTCGTGGTTGTTGTTAGTCACAAGTGTTTGTGATGTCATACAATAAATGCATAAACAAACATATGTTTATATATTTGTATTAACATATTTTTGTATTTATATGTGAGGCAATAAAGGAAATATGAAATATGATACGATATGAAAATGTAGAATCTCACCATATCGTGAAACAGTAGGTGAGGTGGTAAAATGGGACGCACAGAAGGGGGAAAAAAAAGACGCCAGAAACTTTATCAGATGAAGGGTGATGGTCGTAATGATGACGTAACTTTTATGTTTAAAAAAAAAAGGAAAAGAAAAAAAAGAGAAGAGAATTCAACTGTAAGAAGAAGAGATGGAAATGGAAAATCATTCAATATGGCACGAAGCAATTTTCTTCTTTATTCTTACAGTTGAATTCTCTTCTTGTCACTACCGTGCGTATCATTGCATTTGTCCTTACTTATCTTGCACCGATGTTTTTCTTTCTTTTTCTTTTTTTATGAGCACACGTGCTGTTTAACGAATAATGCCAAGTAAATTAATGCCGATCAGGATATATGTATTAATTCACTTGGCGTCACTTACTTATCTACCGTTACTATTTTTTTCTTTTTTCTTGTATGTTTTTTTTCATATTCTCTTATGGTGGAGCCTGAGCCTCAGTTTGTCACCAGAAGAGAATGTGAAATGCGGTGAAGGAATCAAAAAAAAGGAAAAACACTGCTTTGCCGTTGATTTTGCTTTTGTAGTTTTTTTTTGCGTTTTTTTTTTCTTGAGTACCCTGTTTCTTCCTTTACCTTCACCTTCACCTTCTTTTTTTTTTCTCTTCATATTCTGTTTTACGCCCAACGGAAGAGGAGTTACTTTATGCGGTCTAAAAGAGAAGTGAAGGGAAAAGAAGTCAACAGGGATGTGCTTGTTTTATTTTTCAAAAAAAAAAAGGACGGAAAGAAGAATTTGCTTTTTAACATCTTTTTCAGGCGATTATTTACGGTAACGTATCTTCGGCTAAGTTCAAGAGACAAAAGCAAGCTTAAATTTGAAAAGGAAAAAAAAGAGAAGAGAAGAAAAGGGGAAAATGAAAGCGAGGAGAGTGAAAATGAGAATGGGGATAAGAACCAAAAGCAAGATTGAAACGCCAGAGGGGGAAACTTTGAAGGAAATATAATAAATAAATAATTAATTAATTATATATATATATATATTAGTTTCATGCCACTGGGTTTCCTTCTGCCCCCGTACAGCGAAGCCCCCACGAGTATCCTTTACGCAATTTTCTTTTGTTGTTTTTGTTGTTCCCATTTGCCGCCGCACCAAATGCACGTTTTTGCTTTTACTTTCTTTCTTTATTTTACGTGTGGCATGTACACACATAAAATGTATGTATTGATTTATACCTTTTTTTTTCCTCTTCCCTTGGGCTTTGTGTGTGTGCGTGTGTTTTACTCTTCGCCTTTATTATTACTATTATTATTCCTTATCTTCAGATGTCTACGTGTTTCAGTACATCATGTCGACGGTGGAGTCGCCTTGTGAATTTTTTATTTCCTTTTATAACATTGAAAGAGAAATAACGGAAAAAAAAGAGGAAGAGACGAAGAGGGAGCCGGAAGCAACATATTGATTTGCAAAGAATTTTAAAAGGGGAAGTAGAGTAAAACGTAAAGAAAAAAAAGGCCAGATCAAGCGTCCGAGTGAAGGGAATATGTAAATACATGAAGGCTACAAAAAAAAAAAAAAGAAAGACGAGACCAAAGCCGAAGCCAAAGGTGGGGGATGGTGGAGTGGATTCTGAGAAAGAATACTTCTTCAATTGAAATATATTCTTAAATATATTAGCACGCATTGAAGGGGAAATACAGAAAGAATTCAAAAGGTAAATGAACCCCCACGAGTGTTTGTACATCAAACAAGAGGTTAAGAGAAAAAGAAAAGCCAACAATGCTATTACCGTATTTCTAAAAATCTCCACCCTTGCGAGCTTTCTTTCATTTTCTTTAGTTTTTTTTTCTACTTATATCCGTGCGATTTGTTGTCACACTACTGTAGACCGGTGGAAATCTCCACCCTCCCTATAGCACGTTGTTTTGTTTGTCCCCCTACAAATAAATAAACTAAACGGAAAATAACAACAAGGGCGTAATAACGAGGTGGAGCAGTACATTAACTCCCTTTACCCCTGCACGTTTTCCAGTTCCTGGTCCCATCCTGCTTTATTTGAGTTTACTTTTCACAAGTCAGTGTCTCTCAACTCCTCTGTTCTTTCTCCTTTTCTTTTTCTTTTTTTCCTCTCATACTTTACTCACCTCCCCCCCCCCTCCCACACACACACACCACCACGTATACGTATATATATTTATATATACATTACATATATTACAATTACCGGGTAAAAAAAACATGTGCACACCAGTCGGGACATCATTTTGAACCCATCCAGCCACGGGGGGAAAAGAAAAAAAATGATTCCATCATTTGCTCCAGGGACCCTTGTGTGGTTGAAACAGGATCGATTCCCCTGGTGGCCGGGTTTTGTCATGGACCCCGACGAGGTCAGGGACATAACACTGCCTGAGGGGTCAGACGTGTGGGTTTGTTGTCTTCCTCGCGATTCCCTCACTCTCTCAGCCGCCAACAGCGAAGATGAGGGGCAAATTAGATATTTTCTTCCGGATCGAGATGAGGGAATGATGGAAGAAGGAAAGTTAGACGCGAGCTGCGCGGTCGCAATCGAAGAGGCGATACAACTATATGAAGAACAACTCAAGGCACAAGCTGGAGGAACAAATGAACGGAGGGTTAGAGGTGTAAAAACGGAATTCGCCGACGGCGGAGAGCAAAAAGCGGTTGAAGCACCGCAACGACGGAAACTATCGTTAAGAAGAGGTGCATCAAAGCATGTGGAAGAGAGGCGGAAAGAAGACGAAGGACGTCATCACATCTCAAGGAAGGAGACAAAAAGTGAGGAAAGTGGGCAGCGCCACAGAAAAAAGCGAAAAATCAAGACTCTGAGGGACTTTGGTGGCGACAGCTCCGAGTCCGAGTTGGCTGGTGGCTCCAGTGATGATGAGTACGGCAAACGTACCGAAAGGAAACGAGGCCGTGAAGATGGTAGAGACCTCCCTAATGCAACGTACGACACTGTGGGAAGGGAAGGATCTGCCGCATCTGCAGACGACGACGTGGCTTATGTTGTGGATATGCTGCGCAAGAGCCGTCATGATGTGACGAACGCAACTTTAGAAACTACAGGGAAGGAACTTACAGAGACGTACATGGAATGTCTGAACGGTGACGTTGTTGAGGTTAGCATCGCAAACGAGGAACGTATTGTTTCCTTACTTTCCTCCTTGGCGAGTGCAAACGTTACCCTGAAACAACTTATAGGCACCAAGATTGGGGTGGCTGTGGGCCAATTCCTATCTGATGGTTTTCCACCTCATATTGTTAGGTTCTCTAAAGGCATTCTTGATTACTGGTTTCGCCAACTGCCTGAGGAGGTTCAGAAGCAACTGCTGGCGAAGCGGGCCCTCGGAACAACGCCAGTTGGGGAAGTTCATGAGGACAAGGAGGAAACTGAGAAGGTGGTGGATGGTGCTGAACAGTGATAAAACGTGCACCGTGGCGACATGTGAAAATAACACGCGAAGTGGAAGAGAGCTGTTAAAACCGTAGACACGGCTTCGGGGAATATGAGGGGGGGATAAAAGATAATTTTTGCATGAGTTTCTACACCGCGCATCCGAGGGAAATCCCGGTGCGGGGATTCGGTCCATCGGTCAGCCACGCAGTTGCCTCTGCAATGACGCTCAGGGTTGGAGATGAGTCGTGAGTGTGTGCGTGATCAGCTTATGAGGTAAGTGGAATTGATATTTGCCCACGAACGTGTAATACCGAAAGAAGAACTTTAAACATAAGAAAATAATGCAGAATGAATAGTCGTTGGTTTATTTTTGTCTTTTGCAAGCAGCGATAAAGAAGGAGCAGAACGGAAGGGGCTTACGAGTGTGAAACGTTGGAAGAGCTTTCTTCTTACCCCCTTGTTCACCATGATATCACTGCAGATGGGTAAATACTGTTCTCTGCCGCTAGAATTAGTTCTATTGAGATCGTCTTCACTTCAGCACATGTGTTTTTCCACTGCTCTTCTTGATGGCGTCAACAGTAACGACAGCGACAACAATAATAATAAAATAAAATGCATGGGGAAATAACGGGAGTTGATTCCGTTATAGATCTCCTGCTACCCTTCCCCCCCCCTTTGTCAATGACTCTGACGCAATATGTGGCTTTCCTTTCAATCTCTTGTGCCTCAGTCACACATCTGCTGCTGTTGTTGTTTTCTTTTTTAGAATCTCGCAATTAAGGATAAAATATATACTAACTCGGCTGTGGTGCACCGCCCATCTCTGATTGTCTGCACCTAAGTGATCACTAAGGACTTAGCGTACGTAACCAAACAACCATTACAAGTTTTTTAAAAAAAAAAACAAAAGCAACAAGGGTATTTGAAGTGCCACAGCACACTCTCTTAGATTGTGTTCGTCATTTTTACTCATTTAAGCATATTACAGCGCGCTTCTTCAACGCGGTACCGCAGCGGCAAATTAATTCTCACCTAAAGGAAGAAGACGCCCTGCCCATTGGTGACGTAAAGAGGAGTCAAAGTAAAAAAGGGAGGCAAAATAAGCTAACTGCATGGAAAGAGAGCCAGCGGTAACATCGAAGACTAATCGACTTTCATCTAACGAAAAAGATCCTCACGATGTCCCAGAAACCAATGATGGAGCCATTAATGGTTCTTTCAACAACCGGAAGCGTGGTATAAAACGCCTATGCTCAATTGCCCAGGCGATATTCGCTTGGACATTTGGCGTACTCGTTCTTCTTTTTATTTCTTTCATTGCCTTTGGCGTGCTTTACTCTGGCATTCGCTACCCCGAAGGCAGCGGCAAAGTGGAAAAACATTGCCTCAATCCAGTCGGTGCTATTCTTGGCGCACATGAGGGCGTCTTCTCTTACAGCAACTGTGGTGCAACAGAGAATACCACTACGTATAACAACGTCACAGTGGCTGGAACCAGTTACCAAAGCGGCTTAAAGTGGCAATGCGTGGAATATGCCCGACGGTATTGGATGCTTCGAGGTACACCACAACCAGCCACTTTTGGTTCTGTAGATGGAGCAGCTGACATTTGGGATCTTAAAGATGTTCAACTGCTCAATGGTCAAAAGCGGAAACCATTACTCAAATATCATAACGGAAATGCAACATCTGCAAACTCTAAGCCGCGTGTGGGGGATTTGTTGATTTACCCACGGCAACCCAACGGCTTTCCATGCGGTCATGTTGCCGTTGTTGCGGGTGTGACAGGGGATCGTATGTTTGTAGCGGAACAGAACTGGGAAAACGCAGCATGGCCAGGCCCGTATCATAATTACTCGCGTGTGCTTAACTTGTCATGTAATCCCAATGGCACGGCATGTACCGTACGTGAAAAGGATAATGTCACAGTGCAGGGGTGGGTGCGGTATGAATAAGATCAGTTCGATTGTTCGTTTTTTTTTCTGTTTTGTTTTCCTCTACTAGTGACTTTCTTAACAAAAACGGCAAGTAATTTCATCAGTTGGTAACTTCTGGTGACAGGTAGGTGGATTCTGTAGGAAAACAGGGGGAAGGTGATTTTCTTGTTCCTCCCATAGTTTCCTATTTTTATCTTATTTTTCGAGGAGCAATTTAAGCATATTTTATATGTTTGGTGTCGTTGTCACACTTTTTCAAAGCATTTGGCCTTCGCTTCGCATCAATTGATGATTCTCCGCGCAAAATTTGTTTTGATTTTACCCTCTTTTCGTCCACGTTGTTTTATATATTGCGTATTTAGCAACAACGACAACGGCAACGGTGAAGAAGTGGAGCACAAAGCCGGTTATGAGGGTAATGTGCCAGCCAGTTGGTGTCGCTCCCCACCAAACGGTTCCTTCTTTAAAAACGCAAATATATTTAAATTAATTAATTAACTAGGGTAATATTTTTTAACAAATCTAGTTCTAGGGAAGGCATACGAGCAAGTGATTGGTGGGAACGAGAAGCGGGTCACGAAAAAAAAAAAAGAGAAAGTAGACAAAATTTAGCATAAAAATACAGACAACTGTGGAGAGGCAGGAAGGGGAAAGAAAGGAAAGGTGCAACGAAACGTAAAGCAACTGCGATACGGTGTTGAAAACATTTTTATTTTTCTATTTTTTCTACCTTTACTTTTCTATATTACTTCAAATTATTTTTTATTTCCTTACTGCTGCTTAATATGGTGATGCTATCTATTATTGTCAAACGATTGAGGAGCTACGTCGCACAACGTGACTTCTTTTCGTGAGTTATACATTTTGTTTTGTTTTGTTGCTCTTCTATTCAGCTTTGAAAGGTCCCAAATACTCATTCACTGACAAGTCAGCGGGAGCAAATACAGAAACCCCATCCCGTAATTAGGAGGTAAAAAGGAAACAAATTAACTAAAAAGGGGGGAAGGAAAGAAAGTACCTGCTGTGAGCACACGCGTGATTGGGGTACGAAACAGTGGATAATAGTTCATTTATACAGCCTCACAGTTCATAAACCAAATAATTCCTTCGTCTTCTTCATTACTCCCTTTTCGCCTGTTTATCGAGTTTAATTTTGCCCCTCCCCCTCCCCCGAGGTATCGTGTAAATTGAAGCAATGGCGGCGAGGAAAGCAGGCACCGCCAGACCTCTTTTACAACGTGAGGGTGAGGCAAGAAACTTCGACTCATATAAGCTTTACGCAGGCGCCTCATTTGCTGTGGGAGTTGTCATCATTCTCTGCCTTATGAAGGTCCCTCGCGCGGAAAATAGTAAAGATACGGTGAGTACAAACACTGGGAGTCTTTCAGTGGGCTGCCAACAGAATTGCTCGGCCCCTTTTGGTAATGTGTTGGGAATTTACAACGGAGTTCCAGCTATGAGCAATTGCAACAGTGATAGTTGCACAGCAGAACTTTGGAACACTGTCAAGGTGGAAGACATACGGATACCGGCTGGTCGTGTGGACCCTCATGCGGTTCCACCCATATATGGTATGCAATGGCAATGCGTGGAATATGCCCGACGGTATTGGATGCTTCGAGGTACACCACAACCAGCCACTTTTGGTTCTGTAGATGGAGCAGCTGACATTTGGGATCTTAAAGATGTTCAACTGCTCAATGGTCAAAAGCGGAAACCATTACTCAAATATCATAACGGAAATGCAACATCTGCAAACTCTAAGCCGCGTGTGGGGGATTTGTTGATTTACCCACGGCAACCCAATGGTTTTCCATACGGTCATGTTGCCGTTGTTGCGGGTGTGACAGGGGATCGTATGTTTGTAGCGGAACAGAACTGGGAAAACACAGCATGGCCAGGCCCGTATCATAATTACTCGCGTGTGCTTAACTTGTCATGTAATCCCAATGGCACGGCATGTACCGTACGTGAAAAGGATAATGTCACAGTGCAGGGGTGGGTGCGGTATGAATAAGATCAGTTCGATTGATGTCGAATTGAAACGAGTGTGAGCGAGACCAGCGTTTGTGCAATATATATATATATATATATATATGTATACGCTCACGTATGTTGTTCATACAAACCGATTTCTTCACCCTAACTATTTTTCCGTTTTGAGTGAAGTGGAGCCGGACCGTATGATGCTGCTATTTTCTTTTTGCAGCAATTTTTTCCCTTTTTTTCGGGCGCGTGCCGTAATGTCGTACCCATGGGGAAATGGGTATTGGCCTCAGAATGTGGAGGGAGTTGGATTTGTTGTAAGGTACATGGTGTACTTTCTTCCTTTTTTTTGTTATGTTGCCTTCCCCTTCTGTTACATTACACTGAATTACCCTCATATGATGTGCCCGGTCCTGTGGAGTGGCGCATGCCACTGGACAACCAATTCGCATAAATCCGTTCCCATCCGTTGCTACCATTAGCCCTCTTCGTCATTGAGCGGAGCGGCTTTGTATTTAGGCGGCGCAGGATTCCTCCAGGGTGTATTCTATTCCCATGACTTTTTGTTTTCTCGCTGCCGCAAACGAGAGGGAAAAGAGACGGAATTGGGCACCGTCAGATAGCCGAGATATTTAAGTGCTGCGACGTTTTGTGTATCCGCTGGCGCCTATAATTTGTTTGTAGCTCCGCAGCGGGGCTACCGTTCTATATGCATTTTCCCAGCATTCATATATTTATGTTGCTTTCTTATGTTGGCATTCCTTCCGCATTCACGTAATCCGTTGCATGTGCCGTCGATAGAAGTTTTTGCAAGCGTAACTCCATTACAGAGATCGCAACGGAAAGGCTTCTTAAATAGAAAATCAGAGGAGTAGAAAAGGGTCCGCACACACACACACACAAAAAAAAAAAAAGAAAGATAAAAAGGAAGTAGACAGAAGAGAGAGAGAGAGAGGGAGATAGAAAAGAAAAGGTCGTGATGGTTTCCAGGGACTCCCGTTACATTCATCGCCGCTGGTATTTAGAGGATGCTACGCTTACCATCCAACAACCCAAGTTGGAGTTACTCGTTGACTTCGATGATCCCTCAAGTTTCGCCTTCCCTGCAAATCTCCCGCCAACTTTAGGCATGCGACGGGCGGCGGCTGTAGCGACTGCCACGGGAGGCCTCAGCGGCGTTATGGGACTCGGGTCGGAGGGAAACCTCCTGGCGGATTGGCGCGAGATCGGCATCCCGCCCTTTACAGAAGAATGAGTACGTCGAAACAACATCGGCAAAAGGTATTTAAAAAGAAAAAAAAGTAGAAGAGAAGAGAAGGATATTATACAAAATGTCGGGGCTTATTGACCGCGGGGCAAAGTGCAACAAAAACACAGTCTCAATGTCTTGTGCGTTGCCTCCTTCAACGCAAGTTGTGTATGGACATTCGAGAAAGAATTTAAAAAATAAAAAAAAGTATGAGTGCGGGGGAGCAATTTTAATCTGCACCTCTCTTCGTGAGATTGTAATTTGTCATGGTTCCTTTCTTTCTTTCTTTGTTGGAAATTATTGGAGAACTGCACTGCGGTAACTATACAAGTCCCTAAGGTGTATGGCATCGGTTGTGGCGTTTCTTTTCCCCCTCATCGTCCACCAACCGACTCCTTTTCACGTCTTTGTTTCTCTTTTTTTTTTCTTTTTCAATGGACTTTTAGGGAGCACGCAAGCAGTAGCGGCGGTGGCGCTGGTGTGGAAACGAATGAGTGCAACACCACAATTAGGAGGGGAAACTGACACCTCAGGTGACGTGCGGAGTCGAGTTGGCTCACAACTGCTGCTTCGAAAGTTTCCTCTACTCGCCAAAGCACGCGCATACGCCCAGGAAACCCCAGATGACCCGCGGGCGGAATGTAATCTGTTGTGCTACGGATCTGATGTTTATCGCATTTATTCCTTAACTTCAGCGGAAATGGACGGCAGCGGTGTGATATTTAGCAACCCGCAAAAACGGCAGCGGACTGACGATGAGCCGTCAAATGGCGATGGCGGAGCACTTCTGCGGTCAATAGACGACAGGGTAGCGCTGCCAACACAATTAGGTTTCCTCACGTTGTTGGAGAACGAACTCCGTAGGTCAGAAACTGCGCTGCGAAGTGCAGCTCAAAAAAGCAAAACACCAGAAAAGGAGACAACGGATGACAATGAGAAGGGAAAGAAAGCAAAAAATAGAGATGGAACGGTAAGCCACAGCCAAGAAGGCGGAGAGGGAAAGACGACACAAAATGATAGCGGCGTGGAACGTGGATTCCCCCATCACAAGGAGGAGGACCGCTTGATATTGGAAGCTATTCGCAAGCCGCTAGACGGGGGAATGCGTTCAGCGGGTGCGCACAACAACGGCTCCTGCGGCTCGGAAAAAGCGCCCGGGGGCGATCAGAACTCCAGCAGGGGTGTGGCTGGGAGTGGGAAAGTGGAAGAGCGGTTGCAGTGGGAAATTATGGCTGAATCCATCATGAGTCGTAGTGAAGTAGTTGCCGGGACGGAAGGAACTGGTGGAGACGCCGTGCGGTCGTACCTGCGGCGAGTTGCATGGATAGAACAACAGAAGGGTCGGCAATCACTTACGAATTCGGCTGCGGAGACGGCCCCACATGGTGAGCAATTATGGTCAAATATGACTGAAGCTGCGAGGGTTCAAAAGGAAATCATGCGTATGCGCGCACAACGGAAGCAGTTTCACCGCGAGCGCAAGAAGGGTGAGTAAGTTAATCACATGAACTGGTGGGATTCGCCCAGCAACAGTTTGGACTTGTCTGGCTCCGTTTTTTGATCAAACCTCGCCTACACGTAGGTAAGTTGCGGTGACCGAAGGAACGGTTACCGTGGTATGTCTTCTCCCTATATTTGTATACGTTGCATGGTGGTAGGATCTGCCGCAGTTGAATGGTGGAATATATGTTCCAATTCTTTGCCCACATAGTCTCTTTCTATTTTTTCTCCTCTTTGTGCTCATTTATTATTATTATTATTTTGAAGGTTCTTCAACAATAATTACCTCCTCGTCCTTCTAGAGGACGTCTTTACCATCTACCTCGTTTGGCAGGCCGGCCCCGTGTGTGTCTACACGCACGCTCGCAGTTTCCCTCCCCTCTGGAGGAGGGAAAAGAGGGAGGAAAGCCCTTATCCATCATAGGCTAACATTGAGCCCACATGCACGTGGGTGATGGAACGCAACATCACGAAGAAAAAAAAAAACAAAATCACAGCGGGGCTCAAACAGGATCTGAAGCGGGTAACAAGTGGCCCCATGGAGAGAAGGAGTCGCGCGGAGTAGATGAAGCTACGCCATCGTGCGCGAGGTCGGCGAGGTTGTCCGGTTATTCCCAACCCTTGGAGGAGCGGTTGTTCGGTTCAAATGCTCTGATGGAGACTCCCAACGATTTTTTTACCGCAAACAGGCGTTCTAACGAGGATGACTGCGTGCGAATAGATGACTCCCTTGTTTACAGTAGCGTGCATAGGAGCGGGCAAAGCTTTTGCGACTATCATAGAATGGGGAACTACCGGGTCGAGCGATACAGCCATAGCGAGGATCACAGAAGTTTGGAAACACAATTTGATCAAAACAGGAGTGAACCTGCCGATTTCATAGCTGGCTTGTATAGAAACAGTGGAGGACCTCTTTCATTATACAGCTCACGGCTTGATATCGCATTGAACAGCATGTCGGAGCAACCACCGATAGCAGACAGGCCAACTGCATCTCATGACTTGTCACCAGTGAGTATCCCCGACCGGGCTGACCGGAAGGGTATGGCATGCGCTTCACCAAACGACCTGACGCTGCGGGTAAACACGTCGCGTGTTTGGAGCAGCGGCACGGACTTTGCACAGGCGTCACTACATTCGGTGTTAACCAACACACCCGGCGAGGCACTTGACATGCCAGTGTTCCCCTCATTTAGTGAATTGGGATCTCCTTACAGAAACACTGCGAGTGTGGATGAAATGCAGCAGGCGCAAAAGTTGCAGCCGACATTATCAGGTATTGTCATGTACGATGGGCAGTTGCGTGGTAGGAAGCCACTTTACCAGGCTTATGGGTTTCAAAGTAACCCCGATGGGGATCGGCATGACCCGGGGTTACACCACTCAAGCAGCGTCGTCTTCATACTGTATGGAATACTTTTGGCCTCGGTAATAAACGTGCTGTTTTTAGTATTTAACGACCTTCACCACGAAGAGAACAAGCTTTGCAATGCAGAGGGGAGGTGCCCGTGCCTCCTGACAGATGTGTTAAAGTATGTCGTGACGTACGGTTTGCACGTGTACGTTCCATTTGCATTGTTCCCGACCGCCTTGTTCTTCTTAACCATAAACTCAATCACCGAGGATCGTGAACGGAAGCGGCGGCTCGCTCGTATGCACTGCTACGTCACCTCAGATGACATTTCACAGCACGCACACGACAATGTTGCCGGTGATGATTTTGAGGTAAGCGAGCCTTACGGTACGCGCAATGAAAGTGCACCGACGCGGGCTCTGCGGTGGGATCTTCCTCCAGCTTTGTCTACCCTGGCTTCCAACATCATCTTCTGGGTAGTCGTGCTGATACGTTTCGGTTCGTTTTCCGTTTTGGATACACGAGTTGTCCGTCCAGATAAACTGGCTTTCATATACGACGCTGGGCTTGTGCTGGCATTGAGTGCCCCGCTAGCGGCGGTAGCGAAATATCACGGGTGTTTCAGATTAGTTGTACCCTTCATGCTATTGGATGCCTTTCCGTTGCTGTCGCCACCCATTATTGCGCCTATCAAGGTTGACAAGGGAATGGAACATATTTTCCATCCACTATTGTTGGTTGTCATCGAACGGATGTTATGGTATTTGTCAGCCGCCGTGATGCCGGAGACGACACCAGTTGGGGTGAAAATAACTCTTAGCTCCTCCTTTGCCGCTATATACACTCTATTCGTTCTTACCTCAGCCGTTTCTTTGCCGTATGACTGGTGGCTGGTTGTTTCCACTGTGATGGCAGTGGAAATATTCATCTTTGAGATGCTCTTCAATACGTTGCTGCTGGAGTTCACCGCGTTGCGATTGTTTACAGTGGCCGTGGCGTGCGTGAAGCGCCAACCGCCTCAGGTATTCTCAATCAAAGTGTCAGACCCTGTCAACATTTCTACACAAGTCCGATGGCCTTCTCTGGCGCTTGCTTTGTGCGGTGTTTCCCCTGTTCTGTGGTTGCCACGATGGGATCGAGTGTTACCTCAAAGTTGCTGCGATGGACTTATAGCAAGGGAGTTGGTACCATTTGTTGTACCGTTTATTCTTGCTGTAACAGCCTTCACGCTATCATATTTGCTTACGGCAATGATACGGATGCGCTATGACAGACTGCGAGCACCGCTCATTGCACGGGATTGGTTTCTGGCTCTCATGTGGGGTTGGTATGTCACATGCACAGTTCCGTTTGCCTTGTCTGCGCTCATGTGAAGGCAAGTGATCGCCCTATAAGTTGAAAAGGGAAAGAAAGGGTGGCCATCAACGATGAAAAGCCGCAAATGGAAGTCCAGTAACTGCGGCTTACCTGAGCTTTTTGAAGGGCACGTAAAGGACGTGGCAGTCGCTGTAGTGCTTATTCGAACAGGTTTATCAAAGCATGATGTGAAACTGAGGGCTGTTGCTATAGGCGAGGGGTCCAAGCGCCCTCTCTCGCTACCCTTGTTCACATTGTATACACAATATATATACGTATATATATATATATATATTTGCATATATAATTATATATAGGTATGTGTGTGCGTGTATGTGTATGTGTGTGTATTAGCTCAAGCCTCGCCAATTCATTCTTTGGGCATCCATGATCATCATTAGTACTTACGAGGGGGGGGGGGGAAGTCCCCATTGTGCGAAAAGTGAAAGTAAGTGTCTGCCCCTACAACCCAGTGTTTGTGAAGCTGGAACCTCCAAATGGTACCCGTTCGTAGATGCCAATAAAATAAGTCCCTTGTAAATGCACAAATATATGTAAGCGCTTTAATGTGCGCGTGGCGTGAATACCCTTCTATATCCCTTGCTTTTATTTATTTATTTTTCTTTTTTTTGTGTGTGTGTGTTCTTGCTCATGCGTGAGTGAGTGAGGAACATCATCCACATTTGCCGTGTTGCACACTAACTCATGCTTTGGGCGGTCATTCCCCCTCATTCACGTGTAGAGTTTATGTAAGGGAAGGAAGAAGGGACAAATCGCTCCACCGCAACCGGGAGCACGAGACCCAGCTATAATATAAAAGCGGACTTACGTATACATATATTTATGTATATATAAATGAATATATATATATATATATATATATGTCGTAAGTACCAGCACCATGTTGTGAGAATGACCCATTCTATGGCTGGTGTAACTTATCTGGACGTATAAGTGGAGGTTTCCGCAAATTGGCTGTTACAACTCACTTACGTGAATGGGGGGAGATGAGGAAAGGTTGCTGAGTTGGGGAAGGGGGGAAACGATTAGGCGTCAATGGTATATATATATATATATATATTATTTTATTTATTTATTTTTTTACTTTTTTACTTATACGCTCCACCTCACGCAGCGTGGTCTCCCTCATATGTGGGGATGCAAAAAGGAGTTCGTCCGTATCGAAAAAAAAAACACAAAACAAAACAAAAAAGAGGTGCTTAGCCCGCCTCCTAACCCCCTTCCCCAGTTTTCCCTCCCCGAAAGTAAGTCGTAAGGCGGTGAGGTGTTGGTGGAAATAATACCCTCTACTCTGTAGCGGCACCACAATTAATCATTATGTGATGATTTTATTATTATTGCTGTTATTATTATTGTTGCTGTTATTTAATCTCTTGTTTTAGGTATACGATCCGGAAAATGGTGTCGAAGGGTTTACAGATGGTGGGCTCCACACGAAGGAAGCGCATCGTATTGGTTGTTTTTCTTGTGTTTGCTGTACTATTCATAGCTTGGATAAATAAACAACCCAAACGAAAAGAACTAACATTCCAGCAGAGGCGTCAGCAGATGCACTTAACCGAAGTCGATAATGACGAGTACCTGACACTTGTCCCCGAGAAAACTATTAAAATCTGGGAGAGCTCCAAATATCTTGTGGCAGCTGGCATACCTTCAATAGACAACAAGGAGCGGTTTAGAAGGCGTGGGTTGCAACGATCCACATGTTGGACATATGGTGGTGTTGCCACGAGACGCAATGATTTCGCAGGCGATCTTATACCATTATATCTTCTCTCCCCTCATGAGAGAAATGATTTCATCCTCTCCGATTCCGTGAGGGCTGAGGCACAAAAAAATCATGATATTATTGTGCTCCCAACGTTTGATGTACCCTCAACAAATGGTAAGGTAATCGGCGAGTTGCAAAGTTGGGGAAATGAGGTGGAACTGGTAATGAGCAAAAAGACATATTTGTGGCTCAAATTCGCCTCGAATTTTTTTGGAACTGCAACGTATATAATGAAGGCCGATGATGATTTGTTCATTAGAGTTCCGTATTATTTATCTAGCCTGAAATTAATGCCAAAATATCGTTTATACATGGGTTGGTATGGCCTAACACCTGAAGTTTTCGTAGACAGATGGGTTCCATTTATAGCAGGATATTGTGTTACATTATCACGAGATGTTGCAGATGGTGTAGTAAATTACAGTCCACTTGAGCGTTTAGTAAATACACCTTATTCGGAAAGTAACATAGAAGATTTCCGTGAAATGGCGATGTTTAATGAAGATGTGATGGTGGCCGTGACGTTAGGGGAAAAGGTGGGATATAGCGATCTTGTGACGGCTGATATTGGTAGATGCCACTACATTAGTCATTTAAGGAGGCGTTTGTCAAAGGTGGTTACAGAAAAAACTATGGTTGTTCATCATATTAAGGAAAAGGATTACGGATATTTAATGAAGTTGTTTCCCAACAACTCGGAAACGCCTCCGCCCGTGGTGCTGCAGTGGAAAGACAAAAATTTCGCTCGTGGGAAATGCTGATTTAGGCTCCAATTGGTAAAAGTTACCGGTGAAGGGGAGTGTTAAGTTAAATAAAAGGGGGCGACCACCGCAACAAAAGAGAAAAAAAATGAGAGAAAAGAAAGTAAAGGAAAGGAAAAACATCGATTTTCCACTTGTTTGAATATTATTTTTATTATTATCATTTTCGTCCGTTTAGCAATCATGTATGTATTACACACTCAACACGGATGGGTTAGGACATGTTGATTTACGCACGGAGGGTCGGCTAACCGCCTGCATGGCTGCTTGTGCGAATTGGCAGATGCGCATGTGGGAACTGACGATGCAAGTGGCGGTAAAGCTGAAATGAAATGTACAAGGCGCGGTCGATTTACGTTCCAAATTGTTGTTGTTTTTGTTGTTTTCTCGTGTGTGTTTACTTCTGTTCTCTCCTACATATATATTTATTTATTTATTTTATTTATATCTTTTGTTTATTTGTTTCATTTATGTTTTCTTAATTATTTTTTTTTGTAATTTATCGATTAACCCCGTGTACTGCATCACAGCGGGAGGTGAGGAGGGTATACACAATGGGGATTTTTGCCTTCGCGTACTCGCACACATTTTCCCAAATTATCATGTGGGGGTTTCGACGGCAATGTCGTTTGTTTGTTTGTTTTTGTTGTTTCTCTTTTTTTTTTCTCCTTCCTCCTTGGTTTATTGTTGTTTTTTTTTTGTTGTGGTTGTGGTTGTGGTTGTGGTTGTAGTAACTTTGGTGGTGGTTCGCATGTTTATTCGTTCACTTATTTTTATTTAAGTCCTTCCACATAACCCGCTCTCCTCCCAACTGCTTATTTCATACATATGGAATGCGGAATGGACGGAAATGTTTAGTGACGGGAAACGGGGAGAGAAAAAGCGGATGGGGGCTTTTTTTTTCCTTTTTCTTCTTTTTTTTCTTGATTTTTTTTTTTAATTTTCCCTCTTCGCTTCTCTCATCTTTTTATTTATTTGTTTGTTTGCGAACGTTTTCGACTCACTTCTGCTTATTAATTAAACGGTACAAAAATTTTTTTATTTATTCGTATTTGTTTTTTTTTCTTTTTTTTTCTTTCTTTCCTTTTAATGATTGTAACAGTGAGGGTTGAGTCCAACAGCGAAACCCAACAGGACGGTAGATTAACTTCACGAACCCATTTTAATTCCTCCTTTTTTTTTCCTTTTCTTTCTATTTCTGCTGTTATTTTAATTTACCAGATCCTGTGAATGGTTCGTTTTGCTTAATTACTAGTCACAGGTATTTTCTCTTTTCTTTTCTTCTCTTTTTATTTTTTTTCTTCCATCCTCTCCCCTCCATTTGTACATGAATATAAAAAAGGTAATTGCTTACATAAGCTCAAATATATAAATATAGAAATATATATTTATTTATTTATTTCTTTTTAGTTTAAATGCAAAAGTTTCCACAAATACACGCGTCCGTAAGCTCAAACAAACTTTTGGAAGCCTCTCCATGCGCAACCGCAATGTTGCAACTCGCGTCTTTAAAAAAAAAAAAAGGTTTTTGTATTGAATTATAAGCGACTATTGAGTTTTTTTTTTTCCTCAGGATTTAAAAAAAAAAGTGGGGGTCAAATATAAATGTATCAGTCGCGGACTTCAACCAGAGGTATGTTTTTGTTTGCGCCTCCACTTCATATTTGTAACCCTGAAGGTGAATTTACTCCAATGGGGGATAATAAAGTTAAATTAGATTAAATTTAATTTAAAAAAAAAAACAGTAACCGGACTCAATAATTCCTCCCCCCCCCCCTCCAATTCCTCACTTCTGTAAGGGAATGCACAAACATTTCCTTTTAAATCGGCTTTTTTCTTTTGCCGGTAAAACATGTTTATATTATTATTATTTTTTTTCTGACTTCACTATTGTCTCGTAATCTCGCCGCGCATACGAGAGCACAATTTACTCCCAATGATATTGTAAAGAGAAAATGGTGCGTAATTATCGGATAATGTCGCCTTATTTTATTATTATCATTTTTTTCCATCCGGCTATACGTGGTGGTTTGCACATGTTATTGCATACACGGGGGCAAAATAAATAAATGGTAATTTAAGCCTCGCAATTTGAGCGGACCCGATTTCATAACACGCTAAAGCCTCAAGGATGGAAAAGAAAAAAAAAACTCTCAACAGTTGAGTGTTGGAAAGCGAGGTGCGTTGCAGTTGTTGTTAAATGTTGTTGATTCTGATGAATAGTGGAGGGAAGGTGCGCTAACAATGAAGGGAAGTTATTTATCCGGACTCGTTAACTGTAATAACAATAATAATAATAATAGGATCCCGTTTAAGGGACTTCACAGAACACCTGAAGGAATAATGCCGGTTACTCATCTTAATTCAGGTGAAACACTCCGATAGGTGAGAGGAATGAAGCTTCCAAAAAGAGGGAAAAAGGGGGAAAAAAAAAACTACCCAGCCGACAAGGGAAATGGAGTCGTAAAGGGATTATGTAAGGTGTATTGTCAGTTTTAAGTTTCAATAAGTGCCAACGCTAAAGAAAGGAAAGGTTTAGTGATGTCTCATTTCTAAACAATGTTTACCACTTTTACGTGTGTGTTTGTCTGCTCTGCGCTTTGCACTGAAGCTCAAATGCACGATATCATCACATCTCCCTCAAAACTTCCCCGATGGTGCCGCTTCTCACGAGGGGGGAAAGACGACGGGCGCCACACCGGTAAAAGCAA
Organism: Trypanosoma brucei brucei TREU927; assembly: GCF_000002445.2. Taxonomy (NCBI): domain Eukaryota; phylum Euglenozoa; class Kinetoplastea; order Trypanosomatida; family Trypanosomatidae; genus Trypanosoma; species Trypanosoma brucei. The sequence continues at coordinate 620,957 of NC_005063.2, read as the reverse complement.
TTGGAGCTGGTGGATTATGGTTTTGACTTTACAAGAAATATTTTGATCTTACGGGGTGGAGCGTGTTGGTGTTGAGGAAAAGAAAAAAAAGAAGGGAATATTGCCATTTCCGTCGCCAAACGCGAATAGGGAGGGACGTATTTGTGCACATATGTTGTTTGGAATGAAGCAATGGGTACATTTGATTAAAGACATGTGGCGCCACAAATTAAAATGTACCAGTTCATTTGGATGTGGCGAAGTGACATACCGGAAAATGGGGAGAAGGTTGCGCCACGATTTAGTGGCATGTGATTGGGAGGTAGCAAACAATGGAGAAAGGAGAAGGAGTTATAACGTTTTACGGTATTAAGAAGCGCAGTTGCTTTTGTGGCGGAGTAAAGGGAACCATAAAAAGTGATGCTGATACCACAGTTGTGTCAACGTGTAAAAGGAGGGCAATTTTAACACCGTCTAGAATGCTGTAAACTTGGCGCCGGATTTTTCCATACGCACTCCCTTATATAAATTCGTTTGGAACTGTGGTGAATATCATGATACCGCACGGTGTTGATCCGCACTGCGCTGCAGACACCCACACGCCGTTTCCAGGTACGCCATCGCTGTTTTTACTATTCAGCGTAATTCCGGACCATCTCAGAATGAATAGTCCGCGCGCCGTTTCGTCAGCGGGTTGGTGACGTCACTTTTTCTTCCAGTCGCAATTTAATAAAACCACTGGTCCGTTCGCCCCTGCTGAAAATGGTAAAAGCGCTTCGCCTTTTTCACTTACGGGTTCTGCACAACCAGTGGTTAGTAATTTAAAATCAAGAGTACGCTGCATGTCTGAAAACCCCGCCCAAAGCTACCCAAGTGGGGGAAGGGAAACTGAAATGGCACCTGTAGTGGGTGAAGTTGACATTTCAAAACCAGGCCAGGGATATCCCCAACCTCCCAAGTCAACGTACGTTCCTCCCGGCCAAGGGTTTGGTGATGGAGCGTCGGGTGCGCCGGGGTCCGAAAATGAGTGGGAAACAGGAATGATCACCGCCCCTTGTAAAGATTGCTGCTTTTGCTTGGGTTCCTGTGCTGGTACCATATTTTGTGCCTATGCGCAACGGGAAGCGCTACTACTAAGCGACTTTCAACAATACACCTGCTTTGGTGGTATGTGTGGCCAGTGCTCATGCTGTGTTTGTCATGGGTTCGAAAAATGTTGTATGGGCACGGAAGTCTTCTGCTGCCCGTGGTGCGCCGTGTTTGCGAATCGGTTCATGGTTCTTCAACACTATGGACTTCAGGAAAGTCTCGTGAACACAGTGGTCATAGCGGCTGCCTGCTTCCTTCCGTTGTTATTGTTGTTATGGGATCCTCGTTTTGTTCCCGGGGCTTGGCTGGCCCTCCAAGAGATGATTTTGGGGTGCCTGCTGACACAACAACAACATCAAATGAGGGTTCAGGGATATCCAAGGAGAGTGGAAATGGTGTAACTGAGGAAAGGACCCACCATCACATCTTTTTCTTTTCTTCCTAGTATTCACCGCCATTTCTGACACAAGGCGGCAAAGCAGCTTCTCCGTGGAAAATTTGTTTCGAGGATTTTATTGCGGTAAACAGCGGCCTTGCCCTGTTAAAGAGGCCCCCACTGTCTCTGGAGGGTTTGGTTTTCTTTCTTTTCCGGTCCCCTACCCTTGTGTTGTTCGGTCAGCGGCAGAAGGAATGGATTTTTAAAAAGGGGCATATATACATGCGCGTATACTGACGCTGTTCCGTTACCTTAAATAGATTTGGGTCGGTTTTGAAACAAAAAAGGGGGGATGCTGCGGGTAGGGAAAAAGTCGCCAAGGACACATTTACCCCTGGTAGCGGATGGTCTTGCTTATGCTAAGGTAGTGCTTAATAATTATTAGAGGAAAAATCAGTGTGGTTGAAGGATTAAAGGGGGAAGTGCGAGTGTAACCACCGCGTAAGATTGGAGATATCGCCAAAAGACGGGGACTCAAGAAAAAGAGTGAGAAGTGTTGCATTGGTTAAATGCTTTCAAACTACTGGCAATTTCTTTTCCATAATGGTTTGACGGAAACAGGAACGTTTTGGTTGGGCGTTCCGTATGAGCGGCCTTGCTGAACGTACCCTTTCGCGTCCAAAGACCAATCGTACACAATGCGTGTCCAGAGGGTTACGCTCTTGGGAAAAGACCCGGAACAATATCCGCCTTAGAATAGACTTTCAACCTCTCTTTCTCTTCCTCTTCTGTTGCAACGATCCCACCGCTACGTTGGGGCTCGCTCACGGGACGAATGAATGCGCAAACTACACATGACCGCTGGCACACAGCGCCAATAAGCGCTTCCCCAACTTTAGGAACCACATGCAGGAATTCAGGCACCCGTCCGAAAAGAAAAAGGAAAACGGACCTCGACAAGCTTCAAAGCAGTGCTCATGGGGGATCCATCCCCGCATCAGTGGTTGTGATATCTCCGGGGTGAGGAACAGCTTTGCGTCTCGAAAACCTCAGAGGCCTGAGAAGACAAATGCACGGTGCGGCTCCCAAATGTCAGAAAAAGCAATTAACCTTCCGTGCGCTGGAACCGAAAGTTGTAAAGAGGAGTTATGTTTAGCTGTAGATGCGATGCTAACAGAGCGCGCTGAAGGGTTTTAGCGGGCTACACAACAATCGTTTCCAAAGAAGATTAGAGATTGGTTGCCAGAAATTGTCGACCGCCAGCTGCAGCATGGCGCCCCGAAGGAGCTAAGGGGAAAAAATGGGCTCACAGATGCAGTGGAAAAAAAAGCCGCCAACAGTGGTGGAGGAAACGCAACCACAGCCAATAAAACAGAGGGGAGAGGTCTCACCGCCTTACCCTCAAGGAGTAGTAACGATTTGGCTTCCTGAAGTTTCGACGGCATTACATTTCGGCGCTCTGACGAGTGGTAAAATTTCCCTGTCCAGAGAGGTCAGTGCTGCACGAAAAACTTCTCGGGAAGGACGAGACTGTACGCCCACATCGGTGAGCCAGCAAAGAGACCGAAGACAACCCGCCTCGTCACGATGAAGAAATTGTACTGCATTACCTTCCCGAGCAAATTCGGGGGAGCGCCCCAACGCCACGCTCTTTTGAGAAGATGCCAGCCGCGTTGGTCGTTCTAAGCTTAACGGAACTGCGCCAGTCATGTGAACACGAATGTGCCCAGCAACCCGCCCCCTGCGGCATCGTACATAATGCCCCCGCGCCTTTGCGTTACATGGGAAGCGAAAGCAGAGCGTGAAGTAAGAGTCCAGGTGGAGGCGGACGAAAAAAGGAGCCATGTCTCCCGGTAAAACAAAAACCCCATGACCCAAAAGGCGACTCCACATCGCGCCCTCGCCTCGTTACCCGGTGCCCCCTACGACGCCACCAGGTAGACACAGTGCCAAATGGCCTTCCGGTACCAGTCTCCGCCACCGCCCTCCGGTCCACATTCCACAAACAAGGTAATACCTCTCAAAGATTGAAAACCACAGGCAACTTCCGTATGGAAAGAACACTGAGTGCGTCAAGGGATGTGCTTATTGTCGCAACATGAAACTCCTAGTTTAGCAAGAGGTGAAGAAGCTTATAGTTTACATGACAGTTAGTTCCGGTAGAAACACTCATTTACGATGAGCAAGGTGGAAACAACAACTACGGCGTGGGAAACCGTTCCGCAGAAAGGCGTTACCTTTCTATAGACCGCCTTACGGACGGCCATAAAAGTAGTGAAAAAAAGGAAAAAGAAAAGCAAAGGTCGCCGGCACTTCTTCCCTGTCTCACGGATCTATGCAGCTGTTTTCAATTCACTGTCATTATTATTTTTTTTTTATTTACACTCGCTGTTTAAAAAAAAACCTGCACATTTGTATAAGAGTGAAGGTGAGTCTACATTACTACTTTTACGCTAGAAACCCCACCCTCCGCTTTTCCAGTGTCCACATCCTGGGAGCTATTCCTCCTTCGTTTCACCATTATGAAGAATGCAACGGCCGCAGCCAGAATAATGGCAGGTACAAGGACTGCCAATATAATCATTGCTGTTCTCTGATGTCTGCTTTTTACTTCGGCAGCTTCAGCGGCCTCCAGCAGACTATCAAAGTCAGCATCAATACCAACTTCCACCTGTGTTTCATTTGTTGCAATCCCTCTATCAACATGCTCGGCTGGAGCACTATCTTCACTTTTTGTGCTATCGGTTGATGTTGCTGGGGCAGCTGCGGGTATTATAATTTTCGCGCCCTTTTTCCCTGCGTCCTTGGCTGCCGTTATCACCTCTGCCAGCGGCTTTTCCTGTTCCACTTTCGTGTTCGCCGCATGTGCAGTATTAGCGTAACCCAACATAGCATCATGAGCCGCCTTTCCCCTTTTGTGCGCATCTTCAAGTTCTTTCAACTTCAATATACTATCCTTGTAGTGAGTCTGCCACCCTCCTGTCATGGTGCACGGATGGCTCTCGGAAGATTCGTCCTTTTTGCACACGTCATTACCACCGCTCTCTGGTTTTACTTCCTTTGGCTTCACATTCTCCCAGTCATTCAAAGCCGACTGCAGCGCGTTCGCAGACCAATCATAATCCTCCTTATAGCCGGTGCTGCTGCAGTCAATAGCGCTTCTATTCACCGACAGATAATGATCTCTGAATTTGATCCCATCGTCACAATTGTGGGTGATATCTTTGTTGTTGTCTTTGGTGATACAGTACCAATTCAGCACCCTGTACAAGCCCGTGGACTTCGCCGTATCGTCATCAAGATCCTGTCCGCGTGCATCCTGTGCCGCCTTCTTCACTTCATCGTACAGCCTCTCAGCTTCTCTAGCCTCTTTCTCCGCTTCTGGGAGTTGTTTAGTTATTCCATCTTTTGCCTTGTCGAATATCTCCTTCACTTTTTCAACGTCAGAATCAGATAGCTTAGCGTAGCCGTCGCTATACTGTTTCCGGTTTCTCAGCTTCTCCAACCAGTTATCAACTTTCTCCTGCTCAAACTCTATAAAACCAGCAAAATTTTGAGTTTTCTTCTTCAAGTCCTCTGCTCCTTTCTCTGCAACTTTATCAGCAAGATGCTTCATTTTACAGAGTGCCGCTGCTCCCTCTTTCGTCAACTTCTTGTCTCCTGGAACACGGTTATCCTCACTGCCAATTACTAACAACACAGGGATTCTTGTGGTAATAATTGCAAATACCAGCAAATACTTCATCATTTTTTTATATTATTCCACCTTTCAGTCTTATCAAGAACTCTTCCACAAATGATTTTGCAAAAGAAGCAAAGCAATTTACAATGTTACATACATACCCAAGTTGTGAAATATCCAGAGTTACAAATATTAGCTTGGAAATTATTGCGTGTGTATGCTTGGTATTCACATATTCGGAAAAGGATTTACTAAAAACTAAAGGGATCCGAAACACACTTGCAGCTGTTTATTCGCCTCACTACAGTGGAAACAGCAGTAATCAGCATTCCCAACATCCCGGTAATGAAGACGCGCCCAAAAAGAATTATCGCACTTCAACAGACACACTTTGCCTCTCGCGTTTCTATTGCACAACAGAAACCAGCAGTGACTTAAATCGTCCCTCCAAAGCAGATGGAGGAAAGTTCGTCTCCACACAAAACAAAATGCTTGTCTGACAGCACCCATAAAAGAGGCACAGTACTTACCACTTTATAATAGGACTCCCACAGGTAACAGCCGCCCCCATAACTTTATATGTGTCCACCTCTACTAAACCCCGAGATAAAACATCGAAGACACAATCATAGGCTAACTCGCCAAAACTGAACTCATCGAGTAGATATAAGGAATGGTATTCAACACTGCGGCCATGCATACATTACACCGCCAAGCATTGCCACCTGAGAGCTTTCGATCCTCAGTTCACACAGACCATGTAACCTACTACACTTCTGTGACAAATGTATCGACAAAGCAGACTTGAATGTTTGGGATATATTTACATTTCATGGCATGAAGAAGCAGGCAAGGTACACATTTTACAGGTTCAGAATGCCACTCTCGCACCCTTAAGTCATTTCGTGTGTTCTTCATCTGATGAAAGTAATGTATTTTACTACCCTTTAACCCCTCAAATTTGGATTATTCGGACGGATCGTTCCCCATCCTATGGAAACCACGAGTACTGCCATCAGGGACTCATAACAGAGACGGATAGTTCAATTACGCTGTCAATTTAAGTTATCAGCCGAGGCAATTGATAAGGATGCATAATCTGCGCAGTGGGGGAAGGCTAGCTATAACTAATTTCTTGTGGAGGTGTGACTCCCAAGGGTTTGTATTTTGTCGAAGACTATTCGATGTGTAAGAGTGGGGAAAAAGTTGAGACGGAGTTAGACTTTAGGGAGCTGTATGAACTAGTGCATTCAAAGCAGACGAACGCGTAAAGGTTTACCTAGTGATGCTACGTCGAGCAATAACGGTTAGTGAAGGAGTTATTTATAGAGGCACCGCAAAAATTTAAAAAATTTCCGTCGTACAGTTGTTTGCGCTTTGCATTAGATATTTGAATGATTGATTTCATGAGAATACATAATCCACTCCGCATACACTTTTTTTTAGGTATGCGTACTCTATTATTCTCAATGAGTTTAAAAACCGAGTCTTTGTTTTGTCACCGCATGGTAATTTAACCATTGGGTGACAAAAAAAGAGGATATACCACCGTAAAAAAAAGAGGAAAAAAAGTTAAATGTCCATTTAGGAAGAAAAGAAAAAAATGCTAGTAACTCTTACCCTTTCCGATTTCCATAACCTCCACCTGAAATTCAGTAATGCTAGAAGCCAGCAACGCATCCCACTCCTTTTCATTGTCCTTTGAACTGTTCTCTGTCTCCAGGTGCCGCTTAATTGTCCTGAGCAGGGTTGTAAACGCGTCCACAACACCACGGTACGGCACACATGTCAAAAGCATATATTTTTCTTCCCATTCCTCGAGGACTGCTGCCAGCCAGTTGATCTCACGACTGATCAGCAACCCCAAGTGGCACAGCCTTTGAGGTGGTGATAAATTAATCCCTTGTAGCTCAACACCTGCTAATTTGCATAGCGCTCCCCTGTATGATACGGTTGTGGCAGTTTCATGAAGCATGCTAGCCATGATGACGTACAGTGTGAGAGATAGATGCTTTAAACGATCAGCTGAATTTACGACTGGAAGAGAAAATCAACAACGGCTTCTTCAAGCGAAAATATTTACTCTATTGTGTCAATTCTTTATTTTTAAAAAAAATATAGGTAAGGTATTACCACAAAACAAAAACAACGAAAAGGCTGCTAGACCTTCTTCCTTATCTCATGAATCTATATACTTTCATTCAACTCATTATCATTTTTATTCTCTTTGGTTTTCCTTATTTACACTCGCTGTTTAAAAAAAAAAACTGCACATTTGTCCAAGAGTGAAGGTGAGTCTACATTACTACTTTTACGCTAGAAACCCCACCCTCCGCTTTTCCGGTGTCCACATCCTGGGAGCTATTCCTCCTTCGTTTCACCATTATGAAGAATGCAACGGCCGTAACCACAAGAATAATGGCAGGTACAAGGACTGCCAATATAATCATTGCTGTTCTCTGATGTCTACGCGTTACCTCTGCAGCCTCTGTGGCATCTAGGAGACTATCAAAGTCAGCATCAATACCAACTTCCACCTGTGTTTCATTTGTTGCAATCCCTCTATCAACATGCTCGGTTGAAGCACTATCTTCATTTTTTGTGCTGTTAGTCGGTGTTGCTGGGGCAGCTGCGGGTATTATAATTTTCGCGCCCTTTTTCCCTGCTTCCTTGGCTGCCGCTATCACCTCTGTCAGCGGCTTTTCCTGTTCCACTTTCGTGTTCACAGCATATGCGGTATTAGCGTAACCCAACATAGCATCATGAGCCTTCTTTCCCCTTTGGTACGCATCCTCAAGTTCCCTTAGCTTTTCGACAGTTTCCTTGTATGGAGTCTGCCACTCCTCTGTCATGGTGCATGGATGGCTCTCGGAAGATTGGCCGATGTTGCAATTCATGTCCGACCCGGCTGACTCCAATTTTTTTGGCTTCACATTCTCCCAGCTATTTAGGGCCACCTGCAGCGCGTTCGCAGACCAATCATAATTCTCCTCATAGCCGGTGCTGCTGCAGTCAATAACATTCCTTCTTCTGTGCGTTTCGTAATGCACGCTGAACTTGACGCCATCACAGTTGTCGCTCTTACCCGCATTCTCCCCTTCTTTAAAACAATACCAATCCAAAATCCTGTAAAGGCCACTAGAGTTCGTTCCTTCACTTAACCTCACTCCACGTGCATTCGCCGCGGCCTTCTTCACTTCGGTGTGTAGTTTTTCAGCTTCCTCACCGGCTTTCTTTGCCTCAGGGAGTTGCTTAGCTATTCCATCTTTTGCCTTGTTGAATATCTCCTTTACTTTTTCTATATCAGAGTCAGACAGCTTAGCATAACCGTCTTTTCGCCCCTTCGGACCGTTCAGCTTTTCCAACCAATAATCTATTCTATACAACTCGAACTCTATATAACCAGCAAAAATTTGAGTTCTATCCTTCAACTCTTGTGATCTCTCCTCTGCAACTTTATCAGCAAGATGCTTCATTTTACAGAGTGCCGCTGCTCCCTCTTTCGTCAACTTCTTGTTAGCTTTCACATGTTTATCTCCACCATTAGTCGCCAACAACACAGGGATTCTTGTGGCAATAATTGCAAATACCAGCAAATACTTCATCATTTTTTTATATTATTCCACCTTTCAGTCTTATCAAGAACTCTTCCACAAATTATTTTGCAAAAGAAGCAAAGCAATTTACAATGTTACATACATACCCAAGTTGTGAAAGATCCAGAGTTACAAATATTAGCTTGGAAATTATTGCGTATGTGTATGCTTGGTATTCACATATTCGGAAAAGGATTTACTAAAAACTAAAGGGATCCGAAACACACTTGCAGCTGTTTATTCGCCTCACTACAGTGGAAACAGCAGTAATCAGCATTCCCAACATCCCGGTAATGAAGACGCACCCAAAAAGAATAATCACACTTCAACAGACACACTTTGCCTCTCGCGTTTCTATTGCACAACAGAAACCAGCAGTGACTTAAATCGTCCCTCCAAAGCAAATGGAGGAAAGTCCGTCTCCACACAAAACAAAATGCTTGTCTGACAGCACCCATAAAAGAGGCACAGTACTTACCACTTTATAATAGGACTCCCACAGGTAACAGCCGCCCCCATAACTTTATATGTGTCCACCTCTACTAAACCCCGAGATAAAACATCGAAGACACAATCATAGGCTAATTCGCCAAAACTGAACTCATCGAGTAGATATAAGGAATGGTATTCAACACTGCGGCCATGCATACATTACACCGCCAAGCATTGCCACCTGAGAGCTTTCGATCCCTAGTTCACACAGACCATGTAACCTACTACACTTCTGTGACAAATATATCGACAAAGCAGACTTGAATGTTTGGGATATATTTACATTTCATGGCATGAAGAAGCAGGCAAGGTACACATTTTACAGGTTCAGAATGCCACTCTCGCACCCTTAAGTCATTTCGTGTGTTCTTCATCTGATGAAAGTAATGTATTTTACTACCCTTTAACCCCTCAAATTTGGATTATTCGGACGGATCGTTCCCCCTCCTATGGAAACCACGAGTACTGCCATCAGGGACTCATAACAGAGACGGATAGTTCAATTACGCTGTCAATTTAAGTTATCAGCCGAGGCAATTGATAAGGATGCATAATGTGGGCAGTGGGGGAAGGCTAGCTATAACTAATTTCTTGTGGAGGTGCGACTCCCAAGGGTTTGTATTTTGTCGGAGACTATTCGATGTGTAAGAGTGGGGAAAAAGTTGAGACGGAGTTAGACTTTAGGGAGCTGTATGAACTAGTGCATTCAAAGCAGACGAACGCGTAAAGGTTTACCTAGTGATGCTACGTCGAGCAATAACGGTTAGTGAAGGAGTTATTTATAGAGGCACCGCAAAAATTAAAAAAATTTCCGTCGTACAGTTGTTTGCGCTTTGCATTAGATATTTGAATGATTGATTTCATGAGAATACATAATCCACTCCGCATACACTTTTTTTTAGGTATGCGTACTCTATTATTCTCAATGAGTTTAAAAACCGAGTCTTTGTTTTGTCACCGCATGGTAATTTAACCATTGGGTGACAAAAAAAGAGGATATACCACCGTAAAAAAAAGAGGAAAAAAAGTTAAATGTCCATTTAGGAAGAAAAGAAAAAAATGCTAGTAACTCTTACCCTTTCCGATTTCCATAACCTCCACCTGAAATTCAGTAATGCTAGAAGCCAGCAACGCATCCCACTCCTTTTCATTGTCCTTTGAACTGTTCTCTGTCTCCAGGTGCCGCTTAATTGTCCTGAGCAGGGTTGTAAACGCGTCCACAACACCACGGTACGGCACACATGTGAAGAGCATATATTTTTCTTCCCATTCCTCGAGGACTGCTGCCAGCCAGTTGATCTCACGACTGATCAGCAACTCCAACTGACACAACCTTTGAGGTGGTGATAAATTAATCCCTTGTAGCTCAACACCTGCTAATTTGCATAGCGCTCCCCTGTATGATACGGTTGTGGCAGTTTCATGAAGCACGCCAGCCATGATGACGTACAGTGTGAGAGATGGATGCTTCAAACGATCAGCTGAATTTACAAATGGAAGAGAAAATCAACAACGGCTTCTTCAAGCGAAAATATTTACTCTATTGTGTCAATTCTTTATTTTTAAAAAAAATATAGGTAAGGTATTACCACAAAACAAAAACAACGAAAATGCTGCTAGACCTTCTTCCTTATCTCATGAATCTATATACTTTCATTCAACTCATTATCATTTTTATTCTCTTTGGTTTTCCTTATTTACACTCGCTGTTTAAAAAAAAAACTGCACATTTGTCTAAGAGTGAAGGTGAGTCTACATTACTACTTTTACGCTAGAAACCCCACCCTCCGCTTTTCCGGTGTCCACATCCTTGGAGCTATTCCTCCTTCGTTTCACCATTATGAAGAATGCAACGGCCGTAACCACAAGAATAATGGCAGGTACAAGGACTGCCAATATAATCATTGCTGTTCTCTGATGTCTACGCGTTACCTCTGCAGCCTCTGTGGCATCTAGGAGACTATCAAAGTCAGCATCAATACCAACTTCCACCTGTGTTTCATTTGTTGCAATCCCTCTATCAACATGCTCGGTTGAAGCACTATCTTCATTTTTTGTGCTGTTAGTCGGTGTTGCTGGGGCAGCTGCGGGTATTATAATTTTCGCGCCCTTTTTCCCTGCTTCCTTGGCTGCCGCTATCACCTCTGTCAGCGGCTTTTCCTGTTCCACTTTCGTGTTCACAGCATATGCGGTATTAGCGTAACCCAACATAGCATCATGAGCCTTCTTTCCCCTTTGGTACGCATCCTCAAGTTCCCTTAGCTTTTCGACAGTTTCCTTGTATGGAGTCTGCCACTCCTCTGTCATGGTGCACGGATGGCTCTCGGAAGATTGGCCGATGTTGCAATTCATGTCCGACCCGGCTGACTCCACTTTTTTTGGCTTCACATTCTCCCAGCTATTTAGGGCCACCTGCAGCGCGTTCGCAGACCAATCATAATTCTCCTCATAGCCGGTGCTGCTGCAGTCAATAACATTCCTTCTTCTGTGCGTTTCGTAATGCACGCTGAACTTGACGCCATCACAGTTGTCGCTCTTACCCGCATTCTCCCCTTCTTTAAAACAATACCAATCCAAAATCCTGTAAAGGCCACTAGAGTTCGTTCCTTCACTTAACCTCACTCCGCGTGCATTCTTCGCGGCCTTCTTCACTTCGGTGTGTAGTTTTTCAGCTTCCTCACCGGCTTTCTTTGCCTCAGGGAGTTGCTTAGCTATTCCATCTTTTGCCTTGTTGAATATCTCCTTTACTTTTTCTATATCAGAGTCAGACAGCTTAGCATAACCGTCTTTTCGCCCCTTCGGACCGTTCAGCTTTTCCAACCAATAATCTATTCTATACAACTCGAACTCTATATAACCAGCAAAATTTTGAGTTCTATCCTTCAACTCTTGTGATCTCTCCTCTGCAACTTTATCAGCAAGATGCTTCATTTTACAGAGTGCCGCTGCTCCCTCTTTCGTCAACTTCTTGTTAGCTTTCACATGTTTATCTCCACCATTAGTCGCCAACAACACAGGGATTCTTGTGGCAATAATTGCAAATACCAGCAAATACTTCATCATTTTTTTATATTATTCCACCTTTCAGTCTTATCAAGAACTCTTCCACAAATGATTTTGCAAAAGAAGCAAAGCAATTTACAATGTTACATACATACCCAAGTTGTGAAATATCCAGAGTTACAAATATTAGCTTGGAAATTATTGCGTGTGTATGCTTGGTATTCACATATTCGGAAAAGGATTTACTAAAAACTAAAGGGATTCGAAACACACTTGCAGCTGTTTATTCGCCTCACTACAGTGGAAACAGCAGTAATCAGCATTCCCAACATCCCGGTAATGAAGACGCGCCCAAAAAGAATTATCGCACTTCAACAGACACACTTTGCCTCTCGCGTTTCTATTGCACAACAGAAACCAGCAGTGACTTAAATCGTCCCTCCAAAGCAGATGGAGGAAAGTTCGTCTCCACACAAAACAAAATGCTTGTCTGACAGCACCCATAAAAGAGGCACAGTACTTACCACTTTATAATAGGACTCCCACAGGTAACAGCCGCCCCCATAACTTTATATGTGTCCACCTCTACTAAACCCCGAGATAAAACATCGAAGACACAATCATAGGCTAACTCGCCAAAACTGAACTCATCGAGTAGATATAAGGAATGGTATTCAACACTGCGGCCATGCATACATTACACCGCCAAGCATTGCCACCTGAGAGCTTTCGATCCCTAGTTCACACAGACCATGTAACCTACTACACTTCTGTGACAAATATATCGACAAAGCAGACTTGAATGTTTGGGATATATTTACATTTCATGGCATGAAGAAGCAGGCAAGGTACACATTTTACAGGTTCAGAATGCCACTCTCGCACCCTTAAGTCATTTCGTGTGTTCTTCATCTGATGAAAGTAATGTATTTTACTACCCTTTAACCCCTCAAATTTGGATTATTCGGACGGATCGTTCCCCCTCCTATGGAAACCACGAGTACTGCCATCAGGGACTCATAACAGAGACGGATAGTTCAATTACGCTGTCAATTTAAGTTATCAGCCGAGGCAATTGATAAGGATGCATAATGTGGGCAGTGGGGGAAGGCTAGCTATAACTAATTTCTTGTGGAGGTGTGACTCCCAAAGGTTTGTATTTTGCCAAAGACTATTCGATGTGTAAGAGTGGGGAAAGAGTTGAGACGGAGTTAGACTTTAGGGAGCTGTATGAACTAGTGCATTCAAAGCAGACGAACGCGTAAAGGTTTACCTAGTGATGCTACGTCGAGCAATAACGGTTAGTGAAGGAGTTATTTATAGAGGCACCGCAAAAATTAAAAAAATTTCCGTCGTACAGTTGTTTGCGCTTTGCATTAGATATTTGAATGATTGATTTCATGAGAATACATAATCCACTCCGCATACACTTTTTTTTAGGTATGCGTACTCTATTATTCTCAATGAGTTTAAAAACCGAGTCTTTGTTTTGTCACCGCATGGTAATTTAACCATTGGGTGACAAAAAAAGAGGATATACCACCGTAAAAAAAAGAGGAAAAAAAGTTAAATGTCCATTTAGGAAGAAAAGAAAAAAATGCTAGTAACTCTTACCCTTTCCGATTTCCATAACCTCCACCTGAAATTCAGTAATGCTAGAAGCCAGCAACGCATCCCACTCCTTTTCATTGTCCTTTGAACTGTTCTCTGTCTCCAGGTGCCGCTTAATTGTCCTGAGCAGGGTTGTAAACGCGTCCACAACACCACGGTACGGCACACATGTGAAGAGCATATATTTTTCTTCCCATTCCTCGAGGACTGCTGCCAGCCAGTTGATCTCACGACTGATCAGCAACTCCAACTGACACAACCTTTGAGGTGGTGATAAATTAATCCCTTGTAGCTCAACACCTGCTAATTTGCATAGCGCTCCCCTGTATGATACGGTTGTGGCAGTTTCATGAAGCACGCCAGCCATGATGACGTACAGTGTGAGAGATGGATGCTTCAAACGATCAGCTGAATTTACAAATGGAAGAGAAAATCAACAACGGCTTCTTCAAGCGAAAATATTTACTCTATTGTGTCAATTCTTTATTTTTAAAAAAAATATAGGTAAGGTATTACCACAAAACAAAAACAACGAAAAGGCTGCTAGACCTTCTTCCTTATCTCATGAATCTATATACTTTTATTCAACTCATTATCATTTTTATTCTCTTTGGTTTTCCTTATTTACACTCGCTGTTTAAAAAAAAAACTGCACATTTGTCTAAGAGTGAAGGTGAGTCTACATTACTACTTTTACGCTAGAAACCCCACCCTCCGCTTTTCCGGTGTCCACATCCTTGGAGCTATTCCTCCTTCGTTTCACCATTATGAAGAATGCAACGGCCGTAACCACAAGAATAATGGCAGGTACAAGGACTGCCAATATAATCATTGCTGTTCTCTGATGTCTACGCGTTACCTCTGCAGCCTCTGTGGCATCTAGGAGACTATCAAAGTCAGCATCAATACCAACTTCCACCTGTGTTTCATTTGTTGCAATCCCTCTATCAACATGCTCGGTTGAAGCACTATCTTCATTTTTTGTGCTGTTAGTCGGTGTTGCTGGGGCAGCTGCGGGTATTATAATTTTCGCGCCCTTTTTCCCTGCGTCCTTGGCTGCCGCTATCACCTCTGTCAGCGGCTTTTCCTGTTCCACTTTCGTGTTCACAGCATATGCGGTATTAGCGTAACCCAACATAGCATCATGAGCCTTCTTTCCCCTTTGGTACGCATCCTCAAGTTCCCTTAGCTTTTCGACAGTTTCCTTGTATGGAGTCTGCCACTCCTCTGTCATGGTGCACGGATGGCTCTCGGAAGATTGGCCGATGTTGCAATTCATGTCCGACCCGGCTGACTCCACTTTTTTTGGCTTCACATTCTCCCAGCTATTTAGGGCCACCTGCAGCGCGTTCGCAGACCAATCATAATTCTCCTCATAGCCGGTGCTGCTGCAGTCAATAACATTCCTTCTTCTGTGCGTTTCGTAATGCACGCTGAACTTGACGCCATCACAGTTGTCGCTCTTACCCGCATTCTCCCCTTCTTTAAAACAATACCAATCCAAAATCCTGTAAAGGCCACTAGAGTTCGTTCCTTCACTTAACCTCACTCCGCGTGCATTCTTCGCGGCCTTCTTCACTTCGGTGTGTAGTTTTTCAGCTTCCTCACCGGCTTTCTTTGCCTCAGGGAGTTGCTTAGCTATTCCATCTTTTGCCTTGTTGAATATCTCCTTTACTTTTTCTATATCAGAGTCAGACAGCTTAGCATAACCGTCTTTTCGCCCCTTCGGACCGTTCAGCTTTTCCAACCAATAATCTATTCTATACAACTCGAACTCTATATAACCAGCAAAATTTTGAGTTCTATCCTTCAACTCTTGTGATCTCTCCTCTGCAACTTTATCAGCAAGATGCTTCATTTTACAGAGTGCCGCTGCTCCCTCTTTCGTCAACTTCTTGTTAGCTTTCACATGTTTATCTCCACCATTAGTCGCCAACAACACAGGGATTCTTGTGGCAATAATTGCAAATACCAGCAAATACTTCATCATTTTTTTATATTATTCCACCTTTCAGTCTTATCAAGAACTCTTCCACAAATTATTTTGCAAAAGAAGCAAAGCAATTTACAATGTTACATACATACCCAAGTTGTGAAAGATCCAGAGTTACAAATATTAGCTTGGAAATTATTGCGTATGTGTATGCTTGGTATTCACATATTCGGAAAAGGATTTACTAAAAACTAAAGGGATCCGAAACACACTTGCAGCTGTTTATTCGCCTCACTACAGTGGAAACAGCAGTAATCAGCATTCCCAACATCCCGGTAATGAAGACGCACCCAAAAAGAATTATCGCACTCCAACAGACACACTTTGCCTCTCGCGTTTCTATTGCACAACAGAAACCAGCAGTGACTTAAATCGTCCCTCCAAAGCAGATGGAGGAAAGTTCGTCTCCACACAAAACAAAATGCTTGTCTGACAGCACCCATAAAAGAGGCACAGTACTTACCACTTTATAATAGGACTCCCACAGGTAACAGCCGCCCCCATAACTTTATATGTGTCCACCTCTACTAAACCCCGAGATAAAACATCGAAGACACAATCATAGGCTAACTCGCCAAAACTGAACTCATCGAGTAGATATAAGGAATGGTATTCAACACTGCGGCCATGCATACATTACACCGCCAAGCATTGCCACCTGAGAGCTTTCGATCCCCAGTTCACACAGACCATGTAACCTACTACACTTCTGTGACAAATATATCGACAAAGCAGACTTGAATGTTTGGGATATATTTACATTTCATGGCATGAAGAAGCAGGCAAGGTACACATTTTACAGGTTCAGAATGCCACTCTCGCACCCTTAAGTCATTTCGTGTGTTCTTCATCCGATGAAAGTAATGTATTTTACTACCCTTTAACCCCTCAAATTTGGATTATTCGGACGGATCGTTCCCCCTCCTATGGAAACCACGAGTACTGCCATCAGGGACTCATAACAGAGACGGATAGTTCAATTACGCTGTCAATTTAAGTTATCAGCCGAGGCAATTGATAAGGATGCATAATGTGGGCAGTGGGGGAAGGCTAGCTATAACTAATTTCTTGTGGAGGTGTGACTCCCAAGGGTTTGTATTTTGTCGAAGACTATTCAATGTGTAAGAATGGGGAAAGAGTTGAGACGGAGTTAGACTTTAGGGAGCTGTATGAACTAGTGCATTCAAAGCAGACGAACGCGTAAAGGTTTACCTAGTGATGCTACGTCGAGCAATAACGGTTAGTGAAGGAGTTATTTATAGAGGCACCGCAAAAATTAAAAAAATTTCCGTCGTACAGTTGTTTGCGCTTTGCATTAGATATTTGAATGATTGATTTCATGAGAATACATAATCCACTCCGCATACACTTTTTTTTAGGTATGCGTACTCTATTATTCTCAATGAGTTTAAAAACCGAGTCTTTGTTTTGTCACCGCATGGTAATTTAACCATTGGGTGACAAAAAAAGAGGATATACCACCGTAAAAAAAAGAGGAAAAAAAGTTAAATGTCCATTTAGGAAGAAAAGAAAAAAAATGCTAGTAACTCTTACCCTTTCCGATTTCCATAACCTCCACCTGAAATTCAGTAATGCTAGAAGCCAGCAACGCATCCCACTCCTTTTCATTGTCCTTTGAACTGTTCTCTGTCTCCAGGTGCCGCTTAATTGTCCTGAGCAGGGTTGTAAACGCGTCCACAACACCACGGTACGGCACACATGTCAAAAGCATATATTTTTCTTCCCATTCCTCGAGGACTGCTGCCAGCCAGTTGATCTCACGACTGATCAGCAACCCCAAGTGGCACAGCCTTTGAGGTGGTGATAAATTAATCCCTTGTAGCTCAACACCTGCTAATTTGCATAGCGCTCCCCTGTATGATACGGTTGTGGCAGTTTCATGAAGCATGCTAGCCATGATGACGTACAGTGTGAGAGATAGATGCTTTAAACGATCAGCTGAATTTACAAATGGAAGAGAAAATCAACAACGGCTTCTTCAAGCGAAAATATTTACTCTATTGTGTCAATTCTTTATTTTTAAAAAAAATATAGGTAAGGTATTACCACAAAACAAAAACAACGAAAAGGCTGCTAGACCTTCTTCCTTATCTCATGAATCTATATACTTTCATTCAACTCATTATCATTTTTATTCTCTTTGGTTTTCCTTATTTACACTCGCTGTTTAAAAAAAAAAAACTGCACATTTGTCTAAGAGTGAAGGTGAGTCTACATTACTACTTTTACGCTAGAAACCCCACCCTCCGCTTTTCCGGTGTCCACATCCTTGGAGCTATTCCTCCTTCGTTTCACCATTATGAAGAATGCAAAGGCCGTAACCACAAGAATAATGGCAGGTACAAGGACTGCCAATATAATCATTGCTGTTCTCTGATGTCTACGCGTTACCTCTGCAGCCTCTGTGGCATCTAGGAGACTATCAAAGTCAGCATCAATACCAACTTCCACCTGTGTTTCATTTGTTGCAATCCCTCTATCAACATGCTCGGTTGAAGCACTATCTTCATTTTTTGTGCTGTTAGTCGGTGTTGCTGGGGCAGCTGCGGGTATTATAATTTTCGCGCCCTTTTTCCCTGCTTCCTTGGCTGCCGCTATCACCTCTGTCAGCGGCTTTTCCTGTTCCACTTTCGTGTTCACAGCATATGCGGTATTAGCGTAACCCAACATAGCATCATGAGCCTTCTTTCCCCTTTGGTACGCATCCTCAAGTTCCCTTAGCTTTTCGACAGTTTCCTTGTATGGAGTCTGCCACTCCTCTGTCATGGTGCATGGATGGCTCTCGGAAGATTGGCCGATGTTGCAATTCATGTCCGACCCGGCTGACTCCAATTTTTTTGGCTTCACATTCTCCCAGCTATTTAGGGCCACCTGCAGCGCGTTCGCAGACCAATCATAATTCTCCTCATAGCCGGTGCTGCTGCAGTCAATAACATTCCTTCTTCTGTGCGTTTCGTAATGCACGCTGAACTTGACGCCATCACAGTTGTCGCTCTTACCCGCATTCTCCCCTTCTTTAAAACAATACCAATCCAAAATCCTGTAAAGGCCACTAGAGTTCGTTCCTTCACTTAACCTCACTCCGCGTGCATTCTTCGCGGCCTTCTTCACTTCGGTGTGTAGTTTTTCAGCTTCCTCACCGGCTTTCTTTGCCTCAGGGAGTTGCTTAGTTATTCCATCTTTTGCCTTGTTGAATATCTCCTTTACTTTTTCTATATCAGAGTCAGACAGCTTAGCATAACCGTCTTTTCGCCCCTTCGGACCGTTCAGCTTTTCCAACCAATAATCTATTCTATACAACTCGAACTCTATATAACCAGCAAAATTTTGAGTTCTATCCTTCAACTCTTGTGATCTCTCCTCTGCAACTTTATCAGCAAGATGCTTCATTTTACAGAGTGCCGCTGCTCCCTCTTTCGTCAACTTCTTGTTAGCTTTCACATGTTTATCTCCACCATTAGTCGCCAACAACACAGAGATTCTTGTGGCAATAATTGCAAATACCAGCAAATACTTCATCATTTTTTTATATTATTCCACCTTTCAGTCTTATCAAGAACTCTTCCACAAATTATTTTGCAAAAGAAGCAAAGCAATTTACAATGTTACATACATACCCAAGTTGTGAAATATCCAGAGTTACAAATATTAGCTGGCAACTAAACGCGCATGTGTATGCTTGGTATTCACATATTCGGAAAAGGATTTACTAAAAACTAAAGGGATCCGAAACACACTTGCAGCTGTTTATTCGCCTCACTACAGTGGAAACAGCAGTAATCAGCATTCCCAACATCCCGGTAATGAAGACGCCCCAAAAAGAATAATCACACTTCAACAGACACACTTTGCCTCTCGCGTTTCTATTGCACAACAGAAACCAGCAGTGACTTAAATCGTCCCTCCAAAGCAAATGGAGGAAAGTCCGTCTCCACACAAAACAAAATGCTTGTCTGACAGCACCCATAAAAGAGGCACAGTACTTACCACTTTATAATAGGACTCCCACAGGTAACAGCCGCCCCCATAACTTTATATGTGTCCACCTCTACTAAACCCCGAGATAAAACATCGAAGACACAATCATAGGCTAATTCGCCAAAACTGAACTCATCGAGTAGATATAAGGAATGGTATTCAACACTGCGGCCATGCATACATTACACCGCCAAGCATTGCCACCTGAGAGCTTTCGATCCCCAGTTCACACAGACCATGTAACCTACTACACTTCTGTGACAAATATATCGACAAAGCAGACTTGAATGTTTGGGATATATTTACACTTCATGGCATGAAGAAGCAGGCAAGGTACACATTTTACAGGTTCAGAATGCCACTCTCGCACCCTTAAGTCATTTCGTGTGTTCTTCATCTGATGAAAGTAATGTATTTTACTACCCTTTAACCCCTCAAATTTGGATTATTCGGACGGATCGTTCCCCCTCCTATGGAAACCACGAGTACTGCCATCAGGGACTCATAACAGAGACGGATAGTTCAATTACGCTGTCAATTTAAGTTATCAGCCGAGGCAATTGATAAGGATGCATAATGTGGGCAGTGGGGGAAGGCTAGCTATAACTAATTTCTTGTGGAGGTGTGACTCCCAAAGGTTTGTATTTTGCCAAAGACTATTCGATGTGTAAGAGTGGGGAAAGAGTTGAGACGGAGTTAGACTTTAGGGAGCTGTATGAACTAGTGCATTCAAAGCAGACGAACGCGTAAAGGTTTACCTAGTGATGCTACGTCGAGCAATAACGGTTAGTGAAGGAGTTATTTATAGAGGCACCGCAAAAATTAAAAAAATTTCCGTCGTCCAGTTGTTTGCGCTTTGCATTAGATACTTGAATGATTGATTTCATGAGAATACATAATCCACTCCGCATACACTTTTTTTTAGGTATGCGTACTCTATTATTCTCAATGAGTTTAAAAACCGAGTCTTTGTTTTGTCACCGCATGGTAATTTAACCATTGGGTGACAAAAAAAGAGGATATACCACCGTAAAAAAAAGAGGAAAAAAAGTTAAATGTCCATTTAGGAAGAAAAGAAAAAAATGCTAGTAACTCTTACCCTTTCCGATTTCCATAACCTCCACCTGAAATTCAGTAATGCTAGAAGCCAGCAACGCATCCCACTCCTTTTCATTGTCCTTTGAACTGTTCTCTGTCTCCAGGTGCCGCTTAATTGTCCTGAGCAGGGTTGTAAACGCGTCCACAACACCACGGTACGGCACACATGTCAAAAGCATATATTTTTCTTCCCATTCCTCGAGGACTGCTGCCAGCCAGTTGATCTCACGACTGATCAGCAACCCCAAGTGGCACAGCCTTTGAGGTGGTGATAAATTAATCCCTTGTAGCTCAACACCTGCTAATTTGCATAGCGCTCCCCTGTATGATACGGTTGTGGCAGTTTCATGAAGCACGCCAGCCATGATGACGTACAGTGTGAGAGGTGGATGCTTCAAACGATCAGCTGAATTTACGACTGGAAGAGAAAATCAACAACGGCTTCTTCAAGCGAAAATATTTACTCTATTGTGTCAATTCTTTATTTTTAAAAAAAATATAGGTAAGGTATTACCACAAAACAAAAACAACGAAAAGGCTGCTAGACCTTCTTCCTTATCTCATGAATCTATATACTTTTATTCAACTCATTATCATTTTTATTCTCTTTGGTTTTCCTTATTTACACTCGCTGTTTAAAAAAAAAAAACTGCACATTTGTCTAAGAGTGAAGGTGAGTCTACATTACTACTTTTACGCTAGAAACCCCACCCTCCGCTTTTCCGGTGTCCACATCCTTGGAGCTATTCCTCCTTCGTTTCACCATTATGAAGAATGCAACGGCCGTAACCACAAGAATAATGGCAGGTACAAGGACTGCCAATATAATCATTGCTGTTCTCTGATGTCTACGCGTTACCTCTGCAGCCTCTGTGGCATCTAGGAGACTATCAAAGTCAGCATCAATACCAACTTCCACCTGTGTTTCATTTGTTGCAATCCCTCTATCAACATGCTCGGTTGAAGCACTATCTTCATTTTTTGTGCTGTTAGTCGGTGTTGCTGGGGCAGCTGCGGGTATTATAATTTTCGCGCCCTTTTTCCCTGCGTCCTTGGCTGCCGCTATCACCTCTGTCAGCGGCTTTTCCTGTTCCACTTTCGTGTTCACAGCATATGCGGTATTAGCGTAACCCAACATAGCATCATGAGCCTTCTTTCCCCTTTGGTACGCATCCTCAAGTTCCCTTAGCTTTTCGACAGTTTCCTTGTATGGAGTCTGCCACTCCTCTGTCATGGTGCATGGATGGCTCTCGGAAGATTGGCCGATGTTGCAATTCATGTCCGACCCGGCTGACTCCAATTTTTTTGGCTTCACATTCTCCCAGCTATTTAGGGCCACCTGCAGCGCGTTCGCAGACCAATCATAATTCTCCTCATAGCCGGTGCTGCTGCAGTCAATAGCGCTTCTATTCACCGACAGATAATGCTTTCTGAATTGGATTCCGTCACAGTTAGGGGTAGCGTTGTGCCTTTCTTCTTTAGTAATGCAGTACCAATTCAGCACCCTGTACAAGCCAGTGGACTTCTGCCTGTATTCATCAAGATCCTGTCCACGTGCATTCGCCGCGGCCTTCTTCACTTCGGTGTGTAGTTTTTCAGCTTCCTCACCGGCTTTCTTTGCCTCAGGGAGTTGCTTAGCTATTCCATCTTTTGCCTTGTTGAATATCTCCTTTACTTTTTCTATATCAGAGTCAGACAGCTTAGCATAACCGTCTTTTCGCCCCTTCGGACCGTTCAGCTTTTCCAACCAATAATCTATTCTATACAACTCGAACTCTATATAACCAGCAAAATTTTGAGTTCTATCCTTTAACTCTTGTGATCTCTCCTCTGCAACTTTATCAGCAAGATGCTTCATTTTACAGAGTGCCGCTGCTCCCTCTTTCGTCAACTTCTTGTCTCCTGGAACACGGTTATCCTCACTGCCAATTACTAACAACGCAGGGATTCTTGTGGCAATAATTGCAAATACCAGCAAATACTTCATCATTTTTTTATATTATTCCACCTTTCAGTCTTATCAAGAACTCTTCCACAAATTATTTTGCAAAAGAAGCAAAGCAATTTACAATGCTACATACATACCCAAGTTGTGAAATATCCAGAGTTACAAATATTAGCTTGGAAATTATTGCGTATGTGTATGCTTGGTATTCACATATTCGGAAAAGGATTTACTAAAAACTAAAGGGATCCGAAACACACTTGCAGCTGTTTATTCGCCTCACTACAGTGGAAACAGCAGTAATCAGCATTCCCAACATCCCGGTAATGAAGACGCCCCAAAAAGAATAATCACACTTCAACAGACACACTTTGCCTCTCGCGTTTCTATTGCACAACAGAAACCAGCAGTGACTTAAATCGTCCCTCCAAAGCAAATGGAGGAAAGTTCGTCTCCACACAAAACAAAATGCTTGTCTGACAGCACCCATAAAAGAGGCACAGTACTTACCACTTTATAATAGGACTCCCACAGGTAACAGCCGCCCCCATAACTTTATATGTGTCCACCTCTACTAAACCCCGAGATAAAACATCGAGGAGATAATCATAGGCTAACTCGCCAAAACTGAACTCATCGAGTAGATATAAGGAATGGTATTCAACACTGCGGCCATGCATACATTACACCGCCAAGCATTGCCACCTGAGAGCTTTCGATCCCCAGTTCACACAGACCATGTAACCTACTACACTTCTGTGACAAATATATCGACAAAGCAGACTTGAATGTTTGGGATATATTTACATTTCATGGCATGAAGAAGCAGGCAAGGTACACATTTTACAGGTTCAGAATGCCACTCTCGCACCCTTAAGTCATTTCGTGTGTTCTTCATCTGATGAAAGTAATGTATTTTACTACCCTTTAACCCCTCAAATTTGGATTATTCGGACGGATCGTTCCCCCTCCTATGGAAACCACGAGTACTGCCATCAGGGACTCATAACAGAGACGGATAGTTCAATTACGCTGTCAATTTAAGTTATCAGCCGAGGCAATTGATAAGGATGCATAATCTGGGCAGTGGGGGAAGGCTAGCTATAACTAATTTCTTGTGGAGGTGTGACTCCCAAAGGTTTGTATTTTGCCAAAGACTATTCAATGTGTAAGAGTGGGGAAAGAGTTGAGACGGAGTTAGACTTTAGGGAGCTGTATGAACTAGTGCATTCAAAGCAGACGAACGCGTAAAGGTTTACCTAGTGATGCTACGTCGAGCAATAACGGTTAGTGAAGGAGTTATTTATAGAGGCACCGCAAAAATTAAAAAAATTTCCGTCGTACAGTTGTTTGCGCTTTGCATTAGATATTTGAATGATTGATTTCATGAGAATACATAATCCACTCCGCATACACTTTTTTTTAGGTACGCGTACTCTATTACTTTCAATGAGTTTAAAAACCGAGTCTTTGTTTTGTCACCGCATGGTAATTTAACCATTGGGTGACAAAAAAAGAACATATACCACCGTAAAAAAAAGAGGAAAAAAAGTTAAATGTACAGGTAGAAAGAAAAGAAAAAAATGCTAGTAACTCTTACCCTTTCCGATTTCCATAACCTCCACCTGAAATTCAGTAATGCTAGAAGCCAGCAACGCATCCCACTCCTTTTCATTGTCCTTTGAACTGTTCTCTGTCTCCAGGTGCCGCTTAATTGTCCTGAGCAGGGTTGTAAACGCGTCGACAACACCACGGTACGGCACACATGTGAAGAGCATATATTTTTCTTCCCATTCCTCGAGGACTGCTGCCAGCCAGTTGATCTCACGACTGATCAGCAACTCCAACTGACACAACCTTTGAGGTGGTGATAAATTAATCCCTTGTAGCTCAACACCTGCTAATTTGCATAGCGCTCCCCTGTATGATACGGTTGTGGCAGTTTCATGAAGCACGCCAGCCATGATGACGTACAGTGTGAGAGGTGGATGCTTCAAACGATCAGCTGAATTTACGACTGGAAGAGAAAATCAACAACGGTTTCTTCAAGCGAAAATATTTACTCTATTGTGTCAATTCTTTATTTTAAAAAATATAGGTAAGGTATTACCGCAGGAAGAAAAGAAACTGAAAAATGTCCTCACATTCGAAAGACGAAAGAAAGGACAAGGAAAAAAACTGAGTGCTTAGTGCCGATCATATAATGGGAAATAATGCAGAATTACCTGTCTTATCTCATTAGGGAGTAAAGCGCTAGTTGGGGCCACAGCAGTAAGGTGTGAGTTTGAAAATGAAGGCATAGGTTCGCAGCGCTGCGGCTTTTCTCATCGTCGGTGAGTGAATTGGGGTGTAACCTGTCAGTGAGTTGAAGTGTCGCTCCCGCGGTAACTGGAAAGAGATGTCCTCCACAGATATAAAAACCATCTTATCTTATAAGTTGCCTGTGTCAACAGAAAAGCACCCAATCCAAAGGTTAAACTATTCTTTGGGCATCGTTTACCTTGTCTCTTGTTTTTGTTGCGGATGAATAGGGAAACCTACAATTAAACTCCTCACCAAAGATCTCCGACTTGAGAATTGAGGAAACCCATCTTCTTCCTCTACGGATCCAGACCGAACAGTAGCATAACAAGGCAACACTAAAAGGTACATGTCAACGATGAACTCCCACCGCCCATGCTCCTGGCTGCGTCACCAAATACACCTCAAATTCCATTTCCCTACCCCTTGGGCCTTTCAAAAATCTGTCCGACAGTTGTTCCCATACCAATGCACTCTTTATTCCGCACAACGGTTAAGCTCCCCCTTATGGTGGTGTTCTCATCATCCGGGAAGTCGTCCACACACTGATCGTGCCTCCGCTTTACCACGAAAAAGAACGCCACGAAAGATGGGGCGAACGCCTCCATTCGCTACATCGGTGCCTGTGACGATATTTAACATCACTGGATTTACCACTTAAAATGATGATACCATTTACTCGAAGAAGCCTTTCTTGTAGCACTGTTAACCCGCTATCCCGTAAACCCAATTGAAGTAGCTACCTTCGCTGCGCACTCCGCTTTTACTTCCGGCCAGGCGCGGTTGCTTGATCTCTTTTGCAAAAGTAACGATATTTCTCCAACCGCCTCTCCTTTTCCTTAAGGGTTGCATGGTGAATCAATCACCATCTTTATGCTTGGACCCCTCACTTGCCCCTGCAGGGCTGTGCACACTTCTTGCTACTAGAAGAACAATTTGAAAACCACACCGAACTTCCCACAAAACTCCACCATATCAGTAATATATATATATATATAATACTTCCCTCAACCTTCTTTCCCCCTGGTAACGAAGTGATACGCTGTCCTCGCAAACCCTTCCAATCGACACCATTTTACCACAACTTCCCATTGAAGAGGCAAATGCCGTTGCAACAGTTCTTTACACCCATCCCGCCCCTACAAGCGCGTTGTTTTCTATAATGTTGAGCACCACAAAACCGCTAACAAACACGTGACGCGGCACACAGTCGGCAAGTGAAAAGGGGCGTTTGGAAATTTTACGCTGCTCAAACACCGACGCTCCACGCGTAACCAGGGAAATCGGCTCGTTGAGCAAACAGTGTTGGTTTCAGTGAACTCATCTTAGCAGCCGCGTACACAATCATGAGTGGTATCGGACAAAAAAAACAAACGGCATGGAAATGTAAATTATCTCCGTCTCCCCACCCTCAACGCCTTCGAAAAACACGACTTTCCACAGTTGCCACATCCCTTCCACCACGAAACCTCCCAGCGTTAAAAATTGCCACCAAAGCTCTACCGGCCAAAATAACTTACCATGCTCTTCAACTACCCGCAGCACAATACTCCAGTGAAACTCCCCCGAACTATTTTATATTAAAGCTGGGACGCAAGACTGCTGATAACAACTTCTTTATCACCACTACAACAATGAGCGAAGCTCTAACTAGCAAGAGAATTAACGTATAGCTCCACAACCAAGCAAAAACTCCTCGAAACCCAAATAAACTGCGGCTTTTGTTGGTGTTGTTGTCATTCGTTTCTTACGATTAAAACTACAAGGGTAAGCTACCACCAATAACATAATATCTCCTGGTGCCTCGTTATGCATTAAATCGTTGCAGTGCAAATACATAAATACACAAAAACACTCCTCCTTCAAATTTTTATTCCATCATTTGTACCACAAAAAGAACCGACGCGTAACCGCACCATTCATGATTGTGTTATCCATCATGTTGTGTCGTGCAGCACAACTTCCCACTACCTCCACCCTTCAACTCTCTTTCCCCCCCCCCCACGCGGTGTATTAACCGATTCCTATCATCAGCACTCTTAAGCCGAGGAGAGGGAAGGGAGGGGGAAACACACACACACACACACAGACATGCAAAAAAAAACGCTTTATCTTAAAGGGAACAAATGAAGGAACCTCCCTCCCTCCCCCTCCCCCTCCACCGAGGCATTGCTTTGAGTCAACGACCGGTCGTGTTTCCCTCCCGCTGTTACTTTTTCGACCTTCAACTCTCATTATTTACCCTTTCACCCAACAGAGCGCTTCAAGGTACACACAGAGAAATAATAATAATAATCATCATCATCATCGTAACTCGTATGTCCCTTCCGTGGGTCAATAAACCACTTTACGCCACGGTTGCGTGGAATGAAAGGCGCCATAACTAACACACCGGACACGTTCTGCTAACAGCACCGTGGTTAAAACGATCACCACGCAATGAAGGGAGGAAAAAGAAAAACTCACAAAGCATGCTAAAATAACTTTAAAGTGGCGGTACGACAGCATATATAACCAGCTAAGTGTATACAAACCTTTTAGCCTCCTACGATGGAAGCGTGAAACTTCCAACAGCGCGTTTCAACGAAGTTTAGCATTACCTTCAGCACGTGCCCGACGCGCAATCGGATTCAGGTGATGGAATACCTCACGTGGCAGTCATTTTTTGTCCATCCTAATGAAGGATAAGAATGAAGATGAAGATGAAGGTGGTGGTGGTGGTACGTGATGGTAGTGGTGATAATAATAAGAAAAAAACGATCATGCTAAGGAAGAAGCCCAATAATGCTCAGGGAAGCACGGAGCTCCCGGGAGTATGGACAACAACAAGTGGAAATCACGAAATGAAAACAACAATTACAACCACCAGATGCCCCCGAGGCGAAGGGCGGGACAGCAGCACAAAACCTGTGTGAAAAGCGGAAAAAGCCGAAAGCTTGAACCGCCCATCACTCCCCTCCCCCTCCGTTTTTCCCACTTTGTCGCAGCGCTAAAATGAGGCAACTCACAAATTCCACAATAACGCCGGTCCCAATCAACCAGATGACGTGTTCCCTCGCGTCATGGTCCCTCCCTCCAGCTTCTTGAAATAGTGGGGAAACACCGAACCCCATTGGAAGATTAAATTACATATATATATATATATATATATTTATATATACGCATACAAGCCGGCGATACCTCTCCCCTACCGTTGCGCTCCATTTTCCCGCCAACACGAGATCCCAAACAGATTTATTCCTTTAACATGAAATACACGTCTTACGTTACGAGACACGCTCACACTTCGCCACCACCAGTACAATTCCATCACCTTCTCTCACCGCGTTTGCATGACTTCGCAAACTCAAAGACCTGTGACGCGTCGAATACACGATGCAACGGCTTCCTGTCCGTATGGAACAAATGACAGCGAGTACCAAATAAGTGCCACGTATTGAACAATCCCACAGAGCAAACACAAGAAGAAGCTCTTGAAATAAATGGCAACCACCAAGCTAAGAATGAGGGAAGTAATGTAAACAGCAGAGGCGGCACGACGGTAATCATCAAACATATATCGCAATTGGGCGCGGGGTCCCTTCAGTATGAAACTACCGCCCAGCGAAATCAAAGAGCCGAGTGTGTTTAACACCGAGTACTTCCAATAAACACCGAAGGAAAGCGCAACATATCCCATAGCGCTGCAAAAGAAGCCGAGCGCGGTGCAAAGAAGATACCACCTGAGGCGTGCACCCCACGAAAGATTTTTTAAACATTGTTCCTCATCATCGTCTACCAAAACACTTTCCGACACATTTATGGGAATTTCCATTTGATTTCTCTGAAGTAGCACGCCCTTCGCTTTGGTCTTGTTTACCTCTTACCTCAACAATTCCGCAAACCCCAGGGCAGACCCACGAACATAACAACAACGGAAAAAAACAGCGACAGATAAAATGCAGCGCAGAGCGACACGGGGAGGGGGAAAAAACAGACGCGCAGACGTTACAGTTGCTTTATAGGAGAGAAAAAAAACACAGAACTTGTGTCCTCTATCATATTCTTGTTAACATCAT
The DNA here is from genome assembly GCF_000002445.2 of Trypanosoma brucei brucei TREU927. NCBI lineage: Eukaryota > Euglenozoa > Kinetoplastea > Trypanosomatida > Trypanosomatidae > Trypanosoma > Trypanosoma brucei. Next base: position 591,735 of record NC_005063.2, on the reverse strand, counting down.
GATAAAGGAAAGAATTGCAATTACAGCATCCGAGCCGGACTAGTCCCAGCTAATTTAATGGGCGTTTAACTCAGCTGCAAATAACACAGAGCCCGGAAGCAACAACTTTAAGCACCCCTCCATGGACTCCGTATAAAAGGAAGATAATGAAAATGATGGGAATAACAGACGGATGAATAAATGAATGAATGGCTACATGATTACATGCAATGAGATGAGATGAGATGAGAAAAGAAATATGGCAGGAACCCACATAGGAAGGTAACGGTACACACAAATGCACGTGCGAACACTTACGCCCTCCAGCGAGTGCGCGCAACACGGCGGCTCAGGTCCATAACAACCGCAACTAAACGCGCCTTGAAAGAAACAGTGGCATTCATCTGCTGACAGGACTTCCGCAGGGCAGCCGCAATAACGGAGGCGTCGCTTGAACGTTATCTTACCGTAGTCACACATGCAACCACTTGTTTTGCTTTCAATATAATAATAAAAATAATGTTCGGCCCTGCAACCCACAGTCTCGCTACACACACACACACACACACAAACACACGCACGCACGTACCCAAGTGACCCTAACAATAATAATAACAATAATAATATAGTAATAATGGATTAACAACAGTGTCACTAACAGCGGTCACACTTGCAATATCACGGCAAGGTACTGGCTTCAACGCATCACCATGAGGCGGACAGCACCCACATGCACATAACTAACACAATGAACCTAAAACGTCGAAAAAAAAGCAAAAGGGAAGAATATACATATATATATATATGCATGTATGCGACGAAAATACGCAAAAGAAACGGACACGGGTAGGTAAAACTAAAATTAAGGGGAACGAACCCTCCCCCCCCCGCAAAAAAATAAAATAGTAATAATAACGTCAACCGCATCAACGCATCACCATCGTCAGGCGGAAACGGCGCTGAGACTACCAAACCACACAAAAATATGGCAAAGTGGCCTCTCACACGCGCATCCGCCTTACCGTATGGCGCATTACCGACACGTTCCTAAACATCCGCACCGGCAGCCATCTCCTCTCCTGCGTGCTTTGCGTACTGCCGCCGCCACTGAACAATTTGCTGCGCCTGCTCATGCAACCCAGCCTTCAGGAAAGCACCAGAAAGAAAGAGCGCCGTTGATGCATCTGGAACCCAATTCCTATCGCGCAGCAAATGAAGAGTCTCCACAGTCTTCTCAAACTGGCCGTTCTTCGCATAACCCCGCGCCATCGCATTCAAGGCGGAGTACGACATCTCCGCCTTCAGCTCTTCAGCCTGTAACCGAAGCTTCTCGACGCGATTCATGTCCCCCAGCCGGCAATAGTATGGAATGAGAGCCAGGATATCACCTCCACTCAATACATTGCCTTCATTCGACTTCTTCAATACCTCTACACACTTCTCCATTTCCTCCGGTGCGCTACAACGACAGAAGGCGTCAATAAACGCCCACGTTACCTTCCGTGTGAAAAGGTGACTGTTTGCTGTCGATGACACATCAGCATACAAACGCAACACCTCTTTCTTCACGCGTAGCCTCCCATACGCCGCCACCATGATGCAGTAGCCGAGATCATCCATGGGGACTTCCGCCTTTCGCCTCTGCTGGAACACTTCCTCCATTTGTTCCAAGCGTCGCGCCCGCCCATACCCGTCCGCAAGTATGTTGTATGTTACGGCGTTATTGTTGTGACCCTTCTCCACGTACTCTGCGTGAAGCTTCTCCATTTTCACGATATCTCCCGTTTTCGCATATGTGTTCATCATCTGGTGATACGTCACTGCTGTCGGCATCGTGTCCGCAGATGATTTCATGTCCTCAAAAAGGGATTCCATCTCCGCCACGCGGCCAGATTTCCCCAGCATGTCGAGAATGGTCGTCGCCGTCACAGGGTTTGGTGGCACGTGCTTCATCATGTTGTTGAGCACAGCCTGCATCTTTCCAGCGTTATGCTGGCGGCTGTACAACAACAGGAACTGATTGTATACCTCCGTATCGGGAAAAAGTTTTGATGCAATCAAATCATCCCAGGCGTTACTCACACCCTCCATGTCACCCATTCTGCTTAGCGAAGAGGCAAGCACGGAATAAAAGGTGGCCGACACTTCACCCTCGTGCTCCTTCAGCAACTGAATCATTTCACGCACCTTTTCCCCGTTCCCCCACCGCGCGTACGCAGTGATGAGGGTGCCGAACGTAACGTCATTCATTGCAACATCCTTCTCCTTCATCTGCCTAACCAATTCTTCCACCTTCTCACGATCGCACGCCTTCCCATACTTGTTCAGTAATACGTTATACACGTCCGTTGTCCATGTGGGAATCTCCTTGAGAAAACTATCCAGTCCCTCCGACCCTTCCCCATGGTTCGCATACACGTGGAGCATACTCGTCTGCACATGTGGATGGTCGTTCATGGCACGCTTCTTCGATTCCCTGTATATCTCCTCCGCCTTGGCTAAATCAGCAGCATGTACGCGTATTAGCACAGCAAAGGTAACGGGCGTGAGCTGTAACGTGCCAGCCTCCTCACGTCGCATCATCTCTTGTGTGATTGCCTCCACACGCGCCATGTCCCCAACGTCACCAAAGATCCCGATGAGCGTTGTGTAAAGTTGAGTATCGGGTCGCACATGGCGTGTGGTCATTTCATCGTACAACTTTTCCACGTGCCTCGGGTAGTACTTCCCGAGAGCCCGAAGAATCCATGTGTAGGTTTGAGAATCCGCGTGCAGACCTGCCGCATCCATTTCTTCCTTTAAACCCATGACATCCTTCACGCTTCCCATGAGCGCGAACCACTTGAACAACTCATTATACACACGAATATCGTCACTTAAGCCCTTGCACTGCATACGGGCCCAAGCACTTTTGATAGACTCGGGCCGTCCCGCAGCGCCATAACCACGAATTACCGCCCTAATGTGTGCTGCGCTCACGTCCATGTCGGGATCACCCTGCCGCAGCCGCGACTCGATAGATGAAAGAAGAGTGTCCACCTTCGCTAACATCAATTCCTCACTTCCACGGTCTCCAAAGTGCACGAGGCGAGCGTAGGCGGAGATTAGTATGGAATTCCCCGTCACATCTGGCGTGTACCCGAACTCCTGCAGTTCCTGCTCCACAGCAGTTATTTCCTCCATGCACGTCACATGTCGCATTCGTTGCCGGAGTATGATGGCAAAAGTTTGTGAATCCAACTTAACGGACCCCCTAAACGCCGCTTGGAACACTTCGGTGAAGGCGGTGTCATCATCTCGCCTGTGGAAAACGCGGAAGAAAGAGCGAAATATGGCATCTAAATCATCCGGCTCCAAACGGACGGACTTGGCACCGCCGTCATTTTTCGTTATTTCCGTAACATTCTTCAGCACGTCCATAATTTTTTCCGTCTTGTTAAGTTTGTCGTACCCTTCGATAAGAGCAATAATATCGTCCCTTGTCAGATCGCTAAATGCCAGTCCCTCTTGCAGCGTCTCCGCCTCCTCCAAGTGATTAGCAAAAAGATATGCCGCTACGCATAAGGCCCGCAACGCTGGATCCCCTCGCATCTCATTTGCTAGTTGAAGCATCAAATCACTGCTGTCATTCTCCTTATACGACTCAAATAAATGCCGCAGCGCATCCACTGTAATGACGCAGCCGTATTTGCGGAATCGCAGGAAGGCTCGGAAAAGGAGATGTGCCATATCGTGTTGAGAGTACTTTACGCATTCCTCCATGATACCCTCCATTATTTGTGAGGCATTCGCGGGGTCAATCATCTGCTTGCGAAGGAACTCCTGCAGCACAATCATCAAATGTGTGACGGTGTTACGGAAGTGCAATTCGCGCTTCCGTGAGCGCCAAACTTGCTGACGGACATGCTTCAGTACATGGCGAGGTTTCGTCTTCACTACACGAATTAAATCTTCCTCGTCCCGCTGTGAAAAGGGTTGAAATGATGTGGCGCGATTGAGACAGCAGTCACTCGCAGCAAACACCAGCCGACTGCACAGCACTAACCGGCGTTGGAACATCCTTTTTCTTTAAAAAAAAATAATCCTATCTTTCATTTCATTTTATTTATTTTTTTTCAGGTATGTTTGAAAAAATGAGAAAAAAATTGAGAGAAAAGGTGCCATCATAAGCAACTAAGTTGAACCGCTCATAAAACTAACCCAAAAGAGACGGAAGACAACGCTGTCAATCACATCTTCACCCCGAGTCCCGCATGCAAAAAAAAAATGAAAAAATTACAGATAGATCACACTGGTACTGGAATGAGCCCCATCGGCCCTCTGGAGTGAGGAAACACCAACATATTCATTAGACGGCGGCACGTAAACGCAGGCACGATAAACAAACACGACAACACAAAAAGGTGGAAATACCACAGCGCCGCAGGTGTGAAGGAGATCATGGAAACGAGAGGCTGTGCACGCTGGTAAAGTTCTTTTTTTTTTTGCACAGACATAAACGGCGTCAGTATCTGCATAACGCACTACACATAACTTGCCTACAACTGAAGGAGTTGTAACGTCATTTCCCGGCATATTTCCCCCAATGATTCGCCACAACAACAAAAAGTTGAAACAACAATTTAACCCAAAACCAACACACAGCCGACATCATGTGAGCTTCCACAGCTACGTTGCACTCTGTGCTCTTTGCATGGAGCGCATCATATAATTCGAGAGCATGTTACGTCCTTTCCTCAACGCAGCATACCACAGATCACACGACATCATGAATCCATGAACACACACATACACACACATACGCACACACCAGATTCCATTTATACCACGTTGGTAAGGAGGGGAAATAAAAAATAACCTTTTACCCAGCACACACGAATATGGAAACAACTCACCTCGCAATCCAAGAAGGAACCACCACGCGCACGGTGTTGGAAACTTGCTTCACCTCTGGTGGTTTTCCCTCCACCCCGACACGAACAGAAACGGGGCAGAAACCATTTCCGACCGCATTCCCAGCACAAAAACTGTTATTGTGTACGGCAGGTGCGTCACGGATCCCCTGCAAATAGTCTTCAACTTCAGCAAGCTTAACCCAATCCACCTCAACCCGTTCATCCTCGCTAAGATCATCATCGCTCACTGATGGTGGGAAGTGACCTTCTGCCTTTTTGGCACGTCGTTCCATCTTCCACCGCCGCTCCTCCTCGTCATCAGAAAAGTCGGGTCTTGCATTAAACGGCAGCTCTTCATCGTTTACATAACTCGCATCCGTCCCTCGGGTGGTGTCACATTGTTCTGCTGGATTGGAAATAATGTGCTGAGCCCCCAAATCATAATGAAGTCCCGTACCTGCTTCCAGTCGACCGCTCGCATGCAGGCGGGAAAAGACGTCACCGTTGCATAAAATCGCGTAGACGCACGCATTCACGGGACCCATAACCGCAGTAACAACTCCAACAACCGCGCCATCGGGAAGACAAACACGTGTGCCACAGTCCAGCACAAAAATACCGGGCACGCTATCGGCAACCACCATGCACCAGCTGTTGTTACTATTTCCACTAGAAACAGTAGTGACGCTGCTTTCGATATCCTTGTTAGTAATGCGGTTATTATTATTATTATTACTATTAATATTATTATTATTATTATTATTGCTGTAGTTCTTATCACTACTATTATGGTAAATGTTGCCTTCGGTGGTGTTGCTAATACCGTGACAACTATGAAATTTAACGCCAGTGCTGGCAGTGGCAGCGACAGCAGCACCACAAGTAGAAGTGGAAGTGGAAACTCTACTGCCTGGGCGGTGCGGGAAAAGAGCCGTTACAACAGCCACATGAACACCCGAAATGCATTCCAACGGAATTTCATATAGCGGCTCCCCATTTTTACCGTACAAATTAACTGCCTCTTCCGGAGGCTCCGCCGTGTCGTTTAATCCCACAAAAGGTGGTGGACACGCGCGATTCCCACCGCAGCGCCCATCACCAGATGAAATGCTGTCGGCATCATCGGCTTCATAAACTGAAGCTCCAGTAGGAGACGCTTCAGTTCTCACACGCTTAACGAATGGTTCAGAATCGGTGGAACTCAGTGAAACCCGCCGGCGGCGCACAACCGTTACGTCCTCAACAATTTGACAACTGCTTCCCCGTGAGGAGCACCGACTGGACATTTTTGAAATGCGCAAAGCCTTTCCGCTTTGCTCGTTTTGCTTCCAACGTTGAGACACAACACCACCAAAAGAAAGTAATAATAATAATAATGGCAAACAATAAAAATAACAAGAGGGCACAAAACGAATAAGCGGTATTGGTTTCTTCTTTTTTTTCAGACAAAAAAAAAGAAAAAGGAAACACAATGAGAAAGAAGAAAGCAACAAACAAACAAACGGCAACTTCCCCCCTCCCTCTATATTGGAGTAACACCACCTTTAATGGAGTATAGGGTGAGAAAAAAAAACGAGAGAAGGTAAAAGAACGCCAACGAGTCTAATCATAACAAAGTGAAGGAACACCATATAATGTTGCACGAAGTGGGGCACCGTCCAGTGGCGTATAATATGACAAACGCGCTTCAGAAGCTTAATGGCATGTAAATAAATATATGCCTTCAGTAACACAACAAAACTGCCATGAGGTACATTTAAAATAAACTTGACCCCGTTGGCATTAGGCACAAGTATATATATATATATATATTTATTTATTTATTTATATTTATATTTATATTTATATTTATATTTATATTTATATTTATATTTATATTTATATTTATATTTATATTTATATTTATATTTATTTATATTTATTTATCCACACGCATCATCATTATCATCATCACGAATGTGATACACGCCATACCACAAATCCACATAACCGCGATACACCCAATCCGCCATGATGCCATACGTTCCAATGCAGAGGGCAACCGAAAGACCCACAACGGCGTTAGCAGCTCTGAAACGTGGTGTATAATTAATATGTTGTGTAATTTTGTGAGTCTTGCACCGGTGTCCACATGCGCCGAGCAATTTTACAGTGCTAAAACACAACATATACGCACTTAACAATAATAAAAAAATATATACAGATATGTATAAATATATATATATATATATATTTATTTATTTGTATATATGTATGTGTGCGTGTGTCTGTAAATGTGCCACCTCAGTTCCGCATCAATTCACACACATACAATGCGAAATACAGATGTAGAAAAACACCCTCGGAAATGAATAGAGTGAACACATAAAACAAAAATAGAAAGAAAGAGATGAGATGAGAATAGAGTAAAGCAACATTACTAACAATAATATTAGAAGTGGCGACACACACACAAACATACATACATACTAATATATTTATTTACTTTTATTCATATTCATATAGAGTCATATGTTTATATGTTTACATGCAGGAATTTTATAAATAGAGATGACGTATAATGCTGACAAGATTTTACATAAAGTGGAACTCCACACCCATCTAAATAAGTTGTTTCGTGCTTTCCTTTTTTCCCCTAAACATCATCCGTATGAAATTCCCGTTCTTTTTCTTTTTCTTTTTCTTTTCCTTTTTTTTTTTTTTGCGGCCGTTTTATTTTGTATTAATTTCAGCACAGAAATGTTTCTCTCAAGCTCTCCCATTTCACATGCAAACATATTTTTGGTATCATTTGAAGGTTTCGTTTACTCCGGCAGATTTAACACGGCAGTGCTTTCCATTCCTTTCAAAACACATATTATAACCATTTGTGGACCTAGTTATTATTATTATTATTATTATTATTATTGTTATTATTATTATTATTATTATTATTGTCATTGCTGCTACTGCTGCTGCTGCTACTAGTACTATATTGCTGTAATTTATGTTGTACGACTACCCAAGTGCTAAAATAAAAACTAAGATGGAAACCTTTTTAAAAAGATTTGGGAAGTGGGGAATAAAAAATATAAAAATATAAAAAGAACATTAATAACTAAACTACCATGTTAAGGTATTTAAATAAATCACGCCCTCAAGGTCTGGTACGCTCATCTATTGTACTTAATATGGTTGTCACCTGTTGACTCAATGCATTAAATCTATTTATAAAATCCCACAATACTCCTTAACATAAGAAGGCGCAGGTGTGGATGGGGAGGGGAAGGGGAAGAAAGAAAAAAAAAAAGAGGATGAAAGAGAGATAAAGAAATAGAAAACAAAAAACAAGGATGAAGTAGACTACCAGCTCAAAGCAGAAGGTTTTTCTTGTTTTTTTTTCTTTTTCTTTTTTTTACAAAAGATAAAATATTAAAATAAAACAAGTTTATCCACAACTACAACTTAAATAAATATGTAGATATAAATATGTAAATACATATACATATGCATGAAGGCCGACGAAACGAAGTGATGGTAAATTAATACGTACTGAACCATACATACACACACCTGTGATGGGTTCATTTAACATTGTAACAACAAATCCCAACAAGATCATGACAACAATAACACTAAAAAGGATTGGTTCCCCTTTTGTGACCATCAACAAAAACAAAAACAAAAAAAGATACGCGCCAAACCTCATTCACAACTCAAAATAATATGCTTTTAAAAATTATAAAAGTTAAAACATAACAAAGGGAAGGGAGAAAAAGAAAAAGAAAAAGAAAAGAAAAGCAACACATAGAGATTATACCATTTTCTTTCCGTTGTTTTTTCTTTTATTTTCTTTGGGAGGGGGCCTTTTTTCTCTTTTATTTGTTTCATAGATTTTATTTTATTTCCATCATCGCTCCCCACTCCCACTCAATCGCTGACGTTTTTTTTTCTTTTTTTTTTAAAAAAAAAAGATTTTGTTCATCACCTTCTTCCTCCCTTTTATCTACCTGGTTTCTCTATTTTTTACTCACGAGCTTATCTCTTCTTCTTTTTTTTTTTAGTTTTAATTTTGTTTTTATTTTTTGTTGTCTTTTTTTATGTCAAAACACACCTGAAGCGTCAAACATTTTCTTCCGTGCCTCCTTTTCCTCAGTTCCTTCTTTTTTTCTTTTTTTCTTTTTTTAATCGCCGCTTTTCCAGTTGTCTCCCCTTTCTTTTCTGTTTTTTTTAAAAAAAATTGATTTCATTCTGCTGGTTTGAGTTCACTGCAATGGGAAATGTATGATTGCAACAACAGCGACATTAATAATATTAATATTAATAACACTAACACTAACACTAACAAAAAAAAATAATAATAATAATGTTAGTAATGTTAGTAATATTAAACGATAATATTGGCAACTGCAGAAATGAAATTTCGGGGATTGAAAACGGACAATAAAGAGGCAACAGCTGAAGGAAGAAGCGAATAAATAAATAAATAAGAAGTTACGACATTTCCGAACGAATATATAAATATATACACACACACATATATATATATATATATATTATTTTATTTATATAGGCGCAAAATTACTCTAAAACAAAAAAAACAAAAACACCAACACCATCAGAAGAGGAGACGATTCATGCCAAACAGCAGGCAAACCCAAAAGCAAAAAAGAAAAAAAAAAGAGAGAGAGAGAGAGACACAATGTTATTTACACTTATCCTTATCCTTTCTCCTTTTTTTTTTTTCTTCTTCTCTTCGCCCTTTCCTGTCCGTATTTCTTTTCCGGCCATGTTATAAATTAAGTGGACAAAAGTAAAAAAAAAAAAAGGAATTAGCCAACACAGTCGCTACAAATACTTGGAACGTGTTGATGCACCCAACAAACAAAGAAAAAAACAATATGAGAAGAGAAGAATTTTTTTTAAAAAAAGCAAAAAAAATGAACAAAAAACAAAAAACAACTGAGCAAAGCGGAAATTATGGAGCTAAACTGAAATATGAAATGAAGCAGCAACGTGGCCAATTCAAATAACGAAAATATTCAAAACAACTACGAAAACATCACTTCAGACTTTGCTCCACCCGCAGTACGGCAAAAACAGCAACACCACCACCCCACCAAAAGAAAGTAATAATAATAATAACAATAATAATAATAATAACGGGAAGGGGAAGGGGAAGGGGAAAAAAATAATAATAAAAAGTAATGCCTTTACTCGCCCCTCCCCCATACCGCTATCATTGCTGTAATGCACCGAATGAAAAATAAAGCAAAATAAAAAAAAAGGGGAGAGGGAAAATTGAAAAAAAAAACAAAAAAAGAAAGAAAGAAAGAAAGAAAGAACACAAAAGAAGGAATTAAATGATACCGCAATAATCACACACACACACACACACCACTTAGTTTCCTCACCCCCTTTTCTCTTCCTCTTCCGGTTCCTCTTCTTCCTTCTCTCCCCCAAAATTTCACATCCACAAAAACAAGAAACAAAATTGAAGACGAAAAAAAAAAAAAAAGACGGGCACACACGGGCAAATGTGCAAAAAAAAACGGAAAAAACCTTCGGAGTCAACGTCACACAAATGCGCGTGGTTCGATCCCCCTCCCTCATTGGGGTTCCACTGCCCGTCACGAATAATATATATTTATTTGTATTTGTATTTGTATTTGTATTTGTATATATATCTTCACAAATATACCGGAGTGGGGATACAACTTAAAACACATGCTCTTTGTACGAACATATAAAAAATAAATAAATAAAATATATAGTTTTGACGGTCACAGTTATAAGGAATAGTTTCTCCTCTCCTTGTATCAACTTTCTCTCCCTCGTTCCTTACCTCAGTTGATCTTCTTTTTTTTTTAGCCTTTTTTTCCAATCTTCTTTTTAATACCACTATCCCGCTTTCTCTATTCTCTCTTCGCTATTCCTTTTTGTTGTTTCCGTTTTTTTTTGTTTGTTTGTTTTTTGTTTGGGCTTTGGTTTTCTTTTGTTTCTTCAGTTTCAATGAGAATAACCTTCGTGAGCTACCCACATTAATCTCCTGAATTTTTCTTCTTTTTTTTTGCTTTTTCTTTTTATTCTTCTCAAATTTCCGTCTATGTGGTCATACGACCAATTCTTACCGATAACAGAACACAATTTCTTCCACCCACCCCCCGATCACCCTTTCCTTCTAATTTACCCCTTATGTATTAGCCATGCATTATTATTATTATTATTAACCCTTGGCAGAAACACAAATACAAACACGCGCAATTCTTATTTATTTACTTATTTTTTTCTTCACCCTCCCCACTCCTTCCATTACTTTTCCCACCATCCCGTCCGCACACGTGAACGGAATGATGAGAGAAGAAATAATTAACTGCGATAAATGCAGATCCCCTCCGAAGGGACGACATAACGGCACTCACGCCATGTATGCACCAGGGACTTCAGCAACGGCTTCGCATCCGTCACGTACAAATCCCCAAGAATATCTCGAATATGTTTCCTCGTTACCTCAATGGCATTATAATGTGGCATCTGACTGAAGAGATGATGCACCACATGTGAATCATTAATGTGATGTAACCAGCTGTTCAGTAACGGACCAAAATCTCTGTCTACCGCAGCGACAGCGCCTCGCACATATGTCCAATGATCATGCGTATAGTGCGGCAACCTTACATCCGAATGCTGCATGTACGTAATGTACACAAGCCAGAAATTTACCCAAAGGTACGGAATGAGGTACCAGCGCACCACCACGGCAAAACCGAAACTCCAACTGCATGCACCAAGTATAGACAATGTAAGCAGCACTCCCATATTCGACACCATAACATTATTATAGTCTGCGCGACGAAAGAACGGTGCGTTGGGGTCAAAATGGGAAGTGAAGCGATCAAACTTCTGACCACCCACGTTGACAAGCAAATGCATGGGCCAACCAAAGAGGAACATTAGTGCCATATTCCACAACATAACAATGGGCGCCTCCTCCACCGCCTCTCCCACGGCTGAGCGCTGCACAGGTACGAAAACGAGGTCCTTCGTGAGATGATTGGTGTGTTTATGGTGAGTGCCATGAGTAAGACGCCAGCTGTGATACGGAACAAGCAAAGCGCTGTGAAGAATCATCCCCACGGCGTTGTTTACCCTACGGGAATTGCAAAATGCCTGATGACCACATTCATGTGCAAGAACCCATAGAGCCGTACCATTAAGCCCTTGTATAAACCAATATATCATCCATGCCGCAGCTCGCGAGAGCCAAGCCACGGGTGGAACGGCATTCAGAAGGGAACTGTCCAGCATGGGAAGCACAAAATTGTACATGATGACGAATGTGAGGAAAAGCTGAAACATGTCACGGCTAAGGTAGCTAAAGCTCCTCCACATGCTACGCTGGAAATATTCAGCAGGAATTTGCTCCTGAATATCCCGCACCATGAGCGTGGAAGGTGGAACATAAACGTTCACCTTTTCACTTCGTCCTGCATTGAGTACAATCTTTTTAGCCTCACTTGGATCTGTGGCCTCCGTGTTGACAGTTTCTATGGAAGCGTTGCAAACAGAACCTCCCATCTGTTGCTTAGGCAACATCTCCAAATATTCCTCCTCTTTTTCGTTTCGAGCCTTTCCGTTCCTTCAGTGATTTATTAATTATTATTACTCTGGCTCTTTTTCTTTCTTTCTGTTTTTTTTTGTTTCTTTCTGCCTCCTTGTTGTTGCTGTTTCGTCTTCTATTCCCCCTCTGAGTCTTTTTGAATTTTTCCAGAAGGAAAAAGTGCACAGAAAGACACGGAAAGGGGGAAGAGGGGATCAAAAAAAAAAAAAGAAAGAATAAAAAAAAGAGCAGCAATAAAATAAAAAAGAATATAAAAATAATGACCCCGCCAAAAGAGCAAGTGGAAACTTTTTATCGCTAATTTTTTCCTTTCACGAAGAGAATACATAAATATATATATATATATATTTATATATATGTATATATGTATGTATGTGTGTGTGTGTATTAATGCATGTATTTGCGTAAGTACTGTGAGAAATTGTGTAGTGAAGTCATGGAGGCAGAACGTTTGCATATGCACATCCTTCACAAGCACACAAACATTAAAAGAAAAAAGAGAAATGCACAAACGGAAGTGGAAGCAGAGGCACGAAAGAATTGTCCGAGTGGCTTTCGTCCTCTTCGGCCGTTTACGTGCGCCTTCATTATTTATTTATTTTTTTTTTTTTGTGTGTGTGTGTTTGTGTGTAATTTTGTGTAACTACACCCATGTATGCATGTGAAGGTCGATACCCGCTGAAGAGTATCTAAAGTGAAAATATGACATAATGTCACAGCAGCACCATAACCCGAATGAAACGGTTGGCACTTTTATTTTTTTTTTCATTTTATTTTTTATGTTGTTGCTGTTGTTGTTATTTTCTTTTAAGAAGTGGAAACCCACATAAATGCCCATTTGATCTCCTCCGCAATCCGCAGCAGTTCCTCCACATTGTCAAGCAATTTGTGCGCCTTCAAGCGGTTTGCACGCAGCTGTGCGAAGGTTATCACTTGTCCATCCACTTCCGTAAGGGACGCAACAGTTTTTATATCGGTAGCGGAGGGAAACTGCGTGTCAGACTCCAACATTTACCGTCACTTCAGCAACAGGCGAGAAATAAAAGTAATAAAGAGGAAAGAAAAAGAGAAAAAGAGAAATGGTGCCCAAAAAATGGAGATAATGGTAGTGGCAATGGTAATGAGAAACACGCACAAAAAAAAAACGAGATTTGGAATGTATGGGTGGCAAAATACTATTCCCTCACGCCCCTCAAGGGAAAGAAATATTCCTGCTCGTGCGCGAATAATTAGAAACGTCTTATGTGTAAACTAATTTTACCCACGAACACACCGGGTAATGAAAGAAAACACACAGAGAGATGTGCAAGAGACAGGGAAAGAGAGCAAGAGAAAGAGCGGTGCCGGGGTACGAACAAAGTGAAAGAAAATGAAGAAACCTATTTTGTGTCTTTTCTCTCACCTGCAAGGTAAGGTAAGATAAGGTGAGTCAGTATTTTGACCTACCAGGAATGCGAAAATGATATCTTTCCCAAGCACTCACCCACCCACCACCACCCACCCACATACACACACAAAAGCACAAAGCTCATTCACTCAGTCACTCACGCAGAGTCGTATGCACGAACGGACCAAATAATAATATAGTAATGACCCATAATGGTAATAATAATAATAATGATAATAACAGTAACAATAATAATAATAGTGAACTACCGAACACGGAGTACCTCCACCAACTTTTGACTGTCCTGCACTCTTTTGAGGGAACTGACCTCGCCATCCTAGTGATGATCCTGTTTTGTTTTGTTTTGTTTTTTTTTGCAATCAAGTCTTCCTTTTATGTAGGAGGAAGGTGACAGGTTCATTCTGTGAGTTGCGGACCCAGGTCTGCGGCATCCACTGGGCGCACGGCGTCATGGTTCTGATGCACAAATACCTCTCCATCACGCATTTCCACCTTCACGGTTTCCTTCTCCCGAATCCGACCGTCCAACAGCATAATCGCCAACCGGTTTAATAATTCGGACTGTACGAGCCGCTTAAGTGGGCGAGCGCCGTAGACTGGGCTGTAACCATTCGTCCCGAACCATTCAAACACATCAGAGCTCACCTCCAGCTTAATCTCCTGGTCGTCCAACATTGACTGTACATGTGCAAAGAGGAGATCAACAATCTTTCGAGTCTCAGCCTTGCCAAGTCGATTGAACATAACAATATCATCCAAGCGGTTGATAAACTCTGGTGTCATGCGCTGTCTCACCTGCTGCATGACAGATGGCATCGCCTTCGAGGATGGACAACCCTCTGGCAGCGCAGCAATGGCGTCAGCTCCAATGTTTGACGTGAGAATAATGATAGTGTTCTTGAAATCCACACGCCGGCCATGACTGTCCGTAAGGTGACCTTCGTCAAGGACTTGAAGGAGGATATTCGATACACTCGGGTGCGCCTTCTCGAACTCATCAAAAAGGACAATTTGGTACGGGCGGCGTCGCACCGACTCGGTGAGTTCACCACCTTCTTCATAGCCAACATATCCCGGGGGTGCTCCAATAAGACGATGAACCGCATGTCGTTCCATGTACTCGCTCATATCAATGCGGCATATGAAAGATTCATCATCGAATAGAAACCTCGCCAGTTGTTTGCATATCTCGGTTTTTCCCACACCAGTTGGGCCAAGAAATAGGAAGGAGCCAAGTGGACGCTTGTGTGCGTGGAGGCCAGCACGAGAAATGCGCACAACGTTGGTAATAGTGGCAATCGCCTCGTCTTGGCCAAGAACCCTCTGACGAAGCTCCTTGTCCATGGTGATGAGCTTCTCCCTCTCACCTGTCATAAGTTGTGCAACGGGAATGCCAGTGGCACGGGCAATGACCTGAGCAATGTCATCAGCGGTAACGGAGTCATGCGTAAGGAAGTTTTCAGTACGAGTTGCCTGCTTATCCGCATCAATTTCTTTCTTCAGAGCAGGTATCCTTCCATGCAATATTTCGGATGCCTTGGCAAAATCACCCTCCGTTCGCGCCTGCTCGTAGTGGTGGCGAAGAACATCCAAGTCCTCCGTTCGTTTCTTGATGCGGTCGAACATGGCCTTCTCCTTCTTCCAGCGCTCTTCCAATGCATCATACTCCTTCTGCCTCTCCTCAATCCGGTTGTAGAGCTGCGTCAGTTTCGCCTTTCCCAGCTCATCCTTATCTTTCTTCACTGCCTCAGCTTCAATCTTTAGGCGGACAAGCTCACGCCCCACGCTATCAAGCTGCTCTGGTTTGGACTCCTGCTGAAGTCGCAGCCGACTTGCTGCCTCGTCGATAAGGTCGATAGCCTTGTCGGGTAGCCGCCTCTCTGAGAGGTATCGATGGGAATTAACCGCTGCGTAAACGAGGGCCTCGTCCTTAATGAGACACCCATGGTGGGCCTCATATTTTTCCTTAATGCCACGTAGCACGGAGATGGTTTCCTCAACCGTGGGCTCAGTTACGAGGACAGACTGAAAGCGGCGAGCTAGAGCGGCATCCTTCTCGATGTGACGCTTGTATTCATCCAAAGTGGTGGCACCGACGCAATGAAGCTCACCACGGGCGAGTGAAGGTTTCAGGAGGTTCGCCGCGTCCATGGATCCATCACCGGATGCCCCCGCCCCAACGAGGGTGTGCAACTCGTCAATGAAAAGAATAACTTTCCCCTGCGACTCAATTGTGTCCTTTAGCACACCCTTCAGCCGCTCCTCAAACTCACCACGGAACTTCGCACCAGCAACTAAAGAGCCCATGTCTAGTGAGAACACTTTCTTATCCTTGATACTCTCCGGTACTTCGCCACTGACAATACGTTGGGCCAATCCTTCCACAATGGCTGTCTTCCCAACGCCAGGTTCTCCGATAAGAACGGGGTTATTTTTCGTTCGGCGACTCAATACTTGAATGGTACGGCGGATAATTTCCTCTCTGCCAATAATGGGGTCCAGGCGTCCCATGCGAGCCTCTTCCGTCAAATTGCGGGCATATTTGTTTAGAAACTCACCAGGGGGCACTGCCTGTGGGTTTACCCATGCCCGGCCCTGTTGCTGTTGAGTGTTACTGTTGCTGTTGCTGCCACTCCCCCCACCTTGTTGACCACCCCATGGCGTGACACTGGACTGAAAGCGCCGTTGCACACCAAACAAGGTACTTAACCCATTACACAAAGGGGCTGTAGAAGGTAGTAGCGAAACAGCCGAATAGCCCCCGACCTGCACGGTACGTTTTGTCGTCAAGCTGTTTGCCCACACACCACGGCCACCCGAACCCAGCTTTCGCATCCTTTCGGCTTATTTTGTCTCCCTCTTTTTTTTTCGTCAGTTTCAGCGGTAGGAATACCTTTGTCAGTTGACTCCTTGATTCCCTCCTTGCTGTGCACTTCCTTTCTTGTCTATGGACCGAAAGATGTCAAGTGTTCCCCTTTGCTACTCCGCACGGGCACCGACAAGACTCGGAAACACGATCGATATTTCGACGGCGGATCCCTAAAAATGCGACAAAAGGGGGAAGCAAAAAAACACGCACAAAAAACAAAAAGAGAATGAAAAAACAGAAAGTTGTGAAAATGGGAGTCAGCCACAAATTTCGCTTTAATAAACGAGCACGAAGCAACTAAGCGTGTTCGGCGAACACAACACCAGGCTCTTCATTTTTATAACACGCGGCCAGCTACAGCAAACGATAATTGGGAATAAACGCGAAAATTAGACACGCAAAAGAGAGAATGGCACAGAACTTTTCCTCGCTTCCCCCACCTGTGCATAATATTCGACATAATAAAGAGGAAAAGCCCGCATAAGCCATTGAAAATACACCCCCTACATCGTCTTTAACATCGCCCTCATCCTCCTCACCCGGACTGTCACCGCGTTCCACCACGGAATGTACATTGACATAATTGATGAAGCATCTACTCTACGGAGTATACGGAGAATCACTACCTTCTTCACAGTAGTGTGCTCACTTACCCTCCTCTCCCGGTGTCTGATCTTCCTCATCCCCAAACTCTTCCACCACCTCTTCCACCACTGCCTTCTGTATTTCAGCTTCACCATCCTCAGCTTCTGGTGGCGCCGGTGATGAATGTTGTGGTTGCAATGCGTCAGTCCCTACACCCTCCGTTGTGGATGCGCTACCAGTTAACTGCCTCGGTGCTTCTTCACTAGGAGTTGAGTGGGGAGATGCCACAAAACCCTTGTACACATCTTCAGCACTTGCAACATCTGCACCCCCAAACTCCTCCACCACTTCTTCCACCACCACCTTCTGTATCTCAGCTTCTGGTAGCGCCGGTGATGAATGTTGTGGTTGCAATGCGTCAGTCCCTACACCCTCCGTTGTGGATGCGCTACCAGTTAACCGCCTCGGTGCTTCTTCACTAGGAGTTGAACGGGGTGGTGCCACAAAACCCTTGTACACATCTTCAGCACTTGTAGCATCTGCATCCTCACAGTTACTACGTCGGCCTCCATCCCTTGTGGAAAGTTGTGTTGTGTTATATCCACTCCTCTGCCTTGACTCAATGTACTCTTCAGCGAGTCTGTCTAACGTGGCATGAAGCTCATTGTATCGTTCCTGGTACATCTCCGTTTGCTCGCGGAAGTACTTGAGACTCTGCATCATGGCCCGCATCTGCCCCGTCTTTTTGGCAAGGTTGCCTTGATACACCGCTATTTGCTCCGCCATCTCCGGTCCAACCTGCCGAGCTACCTCTGCTTTGTACTTTAGGTAACTCTGTTCTCTGGATCGAATGAGATCCTCCTTCTCTGCTAACTCTGCGTGTCGCGTCACCAGCTCTCGCTGGAGGTGGTTAACCTTCTCCGTCAGCGCATAGACTTCGGGCTCGGACCATGAGAGTTGGTGGTTGGGATGAATATTCATGGGACGCACGCATTCCTGCATCAGTGCTTCAACACGCAACTGCTCCCGCCGAAGATCACGCGCAGCGGTGTTCACCTTCACACGCAACTCGGGAAGTCGTGAAGCAAACTTTCGAAGCCGGGCAAGTTCACCACTGACCTGACCAATCTGCTGCTGAAGGTGTTGAATTGTCTGAAGGCGCCCCTGATAAATTTCACTACCCCTGTCCAGTACAGTTCTTTGTACCTGCAATTTCTTGTAGAGATCCAGCAGCTCCGAATCACGCTGTACCACCTGATACTCAAGCGTATCACGTTCCTTCTGAACGGCGTGGCAACGGCGGCGTTGGCGCAACACCTCTTCTTCTCCCTGCACAGCAATTTCACCAAGGCGGTTCACTTCATAGTTAAACTGTCGCACGGAGTGAGCGCGCTTCTCGGTGAGACGCTGCAACCGCGCTATTCGACCCGCTATATTTTTCTGTTGGATAGAAAGCTTCTCAATCACGGCGTCCTCCACACGTCTCCGACGCTCTCGGCGCTGTATCTCCTCCTGTATTTGCTTTATTTGCATGAGAACGGATTTAAATCCCTGTGAAATTTCAGCCACACTCGAACATAACTGAATGTAATGCTTGCTATAGACACTGCGTTCCCGTACCATGGCCTCCAGGAGGCCCTGCTGCTGCTGGAGCCTTACATCTACATCCTTCAAGTTTTGATTCAACTCCTCCAGCTGGGACTCTCTCAACTGCACCTCACACATAATGTTTGCGCAGTGCACAGCATCTGTTTGGATAACATTTTCATAAGAATCGCACTCGCGTGAGAGTTTAAATATTTTTTCATTTTGCTGCTGTGCATGCTCAACAAAGGCATGTAATTCATACTCCAGATGGTGGAGGGTTGACCGTCTCTCGTCTAGGAATATGATCTGCTGCTGCTTCCTTGACACAGTATTAAGTATATCCCTGTGCAGCGAGTTGCGCTGGTTCAATAAGAGAGCAATGTGCTTTTCCTCCGCCTCGATCGCAACCAGCGCCGCCGCAAGTTGATCTTCCCTCATACGAAGCTCCATTTGAAGGGCCGAGAGGTTGGCCTCCGCTTCCGCTCTGCGGTTTGTCGCAACGGCGTTGCGGCGTCGAGCAGCCTCCAGAACCTTCAGCTCCCGCTTGTGAACGCGGTTAACAGATTTAAGTTCAACTTCCGCCGCCTTGAGTGCCTCCAACAAGTCATTCACACGCCGCTGGAGGGTGTCATTCTCTTCATTACATACCTGACTCGTTTGGTTAACATGTTGCAACTGTTGCGAGAGCTGCTGGTAAACCTGGGAGAGTCGGTTTATTTCATCTAAAGTTCTCTTTGTGTCTACATTATGCTGACTGCTTTCCTCCGTCAATTTTTCAATCGCAGTCTGGCGCTCCTGAACTGAAGCTGCACGTTGGGTAATGTCCTGTCGCAACTCACGAAGTTCCTCCTCCTTGCGTAGCCTGAGCGCCTTATGGACATCAGCCTCCTCTTGTTTCTCATCAATTGCACTCCGCATCTTCTGAAGCTCCATATCCCCTGAATCCTTAACTTCTCGCAGGCGCTCCATTCTCTTCTCTAACAAAGAGTAATCCTGCCTCAGAGAACTCAACTGAAGCGCTTGCAATTCACGCTCTTTCGTCACAGTTTCAAGCGTGCGCTGCAGGCTCTGCATTGCTGCCTTCTGTGACGTCAACTCGACCTGCAAATGCGACTTTTCCTCCAAGTCCCGCAGTTCCCGCCGAAGGGCAGCTACTTTGTCCTTCAGAGCCGCCTCACGCTCCTTTGTGACATCAATTTTCTTCCGCGTCTTCTCAATCTCAATTCGAAGGGTATCGATGGTGTTCTTGTCGCCACGGGAAAGCTCATCCGCGGTAACCAGCTTAGATGAGCAGGTGTCGATGTCCGCTTGCAGCTCGATGCACTTCTTCAACAGGCGTGACTCACCATCGTGACTCTTCAGGAAAGAGTGGTAGAGGGACGCGTATTCAGTTCGGAAAGCGGCGAGCACCTCGTCGTTCTCAAGGCTCATAAGCACCTCCTGGAACTGGCGCTCATAGTACTCAAAATTAAGATTATCTTGTCGCACTTCATCGAACTGTGCTATTTCCTGCAGGCGATTGGCGCCCGCCGATTCCACACGTGCGACGTCATTAACGGACGCATCAGACATTCTGTGATTTTGTATGGATAGGAAGAATGTGTTTGTCCCAGTTTTCTAGAGGAAAACTATTTCTGAAACGAGGTGCTACCACACCCGCGCACCGTTTGCACCGTACTGATGTAAACTCCTAGCAATCGTGCCAATAAAGTTGGTTTAATTAAAACAGAAGCATCAGGAAAGTGCGAAAAGCAAAAAAAAAGTAGAGAGCACATGTGTAAATGCGAAGGAAGGGGAAAGACGGAGGAATTTGGGGTAAAAGCTGCCAGCAGGAAGACAAAACGTACCCTACACGCTTGTCGCGAACAGATCCCATCCGCTATGAGAAGCACAGGAAGTACATAATTTAGCTGCTCATAGGGTGAAAAGCTCTCCCGGACTCCCTGCGAAGGGAGAAGGAAAGGGCAAAATAAAGTACACACGTGTAAATACGCACAGTTGTGAAAGACAGATAACACCGGGCGCATTTGGTGAAGTTTATTAGCCGATGAAACACGGCTTTTTTGCGAACTCACCTCAACACTTGAATATTGCTGTCTATACATCCAACTGAGTGTCCTGAGATTGAACCCAAGCCTTGACACGTTCCACATCTGAGAGCAGAGATACTGGCCACATAACATACTCCAATAGCATCACCAATTCCGCGGACTGCAGATTTGTGGATCCCGGCGGTAACATATTAGACTCGCAGGCCTCCTTCAACAATTGTTCTAGTAGCTCATTCCGCATCACAGTAGCCTCATTGAGGGAACTTTTTAAGTTCGCAATTTCAGCCTCCACCTCCGTCAGAAGTTTCCTACTCTGTTCGATTCGCTGGGAAAATAGGCCCACCTGCTCGCGCATATACACCATCTCTTCGCTACAACGAGCCGATTGGCTATTCTTAGAGACTGCCTCCAGAAGAAAGTGTTCCTGCGCACGAACGATCCACTTCAACACGCAACGAACATGATAATTTGCACGAATGTTGCACGCCTTCATCTCTCGGACAAGCATAGCAGATTCCCACCAGGGGTTGCCTGAGTCCATCTCCTCTAATAACATCATGGAGGCCATGCATTGGCTCACCTTCTTGATGGAATCATCCATCGCCTCCACCTCGTCACGGAGGGTACGCCCCGGAGAGTACATTGGGATGTCGGGTTCCGCAGCGTAATCAGAGACGGACTGATCATCTCGTAAACCCTCATCTGCAGCAGCAACACGCACGCGCTCAATATCACCGCGTCGGGGTCCGGTCTCAACTCCTCCACTGTTACCGTCATTACCTTCGCCACCACTAACATCCCCATCCTGAGGCGAATCGCTTCTTCCTTTGTATTTCTGCAGCTGTGTAGTTGTAAGAGGTGTCCTGGATCTTGATACCAATCGGTTTCGAACGTCACCGAGCGGAGAGCCCTGAAGCGCCCTGCGACGGCGGCCAAACTCCCCCTCCATCTTTGATATTTGGCCCTTGAGTTCAGTACACAACAGGTCAATGTTGTGGGTGGTCTGCCGCTGCTCCTGGAAAATTGTCGGGAGGCGGCGGTCTTTGTTGGTGTACCTCCTCATAGCGGACGCCGTAGGTCGGCCAAGTCCACCCGTCACGTTGGTGGTGGCCGTCAGAACAATGTTGTTCTGCTGCATGGACACGCTTGGCGCTTCTGATGCCTCCTCATCTTCATCATCTTTACTACCACGGCCAGCTTCTATTATTGCCTGAAGTTGTGCGTACACTAGCGAGAGTGCTCTCCTCTTCTCTTCTCTCCGTTGCCTCCTCTCCTGCAGCTTGCGGGCCGCAGTGTAATTCATTTCGTGGATTCAAAAGAAACGAAATGTATCCAACACTACTTAACTATAAGTCAAGAGCCGAAGTTTGTAGCGCCGGCAGTGTTTAGAAAAACAAGGAAACAAAGAAAAAAACACGTGATAAGGGAGTCGATGAAGCAGTAACAATCAGCTGCAAGCATTTCCGTAACGAGGACAGCCGGCACCTGATAGACGGAGTCCTAGTTAAATACGAACCCGTGAGTGGACACCCTCCCAACACACTTTAGTAAAAGTCCAAAACTAGCATCATGTCCATCAACGCCGTTGCACTGCTCTCCAGGGCCGCAACTGCGTGTTTGCTTTCATAAGAACCACCGGTTGGATGAACATCACCGTTTATGGTAGCGGTAGCAGACGCCACGATGTTCATTGGAGTTGGCATTGCTGTGCCGGGACCCACACCATTATTTCGTTCCATCGCGAGCCGTGTTATCGTTAGTCGTAATGCCATTGCCACTTGCAGCCGTACAGTGGGCAGGAGGTCACTCTCCATGTTACATCCCCAAAGGAAAATAGAGTTCTTTGGAAGCCGGTCAGTCAATGTACTTGTCTTAGGTACCTCCTGCTGACGCACATACCCGTCACGCATCATCGCATGAAGCACCTCTCGCGTGCGGGGGAGTGTCGCTATGGCCTCCTCAGCTAACATACGATCCTCCATGTGGTGGTGCTGAAGAAGCAACTTGATCAACCGCACACCAAGCACACCGTGGCGCGCGAACACCATCCGCTCACAACAGTCCCGTTGCATGGCCTCCACAGCCGCATCATACCGAAAGCGGTACGGTCCTTCCAGTGCATCTACACCTGCACCGCCACCACAGCTCATTATGTTATCGCCCTCTGCGCGGCACATACGGTTTAATACCTCCGTCACAGTGGGCTCGGGGTGTGGTACCTCACGCAAAAGTGCACGAAGCGGCATTGATGCGCTACTTGGGGGACGAGCCGCTGGAAAGCCGGACACGCGTTCACTAAACCGACGGCAGCGCGCAGAAGCGGTAAAGGCTTCAACAATGGCTGAGGCCACACTGCCACCACCGTTTGACCCGCTGCCATCGGCGAACCGCTCGGCAAGAAGGTGGCGATGGATGGCGTCACGGAGCATCTCAAAGAGAATGTTAGGAACGTGTAACCGGCAAAGTTCCTGCAGACAAGCGTCCGCTGCAACCGTTTCCCCAGGCCCCTCTACACGCGTCCCCGAGCCGGCATTAGATGGGGATGCCGTTGCAGCTTGTCCCGGCAATTTATCTGGAAGAAATTCAATAAGACCCAGTTTTTCCATCTCCCGTGCACAATGACGAAGTGCCTCGCCAAGCGCCGGCCGACGCTCGGTTGCCAGTCGCAGAGCTGCTTCCCATGGTACAACGGCAAGCTGATAAAACACCATTAAAATTGTCACACCCGTCTCTCCGAAGTTGCGTTGAAAAAACTGCACAACAACAGGGAAGAGGGTGCGCAGAAATAATCCGTATCCCAGTGCCACGCTATAAGTACTGGAAGACGGGTCATGTTGCACAACGCGGTGCAACAGCAACCGTGTCATGATCTCTTTGATAGCTGCATCGGTTACAATATCACTTGGTGCGGTCACGGGAAGCGGAATCGGGCTGCTTACCTGCTTCACCGCCTCATTGACGCTGCCGCCGCTAACACTTGCGCCGCCACCTTTGCTACTCCTCAAGGGGTTTCCGAAGGGTTCCTGCCTGACAGCTTCAGCGAGAGCTTTCAGCGTGAGAGGACCACAACGGTTGAGTGTTCGCACGAGGAATCCTGCAAGAGGGCTGAGTTGTTCGCTAACACTCGTTTCCAGCAGCTCATTCTGCACTCCGATCATACGTGGGTGCTCGTCATGGATAATTTGTTGTTGCTGCTGTGGATTGAGTGCCCCCAGGGCCTCAGCACGCCGTGACATGTGCAGAACCCTCCGCCTACTCTAAGCGAACCCTAATGTGTCAAAAGCAAGTGAGAAATAAGATAATAGAAGTGAACTAAAAGACATAACGATGAAACGCGTAAAGACACGCTGCAAAGTTTGCTACTGAAAGCATTAACGGGAAGCTGGAGGTGCAGAGTAGACGAATAGGTTTCCTAACAACAGACACACAGACACACAAAAACATATATATATATATATATATACGCCCACACATACATTTTTGAGCAGAACCTTATCATCTCCTCCAAACAAAAACGCCATTCCCCTCTTCTCCGGAGTATTGCCCCTTTCATTGCTATAACTTTTATTTCCCGAAAGTTTCCATCAACCCTCAGTGAACCACAAGAGCACACGCATGCCAAACTGTGGCAGTCGGTAAAACTGTCAAACCTGACACGTTCCCCCTTCGCGCTCGTGTATTTTTCTTTTACGCTCCGACTCGCTCCCCTATACAAAACGAGGAAAAACAAATTACTTTACGCGGCAGTCGAGACAGACGATACAAAGATAAATTTCAAAAAAAAAATACACGTGAAGCTGCGACGTGACGAGAAATAAAGTCACTCCCATTCGAGGCAGTTAGAGATACCGAATTGACTCAACTTTCCCCCCCCCGCCACAACCGCCACCGCCAGTCGTCCCTTCTTTCATTTTCTCTTCGCACATGTCTCGTTTCATTCCCGCAGCTTCTCTTTTTATTCTCCGTCTTTTTTGTTGTTCTTTTTTTTTTTAACTTCACAAAAGTAAGAGAAACCGTAGCCTTAACAAAAGGGAAACGAATGGAAAACACTCGCCCAACAGAAACACAAACACAACAGAAAAAAAAACATATATACAATAAAATAAACATCAACTTTCATCATGCTTACCCTTCGCCTCACATCATCAGCAACTACAGTCATAAAGAAACATTTGTGTTCTGACGATTATATTACCTCTCATCATCCAACACTTTTTGTTTGTTCATTTGTTTGTTTTTCGTCTCCTTAAAGTGAACATGGAGAGTGTAAACAAAAAATAAAAACAAAAAAGGCGGAGGCGCTACGGTTCAACATGTACGTGTGTCAGTTAAAGAAACGAGGGATCTCTCTTTTTTCTTAAGAAAAAGGAGATATAAATAAGAGAGCGACATGAGAAGGAAAGAGACATGGTTCAACGGCCGCGGGGAAAAGAAGTGAAAAAAACGAAGGAAACTTTAAACAAATATATATATATATATATTTATAAAGGAAGGGATGGCACAGGTGGACGAGAAGATTAGTGGAGAAAATAAAGTTCAATGTGGAGTGTTACGACGGTTGATTACACGAAGGGGGAAAAGAAAAAGAAACAAATCAAATCAAAACGAAGGGAACTCATTCGCAGCGACCTCCTGTACCCACCACTCCGCAAGTAAACAAATAATAAATATAAAATGGAGTAATAACAGGAAAATAAAATTCGAAAGGATGGGGGATAAAAAGCAATAAACTCGCATTCCTCCATACAAACAAGCGTATGGCCGTAAGCGACGTGAAGTTGGTCATGTCTCGGCAAATGCGGAAACTTCGGCTGTATTTTATTTACATATTTATATTTTCCCCCCGGCCTCCCCTTCTTATGGACAACAACATTGACACGCATTCCACACCAATACGATTAACGTGTTTAAAAAAAACAAATATATTTCTGACCGACTACGGAACAGCACCGCCAACCACCAATTCAACACAACAGTCACCTGCACAAAAATATCAACCCTCATTCCACGCAATCCAAATTAACGTACCCCCTCCCTCCCCTTTTTTTAAATTTTTTGATTTTTTTTGTTGTTGTTGCTTTTTTGTTTTTTTTTTGTTGTTGTTCTTTTGTTTTGTTTTGTTTTTGACGCTCTATTCCCTCTCTTAGGTAACATTCTCCTCATTATTCTCCTTCTCTCTTCCCTTCCCTCCCTGCTTATTGTTGTTCGGTGCCCCTTAATTAATCCTCAATGTAAGATTCGTATCTGTGAAAATGTGCATACGCATATACATATGCACCATTATAAATTATCATTCGTAAATATATATATATAGCTGTGTCTGCATACCTACATGCCAATTTTCTCATATTTATAAACCGGTTTATTTTACTTTATTTTTAATTCGATAAGGTAACAGAAGAAAGGAATTAGAGGTGGAGATGAAAAAAAAAAAAAGAAAGAAGAAAAAGAACGGTGAAGAACTCTTCATTGAGTCGTATCACATGACTTGATCCTCTTATAACTTTCCAATTTTAATGCCGAACCACCCCTCTTTTTTCCCCCTCCAGTAGTTGAAGCAAAAACTCCGTCATGCTGTATGCAAATACAAGCTTTGGTGCTGAGGCAATTATCTTTGGTGTTATCCCCTTTGCCAGAGCGGTGAGTCCCTCCTCGCGCAGCAACTTCCGGAACACTACCAGTCCCGTAAGCGTTGAGCCCGGATCTTTATTCTGCACACGTGTCTTAATAACATCCATGGGATTTGTTACTGCAATTGCTAAACAAGCACCCACGCCAGATGCACACATGTTTTGGAAGAAGCTCGCCTTACTAAAGTCTTCCAGTCGAAATATGGACTCCTTCGTGAAGGCGGCGCCACCGAAAAGACAAAAGGTGCCGGGCACATTGCGCATTGCAGTCACTAATGTGCCAGCGTACATTCCTCGTACACCTTCACGTCGCACCAACTCCACAACGCCACGCCCCAGCGCCGATTCATTTGTTTGGCTCAACACCTTCAGTCGATCCAGTGGCAATAATAACACTTCACCACCACCAACAATACTTCCTGCAACAGCCTCCATTGCGAGACGACTGTGACGTCCAAAAACATTATCGAAACCCCGGTCATAATGGCATTTAAGATGATCACGCACGATGGGTTGCCCAGCGAGTTTGTACACACGTTGCAACACCTTATAACCCACAGCATATGTGGAACCGGGATATAAATATAATAATTTCTCCCATGCACTGGCATGTGCCTTAGCACGGAAGATAATTTCGTTAACCGTACAAAAACTAGCGCTAATAGGTCTGCAAAGAATAGGGCCGTGGTGACTCATCAGGCGTTTCGCCACCGTGTCAAAAGGATGAAAGAGGCCAATCTCCATCACACCAGCAATACCAGCTGCAGTTGCTCGGAAGCTGGTTTTTCTCGACGCTACCACCGGTGCGTGTTCGGATGACATCACACTCTCCTTTCACGTGCTGAACGATCCCTTCCTTTTCTTTTAAGGAGAAGAAAAAGAGATTTAAAAAGAAAAAAAAAGAAGTGTAACAGAAATGAAGCATCATGCGTTTACGAGCTTAACACCACCGAGCGCAGTGGAAGTGAAAAAACGCCCAGCCCACCATATAGAAACAAACAAAACAATATGTATTATTATCACCACAATAACTTGTGTTTATATACTAAAAGCGTATCTTACCCGACAAAAAGAAAAATTTTAACAACGCATTCCTTAATATAACCCCATCGCTTCTCTCAGTCCTCAGGAAGAAGCAAAGGAAGGTTTTCGCCGCACTGCACGAACCATAGCTTTCAGAACTGCGCCCTTCATGAACCTCAACACAAAACATGCGCTCCCCATCTGTGGCCGCGTATGTCACACACTCACACGTATGCGCTTCCACTCTTTAAAAAAAGAAAAAGAAAAAGAAAAGGGGAACAAAAAAACAAAACAAATTCGTTTGCGCCCGACAAATGCCTCCCAACGCATCATCACGCGCCTCCACCATCGGTATTGTCCTCCGCTTTTCCGGGAAGGCCGGAGATGCTTCGCCGTTTCTTCGACCGCGCCTTCGCCTGAAGTCCATCGACAGTTTTCATTATATGTTGTTGTGCTTGTAGCGATCCCATAAGCTCCCGGTATTTGCGCTCGCGCTGCGCCTCCACTTCAGCCGCCGCACGCTCCCGTTGTCTTCGTTCCACATTTGCTTCCGCTTGCAGGTGCCGCACGACACGTTTTCTGTCTTCCCGAAGCTCCCGTTTCATCTGACGCACTTCACTCTTCAAAACAGAAGTCGACATGTTGGCGTCGCCGCCAATATCCTCACGTTCGTGCAGCAGCGGATCAAACTGACGAATGGGACGTGGACGAAAGTTCCGCATAGCGAGAGGCGTGCGACGGTTCCGTGCATCAGAAGTGAACTGCGTTAGTTTCTCTAGAAGTGCTTCGTGGTCAGCTTGCACAAGTGGTGACGGCTTCCAACACGCCATAACCTTGCTGTCAGAAGATGATTTGCCCTTACCACGCTTTGCGGTCGATGTAATTGCAGCAGCCGTGAGGCGCTCGTGCAGAGCTCTGAAAGGAGCAGCCAAACAGTACTCGAATGCGGGCACATTACGCAGAGCATCCGCTTGAACCGACAGTAGCCTGTAGGCGTACCGCACAATGCGCTCTGCGCTTACATCCGTCTCAAGGACGGCAAGTGTACCTTCCAATAGCGGTTCATCCACATCTTCTTCATTATTTGCGGCTTTGGCCTCAGCGGTGCCGTCACCTTCCTTAACATTGTCATCACCGTCGTGTGCAGTGGGAGCTGATAAACTCTCCTTCTCATTCGTCAGTAACAACGCCACCTCCGTATCCCCTCGTCCAACTAAAGGGAATGGCACGCATATTCCCTGCAGGCGCGCTGGTTCCAATACACTCCGCGGCACTTGGAGTGCAATAAGATTAAGTGGTGCTATGATCGCCTCCGCGCAGAATTTGCCGCCCTGCAGCATGCAACTACAAAGAAGGCCGGCAAGCACCGCATAATCGCGCGCCTGAGCAACCGTCTTCAGTTTCATCTGCAATAGCGTGGAGCACAGAAATATAAAAAATGGCGTAGTGACGGCGTGGCGATAGTCTGTCATGGGAAATATCCGGGAAGTCGTGTGGAGTAGAAGTAGCGTAGCGCGATCAAGACTTCCATGCCGAAGAAATGAGCGCTGAGCCTCGATAAGAAGCGCACGAAATGTTTGCGCGGTGTGTAATACGTGACTCTGTGCATAACGATACAAGCGAATGAGCAATGCATGGTACGCCTCACCTCGTGCAGCACGTGCCGAGCGCGTCCCATTGCCACTACGGCTAAGAGTTTCTACTTCACTCAACAATATCTCCAACGCTCCCAAACCACCCGCGCCAGCACCTGTCACTCCCAACTCTTGATGGACGTCATCTCCTTCATATGCTTCCTTCCCGTCGTAATTTCCGGTACCGTCATCATCGCTGCGCTGGGAGGCCCCATCACTGTCATACGCAGTTGAAATGTCAAGGTTGTCCTCCAACTCTCCCTCAGGAACACTGCCATCATCATCTCCCATTTCAGGAAAATCACCTCCACGACTTAACAACTCGGCTCGCGTAAGCTGCTCCCTATTGTGCGAAATAGTTGGCATTGCCCCACGGTCTGCCTCAAGTAATTCCTGTTCCAACAATTTCTGCTTTTGCTCTTCTTCTGTCAAGGTACGGTCACCGGCAATAGCCCGGCGCGTCTCGAGTCGCATCGACTGCATCATGCGGTCGAACTCGTCTGCTTCCGCATTTGCCTCTTCGTCTACCACATTAGACCTACTTGGACGAGCTGAACCCATTGCTATATCAGATTCCTTTGCCCCCGGCACAACTTCCCGCTCTGCCACACCGCTGCGCACCTTGCGTAAGAGCTCCATGTCTGCGCTGTCCAGAAATGAAGTGGTTTCCTGCTTCGTGCCTTCGGCGGTTACTGAAGTGGCAGCAGTTGCGGTGGTAGTTGAAACATTAGCCGCCTTCTCGTCTGGAGCTGACAGCGGGGCAACCGTGTAGCTCCCGTCACTTCGCAGGGAGAGCACTTTCGCCACATGGTTTGTGCGAAAAGACTGCAGAAGGGCCCGAACCTCAGGCGTTCCTGCAGCGTTGAAAGCCTCACGATCCTCCTTCACTTTGTCCCGGCGCTCCAAGAGGTGCAAAACGTTGTTAAACTCCTGATCAATCGCTTTGGTTTGGACGGATCGCTGTTCTCGCTCGCGCTGCAGATGGGCACGATGCTCCTTACTATTAGCCATAACCTCCTGAAACTTCTCCACACGCGTCTTCTTCCGCCCGGCATCACCGCTGGCGTCGTCGTCGACCTCCGCCTGACGAGGACGGCGAACCGTCCCAAGAAGACCACCAACCTCCGGCATATTATTATCCCCAACAGCAGATGAATGAGTTCCCTCAGCATCCTCAAGACGGAACCTCGCTGCACGACGAGAAGTTCGAGTGCCGACATGTCCCATGGCGTTGGCATTTGTTGTGCGCCTCACTGGAGCAAGCCCAAAAGTTGCTGTGGTAGTTGTGGTTGTGTTTGTTGTTGCCACCATGGCAGTTGAGGCACGTGCTGGGGGTCTATCGAATCGGCTAAACGTAGACGTCTGGTCTCTGTTTGGGGCAGTAACGGCCGACGATATCGGTAGGGGTTCTTTCTGAATTTCATTCCTCACCTGAGCCTCCTCCTGCCGCAATTGAAACCGGCTTTGCTTCGCATTAAACCGGGCAGACGATGCTTTCGCAGCACTCTGTGCCTTCTGGCGCTCGTGTCGCTGAACCAGTCTTGCGTTTGCACTGGAAGCACGCATGACCAAACACAAAAAGGGGAAAAAAAAGCGCGCACCTAATGTACTGAAAGGAAAGGCATGAAGAGAAAGTGTCATTGTGATGGATTCAGTCGTTCCAACCTGTTAGGATGGTATGAACACAGTGAGTGGTGGTTAAAGCACGTGGAGAGGTCACCTTGAACACTGTACGCTTTACAATGGAGAGCGAAACCTCCACAACATCCTAGCCTCTCAGGGCGAAACGACAAACTGTGATTTTCGAAAAAAAAAAAGAAAAAAAAAGAACACTGAGGGAACGGGAACCTCAAGGAAACAAACACACACACACACACACACACAAAATAAAAGACAAAGAGCAGGGCAAAACACCTAGCGACTCCCACACCCTCAGAAGACGTAGACATACGATGATAAGCCATCACTCATAGCTGCACGGCAACATCCTTCTGGCTGTACGCCCCAACAACACCCTCAGCACAACGCCGAAGCAGCGATACAACCGGCCCACATTGCAACACATCTGCGATAACCGGAAGCTCCAAAGCCGCACCCTCGGATAAAATCTTCCCCGAATTGGACATTCCACTCCCGGAAGCGGCTTGTATGGCAGAAACATGTTTTTCGTAGCACTGCACGACCGCAAGCACCTCATCCTCGCACTGAAGCTCCTGCGCAGGGACTAAATAAGCATGACGAGTATCCTCAACACCGTTTAGCATCTTGTGTAATGTCTCCTCATCCTTTAAAAGTTTCTCACGGTCAAGTCGCACGGCTGCCTCCAAATGCACATCATCCCCAAGTGGCCGCATATCAACAGGTGGGATGGCACGTATTTTCTTTACAGCAGGAGCCAACGATGTCGCTGGTCCGATTTCAGGTGTTTGAGTGGCCGCTGCCGTCCCTGACGCCGCTGTGGGTGATGTGGTGACGGCTCGCTCCTGCTCCTCATTTCTGAATGGTGATGGGCTCCAAAACATGGGTGAAGGTTTCGGACCACTGAGGAACCATGAAATGGGATCGTACCATTTGAATGGCCGCCGAGCCTCCTTACTGTCCTCATACCGATTAATTACAAGAAGATCCCGTGGAGGAGTCATGAGACCACGTGGACCAAAAATCTGATTTTCCTTCGCTGCGCCAAGTTGAACCAGCAGAAGTCCAAGTTTTACCTGCCTTTCAACCTCTTCAGGAGTGACGAAAACTTCTTTAGCGGCACCACTGCTCGAGCCACCATCATTTCCTGTTGTTTGCGTATGTATTTCTAACTTATCGGCGGGTGGTTTGGACAAGTCAGGAGGAGTTGGGGCTGTTGCGACCGTCATGATGAATAATGAAAAACAACAGTCCTCCACCACTTGAAAAAATACTATGAGATGAGCCAATAATGGTTTTTTTAAAAAACATGAAGATAAGGGGGAAACATATATATATATATATATATAAACAGATAAATATATCGCTATGCATCATATGATTTAACTAAGCGGCATCGAGCTGCCCAACCACACAAAAGCTGAGAAACATTTACAACGTTAAAGGGATAAGCGCGACTTCTAACATTACACGCCTTGATGTTCCAATATATGACTGTATGTGTGTGTGTATGGAAACTCCCATAGCACCCGTTTGGTCACCAACCAACCAAAGATATACACGCTCACTACGTGAGATGGGGGGAGGAGGAATCGCGCGAAGAGGAAATGAAGTAAAAAGTTCGTGTAAAAACAAAATAAAAAAATAATAAGACGATACAAATAAGGGTAAAAAAAATAGGCAGCGGGAGTCGTACGAATGATAAACGATGAATACCTCACATACAAATACATTGTACATATCCACCCCCATGTTACCACACACACACATACACACACAAACAAACAAAACACGCCACGCTTAGATATAAACGGATATACATCCAAAAGGAAAAGAGGTGGAGACTCCTCTCAACCTTCGGAAAATAATAATAATAATAACAGAAACAGTAACAGGGAATATATATGTATATATATATATATATATGGTTGCGCAGTGCACTTCTGCCTTCAACACACGGAAGGAAAGGGGATTTAAAAGAAAAAAAGATTTGGTGCAAGAACCATTTCATGGAATTCACTACCCTTTCGTTCTTTCCCACAATTTATATTTCCTCGGACTCACACAACACGTTCTTCCTCATCTTCCCACTTATCCTCTCCTGTAAAGGGTCACAAATACATATGCGAATAGCTAAATAAATTTTTAAATTGCTTCCACTATTCTTTTTGGTTTTCCCCCAATCCCATTTCCATTTCCATTTTCCCTCACCTTCTCTCTGCGCTCCCTTCTCATCCTGCATGTTTAATTTACGCGGCAAATCAGCACCCAAACACACCCGTCCACGGGGGGGAAAAGGAAAAGAAAAAGAAAAAGAAAAGTGGACAAAAAGCACGGAAAATATGCATTAACTGTTGTCTCCAATCTCTTCCTCTCTGGGAGCGAAATGCAATGTTATAAAACTCATACCATTTATGAAACCCCGCAGCTGAAGCTCACTAACGATGTTTTTTTTTGTGCCTTTATTGTTTTTTTATCATTTTTTTTATTTTATTTTTTTATTTGTTATCATGCACGTTCATCATTCCTTCTACGTATCCGCTCAAACTGCCAAACCCCACACGTCACCAACAGGAGCCCAACAACATGTGCCGCACCAATTGGCCGCAAATACACGGCGTAGCTAAACAACACGGTTGTAACCTTACGCACGCTTGTAACCATTGTGGATGTGCTACTGCCGTAGCTGGATGTAATTGAAACAATAAAATACGCCCCACAGTAGTTGCAGATGGAAGCAAGCAGTACTAAGGGGAAAAAATAAGGTTGCCCCTGCATGAAGTGCAAACAGTCTGCCAGGCGGCCACTAAGAAGAAGACTAATGAATCCATTACAAGATGAAATTGAAAAGATATAAAACATCACCTCCTCATTGGAGGCACCATGGGCCATGAAGCAGTATTTCTCCTCTGCAACACAAACCCCAGCGTCACAAAGCAGCGCCACAATAATTGCCACGACGCCGCATATCTCCCTCACCCGATGCTCGTGATTTTCCATCTTGTCCCCAACCGCCTCCACTGCAGCGGTGGTGGAAGCGTTAGCAGCACGCATGAAGAGTACAACACCAAAAACAATCACAAAGCATGGAAACGACTCCTTTAATATGCTCCACAAACCCTCACGACTGTGCTGAGTGGAATTTGCCACACACGCAGCGGTTGAGTTGACGGTCATATCCAAACCATCGTGAGGTGCATTGATAGGAGTGGAAAAGACATCGTTAGAGGTTGGAGAGCTTTGATCACTTGATTGTGCTACAGATGCAGCCGGGTCCGAAGGCGTATCGCAACACTCTTCAGCTGACACCAATACACAAGTACTCTCACATTCCTTTTCATTCACAACATCAGCGACGCATACAACATCACCGTTGCGTGAGACGCCTTCACTTGTCGTAGCATCCCCCCACCGCAACGGAAGCTCAATAACAATAAGTCGCACAGGCCATACAACCAAAAGCTTGGCAGACTTCAACACCACTTGTGTGCTGTACGAAAGAAGGCGGGATCCCTCGTTGGTGAGATAAGCACTGCTGATGTATAAAAAAGATATTATTACATAAGTTCGAAGTGGAACCTTACGAGAGTTGAGTAACCGCCTCCATAAACCCACTCGTGCAGAGCCCCGCTCCTCCATGGGAAGCGTACGGCATAATCGCACGTACGAAACAACGGCCATGATGAAAACCTGCAGAAAGGAAAGTAATCCGGTGTGGTGGAAACCGGGAAGATAAAACACAGTCTCCTCCACATACGAGGACAAAAGATGAAAGAATAAAACCCCAAGACTAAGAATTAGCAGCGACTCCCTTGGACCTCGCTTACTCATGTGTTCCGATATATGTGCAGCCATTACTAATATCAACCTAACCACTCAACTCAAACTTAACGAAAATAAAGAAACTGACTGTTTCTCTTTTCTTCTTTCTTCGTTTCTTTCCCCACACTATATATATAAATATATATATGAATTTTTTTTGTATATGTATATATATAAATATATATGTATTTGCTATCGCCTACCTATGTGCCACACGCATACACGTTACCCGTGCAGCCACACAACCCCTTTTTATGTGCCACAAAAACGATTTCACCTTCCCTCTGTTTCACTCCCTCAATTGTTATTATTATTATTATTTATATTGTTTCTTTTTTTTTTTCGCTTTCTGTGCGCGCTTTTTTACTCTTTTTTTTTGTGTGTGTGGTTTCTTCACACCGCTGCGCTGACTTTAAGCTCTTAGCTCACACGCCAACACAAACAAAAACACACAGTAACGGTGTGTAAGGCGGGTTCAGAACTAAAAGGAGGGGAAAGAAAAAACAAACACCTCACGGGCGAAAAATGAACCGCTCACGCTAAGGTGAATATGCAGTCTATGTTCAAAAAAAAAAAAGAAAGAAAGAAAGCATAAAGAAGGAGAAAGGTGTACCCAACAATGCAAGAGAAAATATAAATAATAATAATAATAACAATAACGATCAAAGGAATGAATGAACTACAGCTTTTACAAAAAGGTCGGGAAACGTGTTTGGACCTTTCCAACGATAGTGACACGATCGCACAATACATTCAGTACATGCGCTACCTCAAACATCATTAATATTCCATAATGAAACTGTTCTGTTGTAAAAATCACAGGCAGCGATAGTTCTCCCAATAACATCCCCAGTAACCGCGTCACTACAAATATTACCAGGAAGGACAGCGCAATCATAAAATAGGGCGTTATTTGGCAATTCCTCATCACTTGCAGCGGAACCAGCACTACTTTGTAAATGACCCAACAACGTGAAATTTCCCTCAGCATTCGATGTAATGTCATAACGAACTAATGCCACTCCGTTTTGCATAACGGGAATGGCGAGTGCATTACACTCCTGCACCCAACGGTAGTAATTCATCGCTTTTTTAGCTTCGGGCGTAAGTTTCTCTTCCAGTAACTGTCTCGAGCACCGCCACACGCCACCGCCAAGATGAACAGAAGAAAGTGGCCGCTTCGCCGACCGCAAATCCACAAGGTATAAATGCTCATCATATGAACCAACGAGGGAATATGTCGTAGCGGATGTGCCACATGTGCTAATTGGCGATATACTGACAACACCCGCATCAAATTGCATTTTAGCCACCGTGGACTTACCACCCATCCGTACATCATGCCAACGGAGCAAACCATCATCACCACCACTGACACCAGTCTCAGCGCCTGTTGTGGCTGAACACCAGGCGTCATATTCATGTCCATCCAATCTCCTTATAATTCTCTTCATTCCAGCATCATATAATGCTACATCACCTTTATGTGCTGTGCAGAACCATTTATTCTGGTCCCCCGTTTCACTATTAAATGGGCTGCAGCTCGTTAACATCGTGTCAAAAACTGGAAAAACACTCTCATGAACGGCGGCATCCCGTAACTCCAGAACCCATAACGCGCCATCTGTGCAGCTCGCCATCAAGCAGTTGTTATTGTTGGAATAAGTGAGGTCAAAAATACCTGGAAGTGATGATGCTGATGGGAGTTTAAAGGCGCCGTCGGTACGCTCCCGCAACACAAAGTTGGTGTCGTTTTGGTTTGCCTCACGCCTTTCACACATAAGACCGGTGAGTGAACCCACGTGAATATTGCTTTCCCCATTTTGATGTTGATGTTGATGCGATGATGATGAATCTGAACCTTCTGAAAGTTCATAACAGCCCACCACCACATCAAATTGTCCCCAACCGCCAGATATACCGCCAGAAAGAAGGCAATTGCATGTTGCTGTTGATTTGTATTCGGCTATTCTTCGCGTGGAGACCATGAAACCGCTCCACGAAACAAAATACGTAACATAAAAAGAAAAAGATGACGCCGAAGATCAACCCTCAACCACTCAACCACTCAACCACTCATCCACACACACACACACACCAAAAAGGAAAAAAAAAAAAGAGACAGATATGAAGCAGACGAAAATTTAAATGGGGAATGGGCCAAAAGGGGGGGAAAGATTTCACAAAAAGCAATGGGCCAACTGTTGGGAAGAAGGGGAGAAAAAGTAAAAGAAGAGAAAGAAAGAAAAGGAAGAAATGGGTATGATGACCAGCCTTGTGGTTTCATTAGAAATGGTAGAGCAAAAACAACATCATCCGCCCCCGCGTGCGATTCATGTGGGCTACACGAACCCCGATATAACGCTTCAGTTAGTCGATAAGGCTTGAAAGAACTGTCTTGCTGCCCGTCGTGCGCGTTCATTAGCATTAATCTTCAGTAATGTAATATCTTTGTCCATTTCCATCAAAAATGTAATCACAAATTCAATAATTTTGCTGCGAGGTATCACCTCCACCTCCTCGTGAGTAATGAGGAAACTAATATCATAACCCGCGATGGGCTTTTTGCGCAGTATTCGGAACTGTTGGCCCCGTTGAGCTAAGAAACTAACGTATTTCCTCGCAATGAGTTCCGCCAGAGGATCCATCTTAGGGAAAGCGAATGAAATGCGTACACTATTTATACTTGCTTCAATAAGACATCTCTCCTGTTCAGAACGACTGATGTGGAGGCGGTTGAGAAGCAACTCCGGTGATTTGCCCTCATTATCTCCCTCTGCACAACCACTCACTTCCACTTCAGGTTTATTGTGCCGCTCTACGGTTCGTGATGGGTAGTTTCCAATACATAACGCGGCATGAAGCGTGTTTTTAATGCAAGTGTAATACAAGAGTTCTTCTTCACTCATCCAATATAAAAATACTGTCTCTCGATTTCTCAAATATATGTATACATATATATACGTATATACGTACACGCATGGGCATTAGTGAAGATGAACCCACCGCCAAGCGATATTACATATAATTTATGTT
This sequence comes from Trypanosoma brucei brucei TREU927, assembly GCF_000002445.2. Classification (NCBI taxonomy): domain Eukaryota; phylum Euglenozoa; class Kinetoplastea; order Trypanosomatida; family Trypanosomatidae; genus Trypanosoma; species Trypanosoma brucei. The sequence continues at coordinate 553,978 of NC_005063.2, read as the reverse complement.
AATATGAATAAAGAAAGGAAGAGAAAGTGGGGAAAAAAAGAAAAAGAAATAAAGGTAGGACCAACAAAAACAGAAAGAAGGGATGAAAAAAACGAACAGAAAAAGAAACCTAAGAAAAAAAAAGTGATGGAACTGACCACCGAGTTGTTAAAGAGTGAAATAAACCCAAACACACACACACATGCGGAAACAGGGAGAAATCGACAACAACAACAACAAGAGGAAAGTAAAGAGGGGTTTCTCCCGCGTCAATAATGACTGACGATTAAAGAGAAGGTGAAACAAAGAAGAAGAAGAAAAAAAAAAGGAAGTCAGGTGAAGCGAAGGAAACAAAAGGAAGAGGACGAATTATCATTAATATTATCAAAAACAGTTTAGTTTTGTTTTGTTCCGTTCTGTTTTGTTTTGTTTTGTTTTCATCCCCCCTTCCCATTAACAAACCAAGCACCAAGTCACACAACCGCATGTTCTTGTTCCCTCCTTCCTTCATCCAAACAATAACAATAACAACTTTTGATTTAAAAAAAAAAAAGGTCACCACCACCACCATCACCAAAAAGGTTAGCTCACAAGAGCAGTCAACAAACATGCGCCTGAAACAAACGTGAAAGAAAAAAAAAGAAACAAGAACAAAAATAGGGCAGATACTAGAAAATAAAACCAATGAAACAAACAAAAACAAAAGCCGAAAGAAGGATTAGATACCTAAACAGTGCATAAACACATATAAAATTCCTTCCTGCGTATACGTGGTGTGTGCATGCCGCAAAAAGTGGTGGTGGGAGGGGAGAGGAAGGAGGAAAATTTAAGAAAAAAAAAAAGAAACATAATATAATATAAACAGGAACAAAAAACAGAAATACCTACATTTCCCTACTCTAATGCGCAAAGCAATCGCACACCGCCAGCTACCACATATAACAAATACACAAAACAGTTGGTGGGAAGGGGGGAGGGGGGAAAAAAAAAAGTAAAAGTAAAACTGAAGAAAGAAGGAAAACCGACATCTTTGTGCACCACTTAATCATATGTACATACTATACCAACAGATATGTGTAAACATACATGTACACGTATACGCATGCACGCTCATATACAACGGAGGTTAACTGGCAGTAATTTAAAACCACGTCTACCGCGCCTTTCGCCGCCTGAAGTCTTCGAGAAGTCGCTGTTGATATGCCGCTGCCGCATCCGATGAGAACTCCTGCGGAATCTCACCGAGCCGCAACTTCGTGGATGATGCCTTCCCACAAAATGTGCTCGTGTCCCCACTCGATACATTCCGGCGCGGGACATTATCATAACCATTATGGTTATGGTGAAGGCCATCTCTGCTTCCTGATGAGGAGCAGCCATTCTTCTCACGCTCCTTCTGCTCTCTGTAGAGCCTTAATTGTTCTAATCGGTAATTATCACCAGTGGGTTGATTGACGCTCGCCTCCACCTCATGTTTCAATTCACTCCACAGCTTGCGTGCATTTAACTTCAGTTGCTCACCACCAGCCCTCCGTCCCATAGAACCCTCCCTTACATTAGAGGCACCACAACCACCATTACCTTTCGTGGTATCGTACAGCGGCGGTGGTGGCGGGGCCGCGGCGGGTGAACCCCCACCCGGTTGTTTGCTCAATCTTATGTCTTCCTGAACTTTGGAACAGCATCGTTGCCTTGCTTCCCGTAACGAATAAAGAAGGTTGTTATTTCCTGGATCAAACTGAAGGGCCATGGCGTAGGCCTCAACTGCTTGGCTATACTTCTTCATCTTAAACAAAACATCACCTTGGCGTGAATAACCCTTGAACCACACCGGCCGAAGTTCCACCGCGCGGTCCGCGTCCCGCAGGGCGCACTCAAAAGCCTCCTCCGTCCCTATTTGTTTTGCAGCCTGAAGGTAACAGGCGGAACGGTTGCTAAACAGCGCGGCAAGTAAAATGAGTTTAGGGTCGTCCCGTCTTGAATTCGAGGAGTGGCCGGCACCAGCGCCGTAACCCACGTGAGGCTGGTTATGTACATTTCTTGATTTATACTCCTTCAGTCCAAAAGTGTCTGACTCCAGAAGGGCATCAATGCCGTTAGAATAACTTAATAGTGCGTCACGGTACCGGCCTTCTTCAAAAGCTTTGTTTCCCTCATCCTTTAGTTGCTCAGGTGGCGCCCGTTTGGCAACGGCTTCTTTCGGCCCATCATTCTGCGCGAATACCTTCTTTAGGAACGAGTCCTTCTTACATTGACTCCCGTTAGCGGGCAAAATAACTGCTTTCGTTGTTTTGCACATGTCTGCATCGAGATAATTATCTAACAAGGAGGGGCCACTACTGCCGCTCCTCTCAAGAGATTTTGAGCCGACGTGGGCAGGGGGATCCAATATATCCTCTGTAGTAATCCCCATACTGCGCATAAAGGCCAAATGTTCCTCGCTCATCGCCGCCATCTTCTTCGCACGCGGGACCGATCTCCTCCAAAATATATAAAATTACAAACAACAGCAGCAACAAATGTTTTAATGATGATGATGATAATAATAATAATAATAAAACAATTTGTCGATGCCTGCCTCTACCTCTACAAGTGTGTTGGAAAAGGCGCAAGCAACTAAAGTAAGGAAAGGATAGGTAGGTAGGGGCAGCGCTCTTGTCCCACCGAAACTACTAATTGTTGTGTATCGTGTGTTGTGTTGAAACGTTATTTTATTTTATTTTTTGGAGAGGGAAAGTAGAACAACGAAAATAAATAGGAAAAAGGAAAAAACGGAAGAAGAAGAAGAAAAGGAGCGGTGTGATGAAATCAGTAGAACAGGAGACACATTTGTGGCATCAAAGGAGACATATGCAAGGGAAAAAGAATAAACATTTCACAAAGGCGGTGATTGAGGAGAAAGGAAATGTATGATAGCACCCATCACGTAAGGCGCTTCCCTCTCACACACCCGCCGGCAGAACAAATAACAGTTTATTTTGCCTTTTTTCAAAAAGAAAAAAAGGTACAACTTAGTTATAGAAGAAATACACATACATATTCACCCTGTAACATCGAAGGAAAAAAAGAAAAAGAAACTTCAACACATTTCCGTCTGGAAAATCCATGGAATATATATATATATATATACTTTACAATGCACCACAAACCAAAAAGATACATCAACCACTCACTAACAACTCATGCAAAAATGCATCACACCAAATTGTTTCATCTTTTCTTTTTTTTTGTTTTTCAAAGCCGCTGGTGGCGGTCTCGTCAAGAGAAGCCACTGAGCGGAAATTTTCGCCCCCTCCCTCCCTCCCTCTCCACTCAAGAAACTAACAAAAAGAAAAAAGTACTAATTTGTAAGGAATTTGTGTTACCTTCCGCTTCGCTCAAAACAAACACACAAACACACATATGAGCAGTGAATGACTAACACGGAGTGTAGAAGGACAAACCCACATCCCATCGACTCTGCTGAGTCCCTGAGTAATAAAATAAAATAAAGAGAAAAGAAAGGGGGGGAGGAAAGGGGGGGGAAAAAAAAGGAGAAACTTATCAGCACCTTTATCTTCACTCCCTACGCGTTTCTTTTTTTAATTGCCCACAATAACCTCATGTTTGTTTTCGTTTTCGCCACTTGAAGTTGTCCTGCAATCCACAGAAAGAGAAAAAGAGAAAAAGAGAGAGAGCAAGTGAAATGAAAAGCCAACATTGCGGACGTGAACAGGCGAATCACGAGCACCAACATCACCAACCAGTTAAACAAATTTCCCACACACACACACACACACACTTTTTAACAACGGACTGATGCTGGCGGACATGCCGCGTATAGCCGCAGTTTACATCATACAACACGCTGAAAAAAAAAAGGGGGGGCGGAAAACAAAGAAAAAAAAAACTTCTTTCTCCGCCACAGTGCACACACACGGCTACCCCGCTGCAGAAACAAACAAAAACAAAAAAGATGGTTGAGGATAATTCAACTCCCCCTTCTCACTGCTACAAAATACAAGCACGTCAGCGGGTGAAGTAACACAATCCCCATCAGCTTCAGTCTCTAGTCCGCTTTCACCATCTCTAATTCTTTTTTGACCGCTTCCGTTTCGTATCCACATCAGCAAATAGCCGCTCATCTAGCGCCTCCTGTAATCTAACATGCTCCCCACGCAAACCACACCATAGCACGTCATAACCTGTAACTAACGGTACAGGAGTCATAAAGGCGCCAGCGGCTGCAGGAGGAAGTTTTATTCCACATTTCCCCTCTTCAGACCCTTTCATTGTTTCTTCAACTTCTACACAGCTGTCAGTCACCGTCAAGCGCTCCTCCATAACACTGCCGCTGGAGGGAACTTCTAAAATCGTAGAAAGGTATTGACTGAACGCCTTCCGCCAGGACGCAACGGTGATATCCCCCGCATATATTCCTGCGTTTTGGGCCAATATCAGTGGCGTATCCGCACTTGTCTGCAGATGAGATGGCGGCGGCGTTGGAGCTCGTGTTGCGGAATTACCGCCCTGCAGCGGTAGCGCAGCTATCAGTTGTGCGTGTTGAAGAGTAGTCTGCCGTTGCTCCATCGTTGTTGCGTCCGCAGTGCCCAGACGTTTAAACACCTCAATAGGCACGCGCCTTGAATCCGGAGGTCCATCCGCAATACTAACCGTTGCGCCACGTTTTGAGTTCTGCTGACCACCACGCTCCGAGTGCTGCCAAGCTGGTGGGTCAGAGCGGCAACCGAGAAGAACATAGCTTTCATGCAGTGAAGAAAGGGCTGTAGGGTTAAGCAACCCGGCAAAGCCGTTACTTGCACTAGCTGCTGAAGATGGCGTTGGGGATCCGGAGGTGGGACCACCGAGAAATGTATCAGCACGAGTTTCGAGTGGCCGAGTGGGTACCCCCATGAATGGAAAAGTCCCCGTGAAGGGCGCGCCCCGCCCCGTCACAACTGGCGAATCCCCGCCGCCATCATGATGTTGAGTGGCAGAAGCCGCAGCGGAATTCGCCACCTTCGGTGGCCTGAACTGCTCCAGAACAAAAGAAAGCGGAAGAAGCTCAAAGCATGGGTACGACGCACCCGGTGGCATCAGCCGCTCTCGCATATTGCACAGCAGAGAACCCAAAGAACACTCCGCATTGAAGGTAATCGCCTCATTGTTGCCGTAATAAACAGTAAAATGAACCATTGATGCACAAAACGGTCCAAAACTACAGTCAAACTCTATAAATTCTGCCTGAACAGCTGCTTACGCTCCTCTTCAGTACACACGCAAACGCCCAACCAGTTTTGCACCTATTTCCTTTTCAGGTTGATATCTCCTAAAATCTAATTACCTCCCGAAATCAGCACCTGTTAGATTTTATGCAAAGGAGGGTTTTGTCCGTTATTTTGCCCCCCACACACACACAAAAAGAAAAAGAAAAAGAAAAAGCCAGCACGAAAGGCCTAAAGTGTCCGCCCACACCTCTTGCTGCCAAATGCAAACATTAACAAGACGGAAAGGAAATAAAGAGAGAAGTAAAGAAAGAGGAAAAAAAAGAAGGGCACAAGCCGGAGGAAGTGAGGGTTGAAAATAAGGCACAAACGCACGTAGACAAATTGTAAATAAACCCGAGGTGGGGGAAGCAATCAATCAAATCTAACAGTTATTCTGAAAAGAAAAAAAAAGCAGGTTGAAGAAAAATAAGAGGAAAGGGAAAAGAAGCAAAACAAAACACGAGCGCCGCAATGAAGTAAATGAAGATTCAAATTGGGAAATGGAGCTCCCTCCCTCCATACACACACACACAAACACATAAACACAAACACATAAACACATCTTCCCTCATTGAAGAACCAACACACACCACTGAGTAAAACACACATACGCCTCCCCCCCCCCCCAAAAAAAAAAAAAACACCCATTTGCGCATGTACATGTACATATACACACTTCCATTCCAATGGAAAGGAAATGAAATGAAATGAAGAAAGAGGCATATGGTGCTGCTTTCCATTGCCACACACACACACACACACAGAAACACAACATTAAACGAACAAACAAACATACAAAGGGGGGAGGTGTCGAAATTAAAAAAAGGGATGTGTGCCTGTAACCGAGCCATTCAAAAAAAAAAAAAAAGATTCTTTTCAGCTCAGCAGGAACAATTTTAACGCCAATAATTTGTGTATTTTTTTGTTCTTTATTGCATGATTGAGCCAACGGTATGCCTACCAATGAGAGTTCGTTAGCCACCCCAACACAACAGTTTCCATCAGACTTGCAGAACTGTCGCAAAAACGACAACACAATTCCCAAAAAGAAAAAAGAAAAAAGAAAAAAAAGAAATATAGAGCGCCCATGACGCTTATGCAATTGTGTTATTTGGTTATATAATTTCATACACAATGATCTCCATCACAATACCTAGCGAACTAACGAGTGCATTTAACGAAAAAAGTGACTTAAGAAACGGGATCACCAGCACAGTGAAAAATATGTTGCCAACCAACACAGCAGCAAACACAACACCGAACGATGTTGTCAACAGCGCACAGAAGCAACCAATAACATCACCGTGCGCCAGTGGGGTGTGTTTCTTTAATAACTTGTAAGTCAAAACGGTGTAACCCACTATCGCAAGGACAATAATAATTGTAAGATTTTCCAACAAGATTCCCCTCCAACCATTGCGTAAGAGGAAGTAAAACCACTGCCCCGTACAGAAAGGAACCACAACATACAACCTGGCTCCTAAATCAAGTGTTGGGTAATAACGGTCCTCATCCAGATCCTTCAGTTTGCACAAAGCCCCTCCAATAATGCCATTCAACATGGAAACCCCCAACCATAAAAGTCGTGAACCCTCCGCAGTTGATGATAAGGCCGAAACAGCGGCCATCAAACCATTGACATCGCCATCGCCATTAACATCACGACTGCCGTCTGCAGCGCTAAAATTATTATTTTGAGTACTCAAATGTAACACAGAAGGGGCTGCATTATGATGAATAACAACACTACCACCTGCTTTAGGTGTTACCCAAGTGCTTCTGCTCAATACACCAATAGCCCATGATACAATCAATAAATAATCCCCACAGGATTTATACACCGCCAGGTAATACGTCAAGGCAATGGCGAGTACATGAAAAATTAATACATGAAGCACCTCCTGATTGGTGCTTGCAACCCACCATGACGCGGCACAATGCGGAACCCACAAAAGCGCAGCACAAACCCGCAACATGAAGTACAAACGCCGTGCATTTGTTGGTCCAGAGCATGTACCGCTACAACCGCTCGAGGTAAACATCAGTGTTAAAATACCAACTTTACGCGGGACCTCCAACTGATACACCACACACACACACACACACACGCAACCTAAAAAAATGAAAAAAAAAACAGTGAAAACAACAAAAAGGGAAAAGCAAAATAGGAGAAAATAGAGGAAACCCTAAAGCTGCTGTTTTAATAATATTAATTAATATGTAATTAATATTATATATATATATATATATATATATATATGTGTGTGTGTGAAAGAGAGAGAGAGAGAGGGGGGTTATACGATATGTGTTCTTCACTTTATTTATACAAATCAAGCGAACCTCACAACGGAGTCGAAGTTTTTTCCTTAAACTTCGTGACACGCTCACGTCCCTCAAGTGGCGATATGAATTCAAATGATGTAATGATGGCAGGACGCACTTCACTGCCGTCTCTTTCTTTTTTCTTTTCTTTTCCCCCCTCCTCAGCCTTTTAGCTTTAGTTTTTGTTTTTGTCCTTTTTTTTTTTTTTTGCTTCTATTTTATTTTTAGTTTTTGGTTTTCGTTTTCGTTCTCTTTCCTGACTTGTAAAGCACAGGGAAAAGAAAATAGCCGAATAATCGAAGAATATATTTGTATGTATGTGTATATGTTTGTGGGCAACCTTGTGATTAAATGAAATAGAAGTAACAAATATAGGAGATATATTTTCATATAAAAATAAAATAAAATAAATGATTAAGGGGTTTTTTTTTAAAAAAAAGAGAAGAAGAGAAGAGAAGAGAAGAGAAGAGATAAATAAATAAAAATATGCAAGCAAATAAACAAAAACAAAATATGAGCAACAACAAAAAGGAATTAGGAGCAGGTGCAGACACACAAGAAAAAAAAAAAGCATTGACATGTTCATATTTGAAGGCAAAACGGAAAGAAGTGAAGGAGAATCCATTTGGTGGTGGTGGGGGGGGGGTTTGTACAGCAACCACAGATTTAAGTCAAAACCCCAATAATAATAATAATAATAATGATGTTGATGATAATGATGATAATAATAACCATAACCATGATCAATATTTCCTTCACACTCCTTCTTTTCTTGTTTTGGTTGTTGTTGTTTCTTTTCTTCAAGACATCAAACATCGAGTGAAAAAAAAAAAAGATAAAAGGAGGGGAAAAAAGTGGGAAAGGGAGAGGAAAAATACAAAAAGAAAAAAGAGGAAAAGGAAAAAAGATGATAGAAAGGGAAATAAAAAGAGCTAAGAGTAAAAACAAATAATAAAATATATATATATATATATTTATTTATATATATAATATGAAGTGTGAGAGACGAGAACTTCTTCCTATTCTCCCATTTTCTTTCTGCATTGCATTTCATCTCTTAAACACACAGTGATGTATTGCATAAAATATGAACAAATATTAATTATACAAAAACATACGCATGTGTGTGTACATCTTTCATCTTCCTTCTTTCATCTTCATTCCTTCATTTTCTCTCTTTTTTTCTTTTCTCTCTTTCTCTCTTTTCTCTCTATCTCTTGCATTATCTTTTTCTTACTTCCTTTGCTCCTTATATACATATGTTCCGTTTTGTTTCGCTTTCTTTTCTTCACTTTTTTTTTACTTCATTTTTTTTTTTGATTTGCATAATGAGAGGAAGCGGTTGTAATGAATGGTTTTTTACCTTTACCTTTGATGCACCATTTAATGTCCATGAAACAAAACAAAGCAAAATAAAAAACAAAAACAAAAACAACGACAGCAGAAACAACAACAACAACAACAGAAAAACAGCGGCAGAAATATGGAAGGAGAACATAATTGCAGAAAGAAGAGAAAACGTATTTAAAAAATTTAAAAAAAAAAAGAAAAGAGAAAAAAGGAGAGAGAGAGAGAGATCTTTCGTTTTAATCATTCTCTTTCAGTTTTATTTCCTCGCTTCCTTTGCTTTTCTTCTTTTTTTTTCTCTTTTCTTTTTTCCTTGTCATGAGGCCTTTTCCATTCAATTTATTTCTTTTTTTTTCCTTTTGTTTTCTTCCTTTTGTTTCTTCTTTTATTTTTTTCTTAATTTATTTTTCCTCTAAGGAACTCCTGCATTGCACACAACAGAGAGAAGGAGAGGAAGGGAAAAAAAAAAAAGAAGAAGGAGGTTGAGATTGAGATTGAACAATAAATAAATCAAATACAACAAAAATCTACGAAAATGAGGCGAAAGAAAAAAAAAATGGAAAAAAAACAAAAAGAAGAGTAAAACCTCAGTCAACCACAAACAAACAAACCAAAAAAATGTTTCGCAATCACTTTCTTATTTTTCTTTCCTCTCCCATTTGGACTTTTCGTCCTCCTTTTTTTTTTTTAGTTTATTTTACTCTTCCCCTTGTCATCACTTTTAATATTATCCCTTTTTGCTCATTCGCACTTTTATTTCCCTTCCATACCTCTTAGGAAAGGAGAAAAAAAAAAGAGAAACGCATGCATAAACGCTAATATATATATATATATATACTATTCTTATATATATATTTATTTTATTCATTTTCTCAGCTGCACGGGACGCCAATGGCGGTGTTCATTCCAATAAACTTTATCTCTCTCTCTCTTTTTTTATTTTATATATTTTACTTTTTTTTTTTTTTTGCACGTTTCCTTTCCTCTCTTTTTTTTCCCCCCTTTTCTTTTCCTTCTCTTCTTCTTTCCCTCTTTTGGTTCCTTTAAATAATAACAATTATTATTACTGTTATTGTTATTGTTATCACAATGTTGCGGTAGCCGTGTAAAAAAAAGAAAAGAAAACAATGAATATGCGAACCAAATAAGAAAAAAAAACAAAAGAGAGAGAGAGAGAGAACAAAATTAGAAATGGTCAGAATGGGATGGAAGTGAAATTATAAAATATAAATAAATATGTGGAATAAAATGTGAGGGATTACGCGAGCGAGCAAAACTGGTATAATGCATGGGAAAGAGAAAATAAAATAAAATGTAATAAAATAAAAAAATGGAAGAAAAAAAAAGAAGGGAAGAAGATGGAAAAGGAGGAAAAAGCAAATGGATGAAAAATTGCGACCACCTCATGCCTTTCCTTCTTTTTTTATTTTTGTTTTCCTTCTTTTTTTCTTTTTGTTCACACGCACCAACGAGAAATACATGAGCCGGTGTGGAATATTTCATCGCCCACGTATTGATCCACTTAAAGTTTCTCCCATTCATTTCCGTCTTTTCCTTTTTTTTTTTAGAAAACAAAAAAAAATTATTTTACTTCGCCTTTTTTGTCCCTTCCCTTTATTTTTTTTTTAAAGGAAAATAATAATGATAAAAATAATGATAATTAGTAATAATTATTAACACTCCCTAAATTTCACCTTTATGGCCTTCTCCTGCGCGTCACTGTCTTTTTCCATCTTTTATATATATTTTTTTTTCTTTTATTTGCTTTCCTTTTTATTTTATTTTTCCCCTCTCTTTCCTTTCTTTTTTAATTCTTTTCTTTGCGCGGGCGCAGTTGCTTGGGTGCATTTTATTTTAATTTACTTCACTTTATTTCTGTTGCATTTGTCGCTGTCACTTTTCTTCTTTTTTTTTCTCGTTTAGATGAAAAGAAAAGAAATTTAAAAAAAAAATTTGTTCATCACGACTTCTTCCACATTTAAACGCCATTCCGCAACGTCATTTCTTTCAGTTAGTGAAGCAGTAAAAAAAAAAAAAGCACACACAAACAAACAAACAAAGACATAACAAAGACATAAATATACATAAATATATATATATATATATATATATATATATATATAATCAACACGCCTCAACTTAACCCAACGCGGCAAACATTATTTTTTTTTTTTATAAAAAGGAAAAAAAAGGAAAAAAAAACAAAAAGGAATATTTCGTACACAATTGAAAAGTTCATATGCCCACTAAAATATACGTACAAATAACACATATGTTGCAACAATGATGATTAGGCGGATGTCAGGTGTACAGTTTCCCTCTATCATATAATCCCAATAATTTCTCCAAACACTCACACGCCTTTTTCTTTTTTTTTCTTCCTTTTTTTTTTTCTTAGTTATATTACACTAACCTCCTAAACATTTCTTGTTACTGCCGCTGTCCGTTGTTGTTTGTTATTGTTGCCGTTGTTGTTATCTTTCATTTCATTTCATTTATATTTACATTTTCGTTTGTTTCATGTCTGGTCATCCACTTCCGCTTGTAATTAGGTAAGCAAAACTACAAAAACAAAAAATACATAAAATGATAGACAAACAAACAAACAAACATCATTTCAGCTGCTTTTTTTTTTCCTCCTCCCCGCTTCCTTCACTTTCACCCTTTTTCTTTTTTTTTTCCTCCTCTTCAACACACATGCACCTTTTTGCTCTCTACACTTCAATATTTATAATATATATATATATATATATATATTCTTTTTTTTTCTTTTCTTTTTCTTTCTTTTCCTTTGTTTTACCGCTAAACAGGGCAAACACACCCAACTAATACATACATATATATTTATATATTTATATATTTATATACATACACGCACACACATATACATTGTACATATATACATTATACACACATTATATATATATATATATGCGCATGTACGTATTTTATGTACATGCACTGCTATTTACAAACTTCTGTTGATTTTTCTTTTCTTTTCTTTTTACAAATATACATATTTGTTTGCAAAAGCACCTGATGTATATATATATATATATATAATGTGTGTATAATGAGTCATATATGTACAATGTATATAATGAGTTATATATGCATGCACGGAAGCATGTGCGTGCGTCCGTGTGTGTAAGCGTAAGCATAAGCGTATGGGTGTGAGTGTAAAAGAGGGAGGGGGAGAGAGAAAAAATGAGAGAGCGAAAGGGAGAAGAGGAAGAAGAAAGGAAAAAGGAAAAAGGAAAAAAAAGAGAGAGATACTACAAATATATACAAATATATACAAATATATACAAATATAAATATATATTCCTTCATTCATTCATTCACTCATGTATAATTTCCCTTAAGCCCTACGTGAAAAGAAGAAGCGTGAGATTTCCTTCCCATCACCAGAAGTAGTGGTGGCACTGCTGCAAACAAGTGACCATCCATCACCTTCCATAACGCTGATGACTGATCCAAAAAAGGCACATTTGGCCAAATCATCGCAGTAATGGTTGGGAATTGTGAGGCGCCAAACCTCCGCTCCAGCCGGGCAGCCGTTGGGGTTTTGTACAAAAAGTGGCCCTTCAGTTCCCATGCTGGCGGTGACGGGACGGCTGGTGGTGGTTCGCACGATGAGTTCGCTTTCAAGACGATTCATGATGGAGGTGGAGAGGCCTTTACCAATCAATGATACCTCTGGGGGGTTAAATACGAGGTTTACAACAATAACGGGCATAATTTCCTCTTTTTTTTTTCTTTCTTTCTTCCTCTTCTTTGTTATTGGTGTTGTTGGTGTTGTTTTGTTTTGTTTTGAGTCTGTTGTCTTTTTTGTTTTTGTTTTTGTTTTTCCTCTTCTTTCCTGCCTTCCTTCTTTTTTTTTTTTTACGTGAGTATGTATATGTATAATATGTATGTGTTGTTTGCTTTCAGCTTTGCTATTGTGTGTATTAAAGCTGATTTATTTGTCAACAAGTATTGTTCAATGAGAAGAAAAAAAAAACAAGACGACAAAAAGGGGGAAAAAAGAAAGAAAGAAAGAAAAGAAGCAAAATATGTGCAAAGAGTTAAAATTAAAACCCTTTTAGGTGGAACCAGAGAAAGAAAAAAAAAAGACAAAGGAAATGTAGATAAATGAAAAGGATGTAAAACAGAAATTGTTAAAAGCAGAAGAAGAATTTTGATGGCAACTTCCATTAATGAAACATTTCAACACGTAGAAATGCAAAAAAAAAAAGAGCAAAAGGCAAACGAAGAAAAAAAATAGTAAAGTAAAGTGAAGTAAAGTAAAGTGAGGAGGAAAAAAAAAAGAGGAAAACAGAAAGGGGGAAAAAAGCAAACAAAGCTGACACATAAACTAATAACTATTAGTTCATTCATTCATTTATTATTTCTTCCCCCTCCCTTTTCCACAAACCACCACCACCACCACCCCTTTTATTATTATTATTATTATTTATTTATTTTTGAAGGGGCGTTCCTCCATTCGTTGAAGTTTTAACACGGAATGATAAATTTTGTTATGAATGAAGAGACGGTCTTCCACATCAATATAACGTTATTATCAACATTATTACAACTTAATAAATATAAAAATATAAAAATTTTGTTAAGATAAGTTGTAAAGTCCATCATTCAACTGGATTAATATAATATATGTTTCTGGAGATGTAATCGCTCATACGCATCTGCAATTTCCTGCACGCAATCACCAAATTGTTGGGGTATTTTTTCTTTTCTTTGCTTTCGGTTCCCGTCACCGCCATTGCATCTTTCTTTTTGTTGTTGTTGTTGTTGTTGTTGTTGTTTGTTTCATCAGCATCATCCTCCTGCATTAATATTGTCGTGTTCGCTGACCTTCCTTAGACCTTGCATATATATAAATATTTTTATTTATTCATTTATATATGAATGTGTTGACATAATGTTGTTATTATCCGTACTATCATTGCTATATCTAACATATTGAAACGCGCTTTTTAAATTACTTTTTTTTTGCTTTTTTACTTTTCTTTCTTTTTTCTTTTCGGCTTCAGCTTCTCCCTTTTTATGCTTGGTGTTGCCTAAACATGCAAAGATGATGAAATGAAACATTCATATATTTATATATTCATACATATTTATAACACATTAACTTATATATAAACATATATAAACATTTATGTGTTAATATTGAAGAAAAGTTCAATGGAGATAATTCATGCAGAGAAGAAAAATGACATACACGTCAGCAATTTACGTGTTGTTGTTGTTGTTGTTGTTTTTTCTCTTTCTTTCTTCCTTTATTTCTTTTCTTTTCTTTTTTTTTTTCATTGGTGTTGTTGTTCTTTTGTTCTCCCTCCCCTCCCCTCCCCCTTCTCGTTCTGTTTTGTTTTGTTTTCGTTCACTCAAATTAATACATATGATATATAAAGAGACCAAAAAAAAAAAAAGAAAAAAAAAAGAAAAAGGAAAGAAATTACACACGACACGCACGAATCCGCGCGACCCCACCGTTTCCTTAAAACTGCACACATGCACACCATTAACAAGCGAGATTATACAAACAGTAACGAAACAAAAACAAAAAAAAGGCGCTGAACGGAACTTGTAGCAACGGAATATCTTTTTTATTTTGTTTGTTTATATATTTTAATTGGTTGGTTGGTTGGTTTCTCCCATACATACAAATACACACAAATGCACACTTCACCCTGCGCTAAAGAGAGGGAGAGTGAAATGTGAACATAAAAGATAAAAAAAAAAAATGGAACTCTGAGAGACAAATTCAAAAACAGAAAGAAAGAAAGGGGAAAAAGAAAGTAAAGTAAAGTAAACGAACAGAACTAAGAACTAGAAGCCAAATAAGATGATTAAGCACATGGATAGAAGGGAAAAAATTAAGAAGAAGGGCGGTAAAATTGTATGTGCGTAAATATTTCTATGTGTGCTCCCTCCTTATAACTTGGTTTTTTTTCTTTTTGCCTTACCGTTTTTTTTCTCTCTCTTATTTTCTTTTTCGTTTTATTTACTTGATCTTTATTTTCTGTTGATTTTTTTTTGTTCCGGTGGTGCACATGCAACGGCCTGCGCTAAACTAAGAAAATGAAATAAAAAAGGCGAGAACTTTTGGAATAAAGAGGAAGGAGGGGGAAAGAAAGAAAGAAGGAAAGAAATATTACCAAATAAAAATAACCAAACCAAAAAAAAAAAAAAGAACCCCCGAAAGTGACGGAATATTGCTCGCTCACTCTGAGAATTATAACTAGAATGAACTTGTTGAGCATAACGAATGGTTGTCAAACGCCAACAAAGAAACACGCCCACAAAAAGCAGAAGGGATAGGGAAAGGGTTTAAAGTAAAACAAAAACATCACAGCGCTTCATCACACCCTGCCACGTCAAAAAAACAAAAAAAACGATTACCCTCTTCCCCAAACAAAGAAAAAAAAAGCAAACAAACAACAAGCAAGCGAACAAAGAGAGAAGCACAAACACCCACGCAAATACAAGTATATATAAATTATGTATAAATATACATATATATACAACAAAACATATATACGGTGTACATATATATATATATATATATATATACTTGTTCATTGATATTTTTTTTACATGTCGCCCACCCACACACACACTAAAAAACACCCTGGGAACTCAAATACTGCCAAAAAGCGCAAAAAGGAAGAAAAAAACACATATATTTATGTACGCACAAAAACACCTACGAAACCAAAAAAAAAAAGAGAGGGAAACCCAGAAAAATCCCCAAGTCTCACAAAGAAATACACCAGTGGAAGCACATACACACTCACGTTTATAAAATTCCTTTCTCCCCTTACATTCACTGTTGGCTCCACAACCATCATCATCATCATAACCTTCACCGTCATCGCCAATGCCAATGCCAATGCCGCTGCCGCTGCCGCTGCCGTCCCTCCCTTCTTCCCTTTTACATATATTCCTAAACAACTCCCTGATCACCAAATGAAGTACCCCACGAGGCGCTATTTTGACCCTCCTCACTTATGGACTGCAATGATGCGGCACTCATAGACGCAACACGGGAAATATATGTGGTATGCAACCCACCACCTTCACCACCACCCATTCCATCCGCCCCATCGGTATCATCATCACGGCCAATTCCGGCACCTTTATTTACAGCCACGGAAGTCAAAATAACGGTGGAGGTCCTGCGGCGAAGCGGCATGGCACGCTGACGAGCAATTACGGACTCCACCCACTCCCAAACAGCTGAGCCACACCGGGCATTCAAAAGGGGATGCTCCAGCAACTCCTTTGGACTGGGCCGTTTCTCCGGGTTACGGTGCAGGCAATGCTGAAGAAAATCACATACAGTTGGATCATCACAGTCGAACACACGTGTTTCCCTTTCATCCATCGTGCGATACCTCTCACACAACTCCGCCAGTCCCTGATTTGTTGGTGAGAACTGCTGATCGGTTACAGGCCGCTGTTGTTTCTGATGCTGAGCGTCTTGAGCAGCACATTTGTTGCTGCAGTTAGTTGAAATACCTAAGGCCTCGGCAACAATACAACCAATAGACCACACATCACATGCCTTGCCATACGGCTCACCGAGGAGCACTTCCGGCGCCATGTACGCAAGAGTTCCTCGCGTATTTTTTAGCCCCGAATCTCTTTGAACAGCTGTACCGAAGTCAGACACCTTCGCACGGCCGTCACGGAATAGTATGTTTTCCGGTTTAAGGTCGCGATGGGTGATGTGATGATCGTGCAGGTACACCACACCGTTGATGACATCACGAAGTATACTAATAATATGATCCGCTCCCTGTATGTCCCCATTGGTAATGGCATCACTCAGCGTCCCACCAGGGCACAATTCCATGAATATAGACACACATTTGCCGTCCCAATTGCAGAAAAGGTATCGCACAAGGTTTGGGTGGTTCAACATACGCATGACCTCAATCTCCCGCACAACCTCTGGCATCCGAACACCCTTACCGTTATTACGAGCACCGTTGTCACGCTTATTCCCACGAAGACACATTACCTTCACGGCGCAGCGCCCGTTGAGATCGTCCATCGTCGCCTCAAAGACGGCACCAAACGCCCCACCGCCTAACCGACGCCCCAACGTGTAAGAGGGAATCTGAAGATTACGAGAGAGACCAAACAAACTCTTTGAGGCCATCTCATCCGTGAGAGAGGAGGAAAAGAGCCGTCCAATGTCGTGGGATGTTAGTGGAAGCACTAACTGCGACGCTTTAGGAATACATGAAGGAATAAACTCCGACGACGAGGCAAAAAAGAACACTAAACGCTCACCTCCCTTCATCCACGATAGCACGACGTCCAAATGCGCGCCATCCACATCTGGAGCGTGTACAAGAATTACCTTGGTCTGTACTGCACAGGATTTATATGTCATATCGATATCCTCTAGCCCGCTTCGCTGCATTACATAAATGCTCCGATTCCAGAGGTTGGCCAAAAGTGTGCTGGCAACCACATCGTCCAGGCAGTACACGAATGCAGTAATAGGAAGTCCATCGGAGCCTGTGCCGAGGAGGTTGCCCTGCATACCCGTAGCCGACGTAAGAAGCAGCGAAGAACCTGGTGACGCTTCATCGGAAAAAATGTTCATAGGGGCAACGTATGCCGAATTTAAAGCGGCCTTGGAGGCGGCGTCGCGCAACATTCGCTCTACTTCACTGTCTACTCCCCTCGATTGGGGGCGTTGTGCGCCACGGAATTGTCTGGGCCTCTCTTCTCCGTGATTGAACTCAGAGGGTACCGCCAGAACATTGGCGGCTGCCCTGTCACCATCAACGGATTGACGACGACCAATTTGCTTCCGAACGGCAGTGTCGCACTCTCTCTTCTGTTCACTCAATGCCTCTTGCCACTCCCTCCCAGAGCCACCGGCAACCAATGGATTGTCTGCATGGCCCACGGGAACCCGCTCCATAGGAGAGCACCGATTGAAGGAATCATCATTCCAGCGGCCCCCAGCCGGTTGATTCCACCAATCATTCTCTTGACGATCAGCCCTGCGCAGGCAGGGAGACGAATCTCTCAAGGAACCTGCCTGCTTCTCGCTCCTCCCACTGCTAATAGCACCATTACTTGCACCCGAAGAGCACTTCACATTTGACATGGATGGGACTTTACGTAAGATCCCAGTGGTATCATTTGGTATCCTTAACTGGCTACGCGAGTAAAAGGAATTTCTGGACGAGAGCGGCCCGCAGTCCCTGGCGCAATCATCCCGCGGTGCATCTTGTTGAGGTAACATATGCCCCTGGGAGCTGGTCTTGCCCAGTTGGAAACAGGTGGAGCTACTGCCCGGTGCTTTTTGCACTGCAACTAAATCACTATATCCAACGGGCACGCCCGTCGCCCCCTCTCCCCCATCGTAGAGGTTTTGTTGAACGGCCTCTACACGCTTTAACATCTCATTGTGGCTGAATCCCCAGACACGTGCGGAAACGGAGCTGTAGTGCAGCTGTACCGACGTAATCGTAACGACGGAAACCATAAGAAGCGCACCGATAGAAGCCACGGCTGCACAAACCCAACCGGGAAGTGTGCCAGCCGCAGCGACAACCACGAAGCAGAGAAGTGACACAAAACAGAATGCAGTAGCGGCACACGATGCGGTGCGGCTGGTACCAAGGGCATTCCACATGCGGTGAACGTTGGTGTATGTGATGCTTCCACGCTCTTCGGCTGAAACCAGGTCTAGAAGAATGTAGGATGCTTCCTTAAATTCCTTAGAGGCTGGCCCGTGTGCATCCCACGCTGAGACAACGTTCGAAACACAATCTCGAACCCCCGTATTTGACCATTTCGCGAAATGGTGCTTTAACAACACGTTTTTGATGTCCAAAATAGAGTATGCTATTTGGAACTGAATAGACTCCAGTTTTTCGAGCATGCCGGCGAGCATAATGGAGTGGGAAGAGTGCAGTGACGCCTCCCTTCCCCTTCTTTCATATGCAGAATGCGGTCGATCCACACTCCGTTGTTCATTTAGTCTTTCCATCTCCTCCCTCAACTCGAGTAGTTTTATGAGATTGACATTGAGCAAGAAAATCGTGGGGTCCTTGAACCACCACTCGGAATCTGTGCGATTAAGGCAGTGATTATGAAGTTGACAACTATTAGTGGGTGCACCTTCCTGGGGATCACGATTTGTGGCATCGGAGTCAACGGGCACCAACACCGCACCAGGGACGGAGATGCGATCCCCTGCGTTACTATCATCATTATCTCTCGAAGGGCAGCTGCTCCAGTTGATGGGATAGAAACAAGCCGGCTGCACGTTGGGTGAAAGTGACCTTTGCTCCTTGATAGCGTTTCCAGTTCTAGAAGAAATAGAGGTATCATAAACCTCGACAGTAGTCGGTCCCAATCCGGGACTCACCGTCGCGCTCTGCACTTCCCGTCTCTCCCCATTCTGCTCATTCGCCGCTGACAACTTCCCACGTTCCGCTGTACTCGTCCTTCTCATGGGACCTCCCGCATAATTACCATGAAATGATGTGTTATACCACCGGGTCGGTGTCGCTGACCTTGAATCACGTCCCACACGCTTAGGCGTAAAGATTCCAGCTTCTCCACAATCCGAAAAGGCAGGGTCTCTATTATCACATCGACTACCACTGGTGACGATGGTACTGGCGAAACTGTTGTTCGGCATCATCATTTCCTCATTCGCGGTATCTACATTGTATAGTTGACGCTTTAATGTGCCAGGAACTGTGTTACTAGGGGGAAGAGCAGCAGCCGGCAGTGGTGAAAAAAAGGGAGCCCGTGTCGAAGTATTCACGGGGCTCCCATAAAAGTTTGGACTACTTTTACCACTGAGCGCTGGATGGGGCCACACGCCTCTTGGAGACTGCACAGGCCACTCATCCCTCGCACTGCCAAGTTCGCTACGTCCCATCGTAAGCCCTGGTGGTGCACGGCGTGCAAGACTCCCAATAGTATCACATTTGTTGTCACCATTGACGCTTGGTTTAACACAACTACCACTGGACTTGTCACCATCTTTGCGCACCGCACCTTCCCCCAATGGGTTCCTGCCGTCGAGTCTATTTGTTCCTCTCGAACTCGTCTTCGGCACTAACACACGCTGAAGTGGCGACCTAAGAAAGTTGGGATTATTCCCTGGGGACTCCGCAAAGCCCGCCGTGTCGCCTTTTTCTGAACTTGTCGTGGGTTTCCCTGAAGTTGATGTTACCTCCCATGCGCCTTTCGCACGGCTACCCATCGCACCAGCCGCAATGGTGCGAAAAGAAGTGCCTGGAGCCTCACCCGCGGCGCTTCCCTCACCAACTGATTTGACGATGTCCAACGTACTCGATTGTAAACTCACGCCTTCCCCCACCTTCACAATGTCGCCTTCATTGCCTTTATCACCAGTGTGACTATGATCATTGGTATTCTGTACAACATTTGCCGCGAAGGGCATGGGTGGTCACCTGCTCGTACGTAAAGACTTAGAGTGACCAATCGAACAACAAAGCAAGACAAGGGATGAAAATAATGATACAAACTAGAGAACGCGCAGAGAGCGGAGGGGACTACCTTCTCTTCTTTTTTTTTCAAAAAAAAAAAAAGAAATCTAACCTTCCCCTCCCCCAAATAAACTTGCACAGCAATGCGCCGGCGGGTCCACTATGAAATCACTACTTCCTGCTCAGGAAAACTAAAACGTGTGTATTTATATAAATATATGCACAAGTATATATAAATATTTATATTTATACTAGGCAAGAGAGTGGGAGGCAGTATGGGCAGGCAAACAACTACGTACGCCAAAACGTATACTTTTAACGCACTCACGGACGGGCTGCCGGATATACTCCCCACTGCTCGAACCCCCTGATAAAAAAAAGAAAAGAAAAGAAAAAAAGAAGAGATACACACACATCTATATATATATATATATATATATGTACGCATGAGAATAAATTAGATGAAGGAAATATATGTTTCCTCTCGCAGGGCAGCAGGTAAGGGAAACAAACAATGACCACAAGTAATTAAAGAATAAAATTACAAACAACTTGCCATGTTTAAAGAAGCAGAAGTGAGAGAAAGTGGAGGTAGCGAGGCCTACGACACCAATGGGTGTGCGAGTCCACGTGCCCGCACATACAAATACACACACATCTATATATATATATACATATGTACGCATGTTTTACACCATAGTGCCAACGGAATGAAAAGTAAGCCAGGAACACAAGTGGTGACATTGTGATAATGATGATAATTATTACCACGTCGAGGGCACTCGTATGTAAAACAGACACACGCATTTGTAATGCCACAACCACTACCTGCCGCACCTCACACACACATAAACAAACATCTCCTGCTTTCAACAGATTGGCCTTGATTGAAATGGTAAAATAATGGAGCAAATGACGTACAAAAAAAAAACAAAAACACAGATACAAGCCGGAGAAGAGAGAGATACGCTGAGAGAATCAGATGCAAACATATATATATATACATATATACATTCGCAAGCATTTGAGCAAAAGAAAAAAGTAAAAAAAGGGAAGGGAAGGGAAAGGAAAAGGAAAAGAAGCTGCCTTGACTACGGAGGATATGGTAAGACCTACCCCAACAACAATGATGCAGCGCAGAAACACATAATTGGAAATCAGCCGAATGTGTTGCATGCGCAGATGCAAACTACAATCTCCTTTATGTTTATATGCACAAAAAAATCCTTCACTGTGTCTCCAGTCCCCCTTTTCAACATAGTTATGTGTGCAGACTCGTACCTCCTCTTCTACCGTTGTTATTTTTTTTTCTTTTTCTTTTTTCTTTTCCATCGCCCCTTCTTTAACTCGCAACATCTCCCTGATGTTTCGTTTGGATGAGGAAGACACGGGTGCCAAACCAGGGGCTCCGATCGTTACAAGTTGGGGAGTCAAATCAACAAAACTAACCGCTATGCTGTTATAACTACATCTTTGCGGTTCTCGTTATTCTTTCCTCCACTACCCGCCCCCTTCCCTTCCAACAAAAATGAAAAAAAAAAAAGAAGGAACCTCCTGCGCAACATCGCAACATATCCTAAGCTATGTACCTGAATTGCAAAACCGCGCCGCCTTTCCAATCCCTTCTTTCCGGTTGGTTCACTTACAGGCAACGTTCACTACTCCATACAACTTACGATTCAATCACTGAACAGGCACAGCAACCACTTCGTGAGGAGGGAATAAAGAAGGGAGGAAAACACAGAGTCACTCACAGTTATCACATTTGCGCCACGTCTTTAACCTACGGGTTGACGCGCCATATGTAACAGACCCACACACACACAAACATATGCAATTCCTACTCACCGAAGGTGTGCCAACAGTGACAAGATGCAAAGAAAAAAAGAAAGAAAGAGAAATGATAGATAAACCTTCCCTTTACTACACAACCCCACTTTCCAAGATCATCCTTCTTTCACTCACTTC
Source organism: Trypanosoma brucei brucei TREU927 (assembly GCF_000002445.2). Classification (NCBI taxonomy): domain Eukaryota; phylum Euglenozoa; class Kinetoplastea; order Trypanosomatida; family Trypanosomatidae; genus Trypanosoma; species Trypanosoma brucei. The sequence goes on along the minus strand of NC_005063.2, from coordinate 531,615 downwards.
CTTTTTCTTACTCATTGTTTTCCCTCCCCTCCTCCTCCCCCCCTCACACACACACACACACACACTACCCTCTTGTATCCCCATAAAACAATTACCTCACCCCCTCTATTCATTTTTCTCTGGTTTGCCTTCCCCTTATTATTATTTTTTTTTTTAAGTATTACGCTCGCTTCCTTGCATCTCTCAGTCGTACCCGTAAAGAACCTTCCCCCGCTTGCGCAATGCGAACACCACGTGGGCTGCTGTGACTGTTTTCTTGCGGGAGTATTCCGTGTATGCACCCGCGTCACGCACAATGCTTTCCACAAAAGTTTTGAGAACGCCGCGGACCTCGTCGTAGATAACGCCAGAGATGCGTTTCACCCCGGCACGGCGGGCGAGGCGGCGGATGGATCCACGTGTAATGCCTCGCACATTATCCCGAAGGACCTTCTTTTGGCGTTTCTGCGCTCCCTTTGACTCACCGACTCTCTTGCCCTTTGCCATATTGCCTCTGCTCGGGTTGCTTGTGATTTTCCTTGAAATGATCAACAACTTGTTCTCAAAATAATGTCGAGGATGCGGCTGATCGTTGATGCTGCTGATTGCGCCTGTGATTGTTTCTTGTGTGGATGTTCTTATCGTTTTTTAAGAAAAACTGCGAACTGTTTAAATCAGTATGTTGTAGAGCGAGGGAAAGGGACAGGAAGAAAGAAAGAAAGAAGAAATAAAGACAAAGATGATGAGTTTAAACAAAATATCACCGCCGACAAATACAGTGAGCTCACTAGGGGGAGGAACCGTGCCACTTTTGGCTAGCAGGGGAAACGATAAGAAAGGACGCAGAGGATTGTTGTCCAAGTGAGATTTCAACAATAAGAAGCTGCAGCAGGGAGGGATGGCAACGTGAGCAGCTCCAACCGCAGCACATAGTGCCTCACAGGAAGGAAAAAAAAAACCGCCACCGTCACACGTCTGCAACCCCAGCCGCTACACTTGTTTATGCGGCTATGCGCCTCACCAACGTGATAAGAAGAACGGGAGGTATCCAAAAGGGGGAAAAAGATTACTGGCTAGGAAGGAAAAGGTGCTACAAACCACGTTAAGCACGGAAAAATATGCATTTTCATTTTTGGCATCCCTCTCCCACAGTAACCCCGTGGTGCTACATACCCAAACACATACATACACAGTGGTTCGAGGATAGCGTAAAGACTCGTCTTTGCGAGACTTCAACCGGGGATCACACCCCTACCCGGCAAATGCCTAAAGCAACTAAAAGAACGCAGCACATACGTGTTTGCATTTAAATACACAGACACATGTACATAAATATATATATATATGTACGCATATAATCCCTTGACGCAGCATCATATCACCTCAACAAACGCTCAATACCGACCTTACACAGCGGACTTGTGCCTAACTGACGGTTCTGTTCAACAAGGGAGGGCATCGATTGCCTCGAGGAATTGTTCGAAGATTGCAAGGGGCAACGCTGGGGGCAACTTCTTCCGGTGTTGCCGCCAGAGACGTAGCAGTGGATGACCGCTAACCGACGTTGCAAGAAAGACGCCGTACGCTTCGATGGCCCTGGAGTTACTGAGCATAATGGAGTAATACACAAGCTCCTCCACCAACCAAGAAAGGTCCACTAATAACCCATGAAGAGCCCGCCAGCAGTGGGAGCGTTGAGAGGAAGGCATTCGATCCTCCAACAAACTCACACGGTTATCCTCATCTCCCTCCTCCCTCCCCTCCAAACTGTCCTTCCGACCCGGATGCCCTGCGCCACTGACACTCTCATGACTGGCAGCTCCAGCAGTGCTACCACCACTTCCAACAGCGCCTCCATGAGTACTATCACCATTATTCCAATTGTTACCGAATCCGGAGCCGCGACCCGTCGTAGTCCCACCACTCGTGCCATCATTTACAGTTGGTGAAAGGAGAAACCCCTCAAGAGAGGCATGCTCCTGTATCTCTGGTAGAAGAAACTCTGATACTTCGGACAACACACGTGAAAACTCTTGAACAAAGCGGTACAGCCGCTTTTCGCAGTTGAGTCGGCGCGACAACTTGATCGACTGCGAAACAGGGTACACCGCTGCCACCGCCGCAGCTGACAAGGACGAGGCGGAAGGTCCCTGAACAGTCGTGGACGGGAAAAAGCAAAACTCCACTCGAACGTGTTCACTTGGGTTGCGGACATTGAGTAGCACGCCATGCTCAGACAACGGTTGCAACAAAGTATCCACATCACAGTTAGCGGTATCATCACCGTTGCCGCTGTTATTTCCCGACTTACTCCAGTTGTACAAGGAAGCAAGCCGCGAAATGTCAAGCCGAACGTTAAAAAACGCGGTCGCCCCACCTGCAATAGTAATCAGAGCACAGCCTGGGTCCTCCCCTTCTTGCTCAGTCGGAACTTGGACAACGAGCACGGGTGAAGCGGTCCGGAACAAAATTAGAGACTCCTGAGGGTTAAGATTAGTCACCGCAAGGGCAACCGTGTAGTTCTCCACCTGAGTGAAAAGCTGCTCCCTCTGCACGGAGAAAGAAGGTCTACAGACACGGAAGTATGTCTTAAACACGTATCGTGCGTCACGGGCCTGCTTGCAAGTCAGCACCACCTCAGCCTCACCGGATGCTGAAAGACCCCCTGGTAACTGTAGGTGATCACACACCAACAAAAAGGCCACCTTCAGTCGAGACTTTGGGTCAACAACAAAGTATCGCTCGCCACGCATCGCCGACACGCTGTGTAAATGACACACGAGAAGTCGGACGGAACACCGGGGATGAGAGGCACCAGGCACGTTACCGGAACCCCTGTCACCATCATTGTAAGCTCCGCGTTGTTCCTGCTGCTTGCTATCCTCCTCATCGGCTTCCTTCGCGGTGCGTGGGCCAGTTTTCAGATCAACGTCGCGGCCACCTGCGGTATCGGAGATATTGTTCCTCATTATTGCTGAGCTCACCTCCTCCCCCGGAGCACTTATGTATTCCATGCGCATCGACTTCCCCACACTCACAGGGAACTCAAGAGGAACAGAGGAGCGGTTCACAATCTCAAGGGCCACGCGGGCACGGTGAGTTTTGTCCCCAAAGAGCCTCCCAACGAAAATATCTTTCTCCATTCCGCTAGAGAGACGCTGCCCATTGGAAGTAAGAATTTCAAACAGACCCTCCCCCGCAGTGGGAAGGAACACCTCAGCATTCAATTTCAACAGGATTAGCTTTCCAGGGGTGATACCACTGCTGATGCTCACGTGACCAACGAACGAACCAGCATCTGTGGAGAGAATGTTGAGCCGAAGTGGTTGGGTCTCCCCAGGTTCCAGCACAGCGGTGGAAACTGGAAGAAGCAACCATGGCTGTGGGCCTTGGGAAATGACAGCAACGGCATACTCAACCGCACCGTCACTGAGGTGATTAGTGATAGTGATGTCTGTAGTGGGCACGGAGTCCTTGCTGAAAGAAAAGCTAGAGGTGTACACCCCCGTGCAGTCGCGCACTTCGGTGCAGTTGCCGCTAAGGGAGAGCACAGTGTGGGACCGTGTGAGCTGCGAAGAGAGGATCTCGGGGCGGTCAGGTTTAACATCGGGTGTTACATCCAACGGGTTGCTCCCGGGTGGGGCAGCATTCCCTACTGCAGTGTCCTCCCTGTCTGCTGCAACCCCCTTCTCTCCTTCCGAGATGTTGTCCTTTACGGCTTTGTAAGAAACGGAGCCAGAATTTCCACTAGCCAAAACACCAGAGGAATCCGCACGTCGAAAGGGTTGCCTGGTAAGTTGTTCTTGCTGCTTTTGTTGCTGCTCCTTCTCTCGGTCGTTATCATCTGCCGGCGCAAGTGAGATACGAACGGCAGCGAAGCTGCACGCAACGGCTTCATCAAACAGGGCCAATCCAGCGCCCTGTTCAACACTCGATTTGTTACGCGCTCTGTCTATGCAAAGCAACACCCGCACACGCACGGTATTCTGAGGAGATATCGGCATTATTACCGTTGATTGTGAGGCGGTACCAGGGGACTTCACGTTTGTTTGCGGTAATTCTGGTAGATGAGCACTACTAGAAACTGGTAGGGACGCCCGTGAGTCATTTTTCGTACATACATCAGCAAGGTTAGCACCGTCACCGTAACCAATGTCACTGCTGGCGAAATTATTGCTATTTCCCGTCGCAGAGGCATCATCCGCAGACATCCCTGCCGTATCCTTGGATCCTTCACACGATACGCACTGAAGAACGACACCGTCGTGATGTCCACAATTTAGCAACGGGGTGATGGAAAGCCTTACAACGTGCTCCTGGCAGAGATTTGAGACAACCAACTCACCTTCATAAACGTACATCGCCTCGGGAGCTACTGTCGCCGTCCCCACATGTGCTACTGCAGTTGCACCGTCCACGGCGGATCCCGAAGTCAAGGAGCACCGTGGCCGGAGCACCAGTTTGGACGATACCTTGAAAGTGCAGAACGCGCTAAGTGAACTAAATATTTGCACCTCCTCATCACCTCCCGTCACCTCATTCGAGAAGTGGAGTGTTCCTAACCACATCGTTTGGGATACCGCGGAACGTTGCGACTTTAACTCCTCAAGCTTGGTGAATGTTAGGCCCTGTCTCTCGCGAAGAATATCGGCCGTGTGTTTATGCTTTCGCTGCCCGAAGAAAACACCCGCCAACACTGGAAAATCCTCCTTAACAAGTACGCAACGCAACCGAAATTGTTGATGATCCTTTGAGCAAACCACTACGCCCCTTCCTGGGACTGACGGCGCTGCAGGATTGTCTGCGGCACAACCACAACCTGCATTCAGCGGACCTCCAGCGCTGCCCGCCACACCCACAGCGGGTAAAGCGCCCCCAGAATCGGCACCGACCGGAGTTATTCCACCAGTATTCGAGCCCGTGCCCACAGCGCCAGCCGTTAACCCACTGCCATTGTTGCTCCCACCGTTGCCAGGGGCTCCACCACTGTTAACAGACACACCAGCGACGCTGTCGCTGTTGGGATTGGTGTTTCCAGCCATGGCCAGCAGTGGCACTTGGCCAAATATAACGCTCTGCAGGGTGGAAGAGGCGTCATACTGCAGTGCCTGAAGCTGAATAACACCTTCAAGCTCTGGATTCACAACTGCCCGTACTCCAACCTCAATGTTTGGCTCTACGGCCGTCATTGTGATTTTTGTTTGAGAGAGAACGGCCGAAGTAGCGGTGGATATGTCTTCCAAACGAAGCGGTTGCATCGACAGCGACTCCTTGCGGCCATCAACGACTCCGTCCCATGAAAGCCTAAACGACTTTTGGTAGTATTGGCCCGTGACGCAGACAACCATGTCATTCTCTGGATTCTGTTCATTCACGAAGTAAACGGAAAGACGAAATGGCCCCTCAGACTGGATCAGCTTCGGAACGAGCACAGCCTCCACCACAACGGTTTGACCAGGAGGTACCGTCACACGGTTGCTCGCAAACCTCACCGTGGGTTCACACTCCACGCTTAAGTTCAAAGGCAAAACAAAAGAAGAGTTCACCAACCGTATTGATATGGCATGATTTAGGTTGTTTCCATCCTTTCTCTCCGCACGTGGTGCAGTGGCTGTTGATATTTCAGCTTGCCGTCGCAATTTTGGGACATCGACTTCGTTTTTGCACAATACATCAGTTTGCTTCGCAGGGACTTCCGCGGTGGATGACGTTAGCGGACTACTACCCACGTGGCCCTTATTCACAACAACAACGCCCAGGTCAATAACGGATGGTTCCACGCGGCCTTCGCTCACCGCGAAGTTAAGCAAAAACTTTGGTACGAGAACGCACTGCTCCGCCATTGGCAAGGGCCGCACCGCCGAGAACATCATGTCATTAAATGGAAAACCTGTCGTTTCCTCCACGACTTGACCAACGTAGATGTACGCTGCGACCTCCACTGTTACCAGCTCGTGTCGCAGCAGCCGCTGCTTCTGCTTTAGAGTAAACGGCGGAGTCGATGTAAGCGTCCACGCGACCGCCTGTGTGTGACGCGCATCAAGCAGCAGACGACCGCGGGTATACGAATGTGAAAGCGGTTTCATCTCCGCCTCGGCCTCCGTCTCTGTCTCCGTCTCAGCCAAAGAAGAGGGATAAGAATCGGGTGGAGAGGGCAGGTACATAGAAACGAAGCCATCTTCGTGATACGGTGGCACTCCCGACAGCTGCAAAGTGGTATCAGGATGCCCGAAAACAAATGGGGCGCTGCTCCTTGCTATAAGAATGAGGCTCCTCATGCTGTTGTTTGTCACATGCATGGCGGTGCTAACCACGGGGTTATGGAGGCGAAACACACCGCCCTCCCCACATACAACAGCAGCGGTGGGGAAAGCTACGACACCACAACCATCCTGAGCACATCCGGGATGAACCGCGGTTGAATGCAGCAGCGCTTCTCCCTGCATCTGGACTTCATATGGGACGACGCTTACTGATATCGCTTCATCAAGTCTCAACACATTAAGTCGCACACTCAGCGTCTTCTGCTTGCAGCTAAGATTATGCAAAGATATCGACTCACGGACAAGTCCCGGAGTCGGAATATGCAACGTTATGGGCACATCAACCTTACCACCCGGGGGGAGGGTAATTTCGGGAATGCCAATGCCGGTAAGCGGCATGGAGGCAACCAACCGAGCCCGCACCTCAAAGCAGTCGGAGGGGTTCCACACAGTTAGAGTGGTTTGGGCCTGATGACAGTGAGGAGCCACGGAGCCCATATCGATAAATGATTCACGCAACACCAGTTCACCGCTGCCAATGCGTGCAGACACGCGGACAACGGAATGCGCGAGAATAGCATAACCGCACTGACCTCCGTGAATAGGGTCACCACTATGCCCACAGTCGAGGCCCCGGGTAGAGACTATAGCCTCAATGAGTATGCCGGCGGTCACCACTCGACTTGCATGCTTTCGAGAATGTTCGCTTGGGCGAAGCTGCACGTAAACTTTAAGTTTCTCGGAAAATGAGCACCTAACGGGGTTTTTCAGTGGGACGCTACATTTGGCGTCCTCGAACAGTCTGACAAGTGCCGGCCTAGTTGATCGAATAAGTAACGCATGCGGCCGGCCTACATGGCTACGCACAGCAAACGATTGGACGTCCAAAAGAGCAGTGTCACATGGCAGGACGATGTCGCGCATGCTCAAAGTGCTTGGAGCCACTTTAAGCAGGCATCCATCATCCACTGGCGATGGATTAAGGCTCACCACGAGGTAAGTCACGTTGCCCTCGTCCTGAAGGTTTGCGACGGGGATAAAGTAGCGTTGCGGACCACCGCTACTCGGTGTGCACTGAACGTTGATGGAAAGCGGCTGTCGCGAGTGGAGAGCACCCCTCCGTCGAGAAAACCTGAAAGACGCATCCAAAGTTCTTACTGTCGCTCTCAACGTAGAGCAAGGCCCTGAAAGGGCCGACATTTCTTCACCAACAACCCTGGCGGTCGCCATGTGGCTAACAGCCGCTGATCCCTTACAAATCTCACGGTCATCCATAGCTCCACAGGCATCAACCATGGCATCCATACACCCACCGTAGCTACCGCTGGTAACGACACCGGGGCCGCAACATCGAAAGGGCTCAAGTACTACAATCGAGGTGTCCATAGTAGTGCGCACGTAAAATGTAAAATCACACCGTTCTTGCACAACGCAGTTGTTTAATGAAATCATTGGAAAGCACATGAAAGATGATACTCCCACAACATCACCCAGCTCAAGTGATATAAACGAGGTGGAATCACACTGTGAGGCTGGTCCTGGTCGCGTCAGTTGTGCGGCTCCTCCTGATGTTTCTGGAGGAGCCTGCATCGGCGATGGGTTGTCGCTCCCTGGACGTGACGGAGAACGAGGCGTCGGCGGCAGTATCCCCGGCAAATTTGCATCGGTGCTTGATCCTCCACCAGCTTTGCCCGCATGGGCCAACGGCCTCTCCCCTCCTACCACTGTTCCGATGTCTGCTTCCCCCTCTACACGCACAAGTGTTATATCGACAGGTATGGTTCTGCTTGCCTCCGTGTCGTTTGCCTCGTACAGCACAAAAGTTAAAATGCCACTTTGTGCTGCCGGAATGTGCTCAGCCGTCCGGGTGCATGTAATCCCCAGCACGAGAATAATTGATTCCCCAGCATTCATTTCGGATAACGCAATCCCATCCCGAAGAAGCATTGAGAGGAGCTCACCGTGCTCCTGCAACCGCACCTTGGAGGCTGCAAACTTCTCGTCCTCGCCTTCGGGGGTTTCACGGGGGGACTTCAAGTCCTGAAGTCGTTGTTGTTGGGGATCTCTACTCTTTGTGTCACCATCGTCAGGCTCAAGTGTGTTGATATCCACAACCTCGCCCATCAGTGCGCGTTTAAGCTCCTCAATCTGGCGCACTGCAGCAGCAACTTTATCAACCTTGTTCTTACGACGATATATCTTCAACTTTTGCTCGAGTTTCTCAATCTTTTCCTCCAGCTTCCGGGAAGAACCGGAAGACGCGCCACCCCGTTCCATCTCCAGCTGCAGCCGAACATCAATCCCCTCAAACCTGAAAAAACGCTCCAATGGGCAATGGGCATTTTCATTTCCTCCACCCACACTGCTGTTACTAACCGTGGTGTCAAGCTTCAGCCGCAAGGCACGGCGCGCGCTACTTGTGTTAGACACAGTGAAACGGGCTCCGACGCGAGCCACTTGGCGGCTACTATCGTCATTGCCAGCACCTCCGTTTCCCTTTCCCGCCACTAAAGTCGATCCTCTGACGTTTGTTGCGACGCCACTAGTAACCGGCTGAAGCATTGGCACGGAAACGAGACCAAAGCTCCACGAATCAGGGCTTACATCGAAAGTTTCGGCCTTAGTGACAGTAGCCTTTACAGTAATTACAACTTCGTTGCCAGGGTTGAGGATATTAACAAACTGAATACGTTCCTCAAGGCTCCCCTTCAGCCCCGGAGAAAAGGTTAGTTCCAGTTCTTTCGTAGCGAACGGACGAATGCGAAAGTAAATAGAATTGCGATCTGAGCCATCCACACGAATATAGCCAGCCATAACACTTCGTGACTTCGTCACGCGTAGAAGCAACAGAGAATTGCACTGATTGGTGATGGGCACCTTTGTAGACCTCCGCTCACCGACATTTACCTCTCCGAAGTGTTTAGCCCTCTGGCCGCCCAGTTCAAAGCGTGTGGAACAAACCCGGTACGAAAGCCGCATAAAACGCCGCAGTTCGACGTGCTCTATGCCTATATTAATACCATCCTCCTTTGTCACAGCGTCCACGCCGCCAATTGAATTTCGCAGAATACAGGCATACAAAGTGGTGCTGCCTCGCGGTTCCAGTACCACCGAACTTACAGACATAGCGTGGTTATTCAACGCACGCATTACTCCGTCTCGCACCTCCTCCGCACGCTCAGGTGCCAATTTACTAGCCGTATCCTCGCCGCCAAAGCAACAGCATGAGTGCAGCTCCACAGCAAGTGCCTCCCAGTCCGCCGACGGCATCCCCTCCAAACAAAATGTACCAATCTCCGCACCTGTCGTAGAAAGCTGCAGCTCGAGAGGATAGTTCACCCTCGACAGCAGCCTGTAGGCAACAAAAAGCGGAACACTTGCAATAGCACGCAGCGGTGCTGCACCACCACCGCTACGTTCATCCGCTTCAATACTGCTACCACCACTAGCCCCGTCCCTAGTTTTGTTCACTCCATCCTCGTAGCACAGGGGCCGACTCTCACACGTATAGAATTCATTATGAAGCTCCATGTCGGCGGGTTGCATGTTATTTGCCTCAATGGTTAATATGAGACGGTCCTCCGCAGGATTTGATACGTTTACAACAGTAAGCTGCTTGCAGTACGTTGGATTGACACGTTGTGGGGTCATCCGCAACGTCAAAGGCAGACTGCTCTGAGGCGCAATGGAAAACTCCCCGACTGTTTCAGGTGCGCCCGTTTCGGAGAGCCGCGCGGGCACCCCTTCAATAGAGACAATTTTACTTCGAAGCTGCACGTTGATGGTAGTTGGTAGTAGCGAAGGGTTCTCAATATGAAATGTGACCCGGCGTGTCTGGCCAACAGGACAGTCTCCGAAGTTGATATTAGTTAGCGGAGCCACGATGGTGCTCGTAAAGAGTGTCGCTACACACCGAACAACCACACGTTGCTCACGCCTGCTGCTATTGGCACCACTCTCATATCCTGTGATGACGAAATCCAGTTCAAACTTGAGGTTCGCGGTCCCTTTATACTCTGAGTCCGTGGACGCAACGTACATGACGCCAACCTGCAATGAGCCCTTCTGAGCTGCCATTACGAGCTCATCAGCAGGTACAATGTTATCGTATGGTCCTACGACAGCGGTGCTACTCTTCTTCTTGTCAGTGATCTTAACAGGGGTACTATTTTTTACGCTCTTTATGTCCTTCCCGCCACTAGCTTCACTTCTGGCACCACGAACAAGGGTTAGTACACCTTCGCAGTGCGGTGGCCGGGGGTTAAGCAAGCGCACCGTTAAATCTTCACGGCTAACATTGCAAATACTCACCTCCCGCACAACCCGCGTACCTCGGTACACAGCACCGAAGTCGAGGTAGGGGTCAGCCACGCTAACCAGGGGTTTCTGAAGGTGCTCAGGCACAACATTCACATTAACCGATATAAGCTCTGAGTTGCGTGCATCACGAAGATTATCACATTGAAGAACAGTGCGGTGACAAAACCGTTTCATTATCGCGCCACTACCGGCCAGTTCGGAAACAGCAGCAGTGCGGACGATGACAGTGAAATTCATCGAGGCATGGCCATCAAGCACTAACACCCGTCCGATCAGTGACACTTCGAACTGGTCTTCTTCACAGACAGTTAATTCAACGTTTTTGTGGGGCATCGTTTGCATACGAATGACGAGCTGCAGCGGAAGCGGTGAAATATTCGTTATTTTGAATCCCATCAGGTGCGTTCTACTGGGAGCCATCGTTGCCTGGAGCTCTGACACAGACACAGTGAATGCAGAAAGAAACACGGTGGCACTGAATGGGAGGGTCAGAGTCTCCGACCGGACGGCGGCGTGAAGAAAGCCGCGGTTGGCTGATGTAACTGTTTTGCTCTTTAACGTACCGTCCGCAGTGCGGGACAGCGGTGTAGGTTGCGAGGAAAATAGAGGCGAGCAGCCTTTGTCACCAGCGCAAAGCAGGGGAGACGGCGCACACGAGGAGGTGACGCAACCCACATCGTCGCTCCACGTTAGTGAACGCGCCGGGGTTGCTCTTGGGAGTGAAGTAGACGTCAGTTGAATGGTACCACTCACCAGTGTCGGTGCCGTACGCTCCACAACATTGGGAAATACCTCAGGATCGGGACTAAAGATAGCAATGATCTCTCGTGCTTCGTTCGGGTGAAGTTCAAGTAGTTCAATCAAATTAATACTATCGTAGGCAGCGTTGTAAAACTTCGGCGTTGGCCCTAGTGTGTCGGAGCATTGCCAAGATCCGTACATGCCACCACCATCAGCGTCATCGTCGTCTACTAGCAGTGCGTCGTCGCAAAGCTGGAAGCGGACGCAAGATGAATAAGTCGCAGCCGTCAACTTCACCGATAAAGATTCATGTGTGTCAGCGTTCTGAACACAGAAACGACAATACGCGGGTGTCTCATTCACCGCCAGCGTGCCAAACTGCAACTCACTCGGAGCAACTTTGAGCATCACGGGGGACGTTAAGTGGCTGAACGAAAAAGCGCCTATCAGCCCGGAAATAGAAAGGTACCCCTCCAGAGAATACCGTGAGCAATTCCTTGCTTATGGGCCACAGGCACGCCTGTTCAGAATGTGCAAATGCGGTAAACAGCTGTTGTATATCTCAAGCCAACAACTCCTCTTCCTCAACCAGTACAAATTCCTTCGACAAGATCTTTTAACACCAAACTGCGCTAGAGGCGGGTCCTATCGGGAAGCAGAACCCAATCTCCCCGAACTTTGACTCACACCTTATTGCCTCCTATCACAGAAAACGGGAGCTATTTCTGTTTGCACAAGGCCCCTGCTGTGAGCCACACAGCAATGTGCTTAATGAATGTAACAAGGTAAAGCAATGAAAGAGGTAGAAAATGTACATCAATGTTAACTTAAGTGTCTGGACTAACTTCAGGTGGACGCATACAGCAGGTGGATGTCACACGTTTGCAAAAAGGTATAAAAATGTGGAAATTGATTTCAAGTAACCCACAAATAGAGGAAATCAACCGCAGAAAGCCCTAGTGGAAAGAACGAATGAGTGAGAACGCATTTCCCAAATGGGCATCGTCGGCCACCCGTCCTCTGCTTTCATTGCGATCACCTTCATTTAGATAGCTTCATACCAACTTGATGTCGCCGTACTAGCCGTAACAAAAAAACGGTTGACAATGCTCCCTCGATTTTCGGAAAATGATATGCACAAATGAAGAAAGTGCGCTTCAACAATCGGGATGCGCACAGCGAAATAAGCAGTAAACCAATCTGACCTAAGGGAGTTGGTAACTGCCCCATAGTTACCGTTGTGTCCATTATCATTAACAAAGTATAGTGGCGGAGCAATAAACACAGTAACATATTCTCATAGACCTCTTCTAAACTGTCTTCATTGCTTCATCACTCGCATGCATCCGACTCACACAACCCAGCAACACCATGCTTCTTCTGCGCAAAACAACAAAACCGAGCAAGCCGATTAGTTAATGGACACAAACAAAAACACCTCCCTGATCCTCCCAACTACACGCCAAGCACACCATACTCTCAAGATATACCGACCTAACACAGCTCGTTAAAACGTAAAAGAAGAGCTAGATCCCAAATGACGGATGAACAAGCACAACCCAGTTAATCAGCCTTTTTTTTTGAAGAAAAAAGGCTTCAGGAAACGAAAGATATGTATCGGATGGACAAATTGTCGGTGACTCTCAAGCACCTGTGAAAAAGCGTCAGAAAACGAATAAAGTTACATCGAAAAGGCCCCCTCAACCAGCCCGTAAATACACGAAGAAAAAACTGGAGACGATATGCATAGCATATGTTGTAATGTCCGACAGAGCGACACTGCACGCTCGTGCAGTAAAGAAGAATAGTACAGAAACACGGACCAAGGGTAGCACAAAGTGCCGTTAATAAAGGCGCCACAAAGCTGACGCTGAACATTAGCGTGCCAGAAAGGAAGTTTCTTCGAAGCAACGGAGAGCAGAATTAAGTGGAACCCCACAAAGAATTAGGGTAGATGCAATCCGAAAGAGCCAAAAATAGTCGCTCAACTACTCTCCCCGGAGGCATCTTCTTCCCATTCTCAAACCCCACCGGCATCATCACAACAGTCTGCGTTGCACTCAAAGGGTCCACCAGCAGAGGAAAGTTAAAAAAAATCCCCGGAGAAACAAATAAAAAGAGGGAGTGCGAGCCAATAGATGTTACAGAAATTAGGATCACAATATAAAGAACAATACACGGAAGTACGATATGAGCCCTACGAAGGAAACTAACACGAAAGTCTTTCCCTCCGTGCAATCATCACACACACGCAGCGTCACGATGGGTTACTGCTCCCTCGGCGACGTCGGCCCATGCGAACAACAAAATCAAGAGACCACAAAGTATCAGCCACATTGAGCAACATCCTCCCATACGGAAATTAACAAATACAAAGCAACTTGACGGATCCCATAACATATTTTTACACCCCAACCATCACCCAGTGCTTCGCTACAGTGGCAAACATAAAGCACACAACCGATTCCAAGTATTACACCGTATCGGAGAACATAGGGAAAGCGTTACTACGAAAACAAAAGATCGTACCTATCTCACGAAGTACACTACACTGCCAAACAATGACCAAACATTACGAAGAGCATGTCTGATTCAAAAAATCAGGTAGAGCCGGCCGCTGGATGATCGGCACGAAGTGCGCACCGACGCACCTGCATCACCGAAATGCAAAAACAGGAACTAAGAACACAAGCAGAGACGGAAATGGAAATTTGTAAAAAGAATCTATACCGATACAAGTAAGGATTTCGATTCTATTGTCAAAGATAAAAAAAAAGAACAGCAGGCATATATATTACTATCGCGATCCACCAGTTGTGAAACGGAGATAACCCCGAAAGGTCCACGACCCATCTTACCAAAACTGGTCCTGTCGCCCCGTGCAACTTCCAACAGAGACGAGTGGCGCAGGAAACAGAAATAAGGGCAGTAGCCGAAAACAAAGATTACACGAATAACCATATCCCGTGCAAAGAAAAAAACGTATAAGACAACCCCCATTAGCAACCAAAACAAATTACCAGCAGGGCTCCCCGCAGTTGCCACGGTTACATAACTATACAAAAGAGTGGTGTGTGTAACCTCCATCACCTTTCAGTACAACCAAATACAACCACGGTCCGAGCGGAGAAATACCACTGGAAGAATATTGATGGAAAAGAAAAACAACGCCGTCGTCCATGTGCATGCAGGGAGTTGCAGCAACACCTCTTCTCGGTGCTGTTGGAACACAATAGAGGAAAATAGTCAGAGAAGGTGCGAAAGGAAGAAAGGAATTCACGAAAATTCCGAAAGCACAAAACAAGATACAAGCTTATACGTTTACTCCTCGGCATGTGTGTCCCGACAGCCGTCACCAGTTAGTGAAGCAAACGGGCCAGCAGCCGCAATCACAGACCGAGCACCAACACAGCAAGTTTTACACTGCAACACAAACGAGATGACAAGGGGTTAGTAGGTTGTTAGCGACCTATGCATACAGGAAAAGTGCAAACAGCACGACCAATTATTTCATTCGGCTTTTGAAAAGGATTGGAAATAGTGGCAACAGCGATCGCACTCAGAGGCACGACGAAAAAACCGAGACACATGCCTAACGGAAAAGATTTGAAAGAAAAGCAACCACCATATCCACACATTATGAAGATACTGTAACTTCCCCACGCTACGTAGGAGCGGAAGTCACTAAAGGAGAAAAGATAAAACGCATACCACTGCCGGTAAAAGTAATAAAAGAAGCATAGCAAGGGCAACATAACACTCTATGGAAAAAGCTTTAAACGAGTTCGAAAGGGGGATTTAAAAGACGAAACCCTCCGTGAAGCACGTCCATTCCTTCAAAACGGATCGAAGGTAGCTTTTCAGCCCTCTGTCACACGCCACACAAAGGGCTGTCTACTAAACCGTGTAAGTATCCTGGTTGCCCTGCAATACAAGGAAGTACAACAGCAAAAGGCGTGCACTGTAGCTTGGTCACGCACTCCGACGACTATTGAGGGTCCTGTAAGTTGTTGACAGTGTAAATCAGGCTTCCGAACACAGCGAGGCAACCTCCGTCCTTCAATCGCAATACCAAAATATTTACACCTAAACATTTACCCACGCCAAAAAAACGTTGACTCCCCGCAAATGTGCACATAATGCTCTCAAAGGGGGAAAACGGAGGTCACATCACGGGGGCAATGGTGGAACGTCGGCTTTCACACACACACGACAGTACACACTGTGGAAAAAAGCGTTAAATCCCTCTCAAACAAAAAAAGCCACGGGTACAACAAAAAGGAGGCATTATTAACCAAAACAAGAAATAGAGAACACTGCGGAGATCAATGCGCTTTTAATCACACAAAACAATGCACCATGGCGGTTACCCAACAGCCATAAGGAATATTTAGGATGCTATCGTACAATCTTCTACAGAACAACCCGAAACGAAATTTCCCCTCTTTCCTAGAGTCCGCAAGCACGAGTAGTACAAGTGCTGCGAGTCGGCAAAAGAAAAGATTGATAAAAATAATTTAAAATAAAGAACATCTCGACTCCACCAAAATGGTTCAGTCGGGAGTCCATCTCGTGATTCACTTCTAAGGAAACAACGACTTCATCATAATGTAACAGCCGCTCGCTGTCACAACGCACACATCTGGGTAAGAGAAAGCCATTCAACAATTAGAAAACAGGTCACTAAGAAACTACCAAGCGCACGAGGTCAATCTCCTCAGTCAAGTCTTAAAACGACTGCCATGGGGGAAGAAAAAGCAAAGTAGAAGTACAACATCCGGCCCAGAGATATACAAAAAAAATGCCACCAAAAGGAAAGAGCACATTTGCCAAAGTTGCAGTCAAAGTCCCCAAGACAAACGAACAACTGCTCAAAGACATGATACGCCAAACACACGCCTTCCAGGAACACACGCAGAGAGCTGCGCCAAGAACGTGCACAAAGCCGATGGTGGTTTCTCCAGGCAACCACGAAGGCGCTGTATGGGGCTGACCGCTAGAAATACTTAAAAGGAGGCACGACGATCCTTACTAAGCAAACCACCATATATCGTACGCGGCTCCACGCACCCCAAGTGGCCCAATCGAGTCGGACGCCGCACAAACGAGGCCGCGCCCGCATAACCCAGCCCAGACCTTGATATACTGCAGAACCTGAAGCACTAAACAATCACAACGTATGTAGCGAAGGTGGCCAGCCGCCGTGACAAGGGAGGGCACCAATGCCTACGGACAAGAGGGCGCAGGCAACGCCATACCCATCAAACAAGCTCGCGGAGCGCGGACTGGAGGAAATATCACATATACTGCACCCAAAGGGCCCGGTAGCCCCACAGCGAGACCAAATCAAAAAACAGCGAAGCCGGCCCCCTGAGACGCAGACGATTTTTAAGACGACGAAAGGCACCAGACCGACGGCAACAGGAGCTGGCAACCTCCAACCATGACGCAACGGCGTAAACTGCGCATAATTTACAGCAAACCGGTGCTCCTTGGCCAAAGAGCGGGCCATGGTACAGACGCAGCCGGCCTCAGAGGAAGTGTGCCCACACACCGTGGACTCCGTCGCACACCAACAATAAGCACCCGACCGACGATATGATAAAAGAGGCTGTGGGTGATGAAACGTTCCTTTCGTCAACGCTGGCACAAAGGGCACCGCGACGACTGCGCCGCAGACAACACGTATGGGACAAAATTCCCTAGACAAACATACGCAGCAGAGGGGCGGACACACAAGGGAGAGCCGAGCAGCAACTAATACATAAAGTGCAAGGAACTTCCCCTACTGCTACAGTACGAGCCCCTTGTGTTATCTCACACTGGCTGCGGGGTAAGTGAGGATGCGGTGCGAGGGTTGGCGCCTTGGGGACGACTGGAACGCCGCCGCTCCAAGCTGTTTAGGCTGGAAGATTTGAAACCAGGCGCAGAAGTCCTGCGACCCTTACCCACGAAATGCATGAATCCAAACAGCAAGGACCGAGGGTCTACGTCGGCTGGAGCTGTGATATCAAAAGCTGCGATAGAGTCAGAAAGTGCAGCGGGCGGCGCTTCTGCCAGTTAGAACAGGCTCAGTGCTGCAACGGATGACATGCCAACGCACAGAACCCAAGCGCATGTAAAGGGGGACAAGACAAAGAAGAGGCCAAGGTGGGGTTAGACGGTCAATCGGGGACGCTGACACATTTGAGAAAGTGGGTGGAAAAGGCCCCGCCAAGGTATGCGTGGACTAAACGTATGGAAAGGTAAGTAAGGAACGATTCCTGTTGTAAGCGTCTTGTGCAGCGCGGACGAAGCAATGGCAAAATGAGCGCGAGTGACCTGTTGCACCGAAGTGCGTCAATGGATCGTTGGTATGTGGGATAAGGAAACTGGGTGGTGCCCATCTGGCGCTTGATACACGTAAGCCGGTTGCCTTCGCCTTCTGTTAGCCACCGCGTTCAACCCGCTCGAAGTTCCAAATGAGTTATTGCATCAGTTTTTGACGCCTGTTGCAGCAAAAAGTAAAGGCTGAACCGCGGGGTCGGCGTTCGAACCCTCTTTTTCAGCGGAAACAACCCTGCGGGCAGGCAGTGAAAAGCTTGAGGGACTTAACTCGTTTCCTTCCCCTCGTGAAGTTAACTTCGTGGCGCTTTTGGCACCCGTTGCTACTGCAATCTACAACCCGTTCGATGGGGCAACTTCATTTCGCTGTGACAATGACCTTAACGCGGCCGCACATCGTTGTTTCTACCTAAAGCGGAGTACAGTTGGAAGTGTAGAAATGCTGCACCACTTCTCGTGAAAGAGCATGCGATCGAATAAGAGAGAGTTTTGGTGGGCCGTAGTTGACCGGTGTGTGTGTTCGTGCAGGCGCCTTCCACGTCGCGCTTCAGGAAGGCACATGGCTTGAGTACTCCAGCTGCTGACGACCACATCGATCGAGCACAGTATCGTCAATAGAGACGACAGCAAGCGAATAAAATTGTGGAAAATGCGGCAATGGAAGTGTTGCAACCTCATGGAAACAATCCGATGAAACGGCAGTCCGCAGAACGAGTATACCTTCACGCACAGCAAGTAGCCGCACTAAGAGAGCGCCATTTGTTTTGTGTTCTGGGCCACCAGGGTGGGTCAGGGCAGCAGAAGTTGAGTGCTACTGCATAACCAAGAACGAAGGTGCGGCAACGCACGATATTTAAGGCCAGAGGGATGCTTTAATGCTGGCACTAAGCAGTGAAATATTGCTTGTGGTTAAGAAATGTCGTGAATATGCTGAGTTTATTGGTAGTATTCTGTACCGCCAGGTTTGAAAGTAGCATTGATGGCATCGACAAAGTTGAAACGGCTACAGAGGCCTCTCTCTCTTTCCGTGCATTTTTTTAGTGGCAGTGAAGATTTGGTACTGTCTTCCACAGCACCGTTGTTACGAAGTGACGGGATGTGGGTTGACAGTTTCTTGGTGGAAAGTGGAGCTGACTCCTTAAGCGATAGTTTCTCACTGCATCCTGCGAGACCGCCTCAATCAAGTATCTGAGGTCGCTTCTGCCAACTAACTGCAGTCGGATACCAAGCTGCTGTCTGTATTCCCGCATATTCTGCTCTGCAGGAAACACTAACAGATGGGATAAAAGAACCCTTCTTTTCTGCGATCGACCATGTTCCAAAGTGCCTTTCAACACTCCTTTAGTTGGATGGCATGACGGCGCAGCGGCCGTCACTTCTCACCGTATGCCACACTCTTCGTGTTTGCTTGTTTGATGACGTCTATTTGGTGGGTATGTTCCCTAGTTGGCACTACTTTTAGCCGAGTTCTAGTCATTGATCGTCTATCGGCGTCGGTTCACCGTTGGTAGCGAATAATGTAAACGTAACCGACCACAGTGTTGTATATTGTATTGTTTTTTATACACCAGTAGTATGTTTAAGGCAACCTTTACTGGGCATGCAGTGTCCCTGCTCTTCCATTGTTTACTACCGCTTTGGATGGATCTGTTTGTCTCAACCCCATTTCCTGCATACCACAGCATTATTCCCCGCTTAACTCGCTGCATGGGGGTTTTCGAATTGCTATTTCCTTTACTCTCTCGAAGCTGCTTTCATGACTGCTTGGATGACATCCTGATGATGTGTCTTTTTGTGGAGATACGCGCTTCTGTTTAAATTTGTGATTGCCCTTGTATTGCTGTCTTCCGCTGTCAGGCAGCATGCTACTGGTTGTAATGGCTCTGTTTGTCTGTATGGCCAGTTTTGATTAATTGTTTATTGGTGGTAAAAAATGTCCGCCGTGAGCTCCTTGGTACCTCCCTTCCCGCGTCGCAGCTGCTGTGACCTGTAACATGCCTTTGGAAGACCTGACTTCTCTGAAACTAATCAAGTGTGTGGTTGGCTTGCGCGTCTCTGCTGGCGCTGGCATCATTGCCATCTTGGACTATGGTTTGATGGGCTTTACCCCGCGTGATGCTGTTGGCGGGTGTTCCTCATTGGATTCAGATCCTCTTCCTAGTGTGAACGATACGTTGCATCGACCGTACGGCGTTACATGCTGTAGATTTTACGGTCGGTCTACTTGCCCTCTCCCCTAATGATTGACAGTGTTGGAACTTCTCCTGTTGTTTGCAGTCGTGACTCTGCTACCAGGGGGGGCCATTGGTGGTGTCTGTACGTCGATGTATTGTTATTGAGTTGAAAAGCTGTCTCGAAATAGCTGTTCAGGCTCTGTTTACCCTTACCCTGGTCTTTGCATTACCCCACGTGCGTTCCGCTTGATGACGATACGACGGTCTTCTTACTGTTCTTAACATTTAACAAGTCCTTCCACTGTGCTCTGTACTTCTCTGGGACTCTTAGGGTGAACATAGGTGTCGTGTACTTGGTAAATCCAGGGAAGTGTAATAGAATTGGGTTTCCCTGACGGACTGTACATCGTAAGGGGTGTCGCTCAAATATCCTAACGTCTGCGCTAGCTTAGTTAAATGTACCAGAGGACACGATTTTTGTGGAGCAGCTGGCGTGACTACCCTCTAGGCTCGCGTGACCGTCGAGGTCGCTTCAATATGGATGAGGCAGCGGCTGCGCTTCAATTGAATCCTGCGTATGCCGCTGCTCTTTACCGGCCGTTGAACTATACATTCCATATAAGGGGTCAACTATATCCTGCGCAAAAGGGGCGTCCCAGCCGACCAGGATCACTAGCGGCATCTCAAGGTAGAATGTTTCCTCTTTATCAACGGAACGATCGGTTGGATAAGGAGCTCTTTCGTCTCAACAGCCGCGGCCTAACTACTGAGTGAATTACTGGACACTTGCTCATATGAAATATATGTTGGGTAGAAGAGCTGATGTGTTCAACCGTTCCAACTGTTCATTTGTGTTCCGTGTCATTGCTTGGAGGAGTTTTGAGAGACTAGTGGTCAAACACCCGACCCTGTTGTTTCTACACAGGGTCAGGACATTGATGTCTCGTCACATCAGATGGTCTGTGTTGTGACTTATTGTGGGTTTTTGGTCGTATCACCGCACTGGCAAGAGCGCAGAATATGCACGTGGGGAGTATTCTAAAATATAAAATGAGTCAACTGTTTTTTAACAATATCTTTCTTCGAACACTGCAAGTCGATGTCTTCTCTATGCACCTTTCATTTTTTGTTCAACACGTCAGCAGCAAAAAGTCGTAAGTTTTGCACCCTATAGCTTTTGTATAGCGTAGGAGGTATTAAGGGAAGAGGATCTCGGATCCAGCTAAGCGTTTGTAAAGCGCAAAGTTTAAGCATTTGTACTTGCAGGCCTGAAGGAGGGGGGAGTGGGTTCTAGGGGTAACAAGATATTGTATATTACAGTCACTGTCGCTGATTTGATCCCCTTCACCCTTTTACCACCCTCGTATACGGCACAAAATATATATACGGAAGCGCGTGACGTTGGGTGGTAAGCCTCCGGTTCTACGTTCAAATTAGGCTGTGTTGCGACAGATTTCTTTGGTGTACCTTAATAGACAGGAAGAAAAGCGATTATAGTGTTGTTGCTGCCACCTCCGGCAAGAGGTTGTCCCTTATTATTTGTACAGTCACATGCCTCGAAAGAGGAATCCGTCCTCTGCGAATGACAAAGAACATCCTCTAATTGACAGGGTTTCTACGGAAGGTGATCCCCAGTTGGCGTTTGATTTGTATGTCGGGACTAACGTAGGGCACGTTTCGTCGCCCAAATCAGACGCTGGCCCTCGCTTTCACTCCCTCTTAGAACACGAGGGAGAGGAACCAGCTAAATCAGGTGCTGAGTCATCTGCCATGGGGGTAGAGCCAGCAGCCGCTACAGGAAAGCGGAAAGGAACCGAAAACTTGCTGGACCTTATGGAAGGGGATGGTGACTCATCTGCGAACAACACGACATCACTTTCGCTGCACCAGATAGGTAACGTCAGTTTCACATACCCATGTGTCGATCAGGTCTCGCGGTATCGCGAGATGAAATACGACGGGGAAAAAACGGTGTCGCACGACTTCAATGGAACAGAGGAGTCCTACCGACAAGGCGAAGAGCAATTGCCGCTTAATTCACAGGAAAGTGTAACAGTTGATGGAGTCAATACTTTTCTCACCCAGGACACGGGCATTACTGTCTCACAGTACGTTTCCGCATTTGCTTCAAATTCGACGTCACCTAGGTTATCGCCTGTTGCATTAGGTGCTTTGGTGTCTGCAACACCACTGGTTTCCAACCGAGCAGCGTCCTGCGAGCGGGCTGGGAGTCAAGTTAGCGTTGTATTGTCCCCTCTCTCACGACCATTGTCTCTTGCTCTGGAGACCCCGTCGTCAACTTGTATCTCCGTACGTGGATCCTCAACACGCAGTAGTGCGCCACCACAGCATCTGTCGAGGATGTCAAATTCACCGACCACGTACCAACAGCACTTTCCCCTAACGCGAAGCCGTGATGAGGCTAGAGAATTAACGGTCTCGACTTTCACGTGGAACAGCTCCGGGGTGCTTGATGGAGGGAAGGAGCATGGCACATCCTCGATGCATAGCGTAGACTCGTTGGCTTGTATCCAACAGCAGCGGAGTCTTTCAACTCATGCGAGGGTGGGAAGTGGTGAAAGCGATATATTTCCGCACCCATCGGAGAGCATGGATTCGGACATACGTGTCGAAAAGGGACGTGACCCTTCGCTGAAGGGCAATTTAGCCTCCCTAAATAGGTCTTCTCCGCGTGATACACAACCGCTACTTGACGATGTGAAAGCACCCAGTGCCCCACCGGTTCAAATTATGCACAGGCCACCCACGGTGCCAAATCGTACGCTGAAGAGAAACTATGAAGATGTCGCTCTGAGCAGCGGAGGTGAAGGCAGTGATGATTTTTACGAAGACTTCAACGATTTCGCAGACGATGGAGAGGGTAGTGGTGATGACTTTGGTGAGCCCGATAGCCGGTTCCAGTCGCACCACTCAATGCAGCACCGACAGCGGCTCTTTGCCCCACTCATGTCTAGATGGCGTACTTCACGGCGCTGTGCTTCGAGAAGTTCATACAAGCGGTCAAAGCGTTTAGCCGGGGGCAGTAGCGCTGCGGGTGATGGTTGGAACTTGGCTGAACGGCTCGAGCAACTCGAGCAGATCCGTGTTACTAACTTTGAGGCGCTTGAAGAGCGGAAGCAGCACCAGCAGAACCAGCAAAGCGCAGCAACGGGCACGGGGGATGCGCGCGCGGAGAAGCACAAGCCAAGGAGGGCTCCACACGCTACCAGTGGGAGCGGCAGTAGCACCAATGACGATTGCACAGCCTATAGTCCGGCCAGTATGAGCCCTAACGTTGAGAAGTCCAAGAGATCCCGTACTGCAGCTGAAGTTGACCTCACCATTACACCCCGCGTAGGGAATCAAACAGGAAGATCACTTCGGTCTCTGTCCACCCCTAGCAGTAGCAGGACGTTAGATAACAATATCGTCAAGGAAAGCGGTAAGGTTTCCAGTGACGGTGAACGAGCTGCATGCGAGCCGACTGGGGAACTGAATGATGTGAACGAATACAGTATTGTCAGCTACTGTGATTCTTCAAACAGAGGAACTACCGGTGAGGCAAGCCCTGATGATGACAGATACAACGATGATCACAAGATGCTGCTACCAGCACTCGGCTCGATTGAACCCGAAGACCATCTACCCAACAGCGGGGGTAGCTGCCGCCGTTCGTGGGGATCAAGCAAAGGGACACGATCTGCACCTCACGTGCTTCTTAAACGAACCCCACGCTCGACAACGCTTTCTTATCATCGCACGACGAGTGTGGTGGCGTCGCTACTCCAAAAGCTCATGGTCCAGGATTCCGGGAAGATCTCCATAAAGCTAAATCAAAGCCATAGTACGCTTGGCTTAGCAGATAGTAAGGAATTAACCTCACCCTCAAAACAAAATGAGCAGCAAAAACGTGGACGGCGTCGGCAATTTGCACGGTGGAAAGATCGCACGAAGAACCTTGCTACTGTGTCGCGGAAGGTGAACAATTCCAATGGAGCAGCTGCTCCGGTAGTTGCGTGTGTAAAAACAGCCGGACGTGTGCCAGTTCCCGCGAGTGTTCCACTTGAAGCACCCACGACAACCATCGTGTCCCCCGGGGCACCCGTCACTTATGCAGCCACGCCTCACGTGGAGAAGTCCACAGAGAAACATGTCCCCCGTAACACGCCCGTTCACGAACGGGGGAAGGACAGACGGCGCGATGGTTGTCACTTCTCACCATCCCGTGGCGAGTCAGGGACAAAGCCGTCGCAATCATTAACGTTTGCCCTTGTAGGTCAAGCAACAAAAGTTGGAATTCGCCTCGCCGTAAGCGGTGGATGTAATGGTAATGTTACTACGACTCAGTCTGCTACACCAATGACCGCCCGACCTGTATGTGGCAGACGTTACCGGACAACAACTTGCAGCTCCAACTTCCAGTCATCGTCGGCGACGGCTGGAGTGTTAGCAACCGCCAACAAGCGTTCGTCAGGTTGCTTCCAAACCACACGGCCTAGAAACGTCGCACCAGGAGGCAATGTCGCCGGCCCGTCACCCTCCAGTGGTAGTGGTGGTGCAGCGTTCTTCCAGTCGCAAGCTACAGGAATAGGCTCGCGTACCTGCGGCAAGTCAATGCAACTTTCCGTGTTAAGCTGTATGGAACAGCATCAAGCGACAACTCGCGCCGGCCCTCGCGAAGTTTCACCCCTCAGCATAAGAGGCTCACCAAGCGCGCAATCGTAGTGAGTGCCCGTGCCCTTTACATGAGGTTCCTAGGGATACTTTTTTTTTTTGTGGCTAGCGCGGTTAATATTGTGCATTCATGTGTTGAAGCGGTATTAAAGTAACAGGGGGCAAAACAGCGGAGAGAATGGCGATTGGATAATGATGACAAGAGCGTAGGGAAGCAAAAGGCAGGCTTATGAAAGAATAATGAGGGAAGGAACTGAAGGACTCGAGAAAAGTGGGTGAAACTAACCGTTAAAAAAGTTTTGATCTCTTCTTAAATTTGTTTTTTGTTAATTTGCTAACTTATCCCAATAGTGTGCTTGGGTAATTTGTTCCTTGATCTTCCATCCGTGTTTGTTTTGCTTGTTTGGTGTGCTTCCTCCTCCCCCCCCCCCCCTCCTCTACTAATGTATTTCCCGTCACCTATTGTAGCAATGGGAATGAACACAGGGGAGAGAAGGGCGAGATGCAGTGTGATACTGGGAGCGTGGGAGGGGGAAAAATGTGTAGGTGCTGGGGGAAAGTTTTGGCAGGTGGAAACCATCAAAAGGGTTGCCGTGCTTCCTTATGTAAGTACAAGTATGGTGTGAAGTGTTCGTTCGTTTACCCCCCCCCCCCTCCTCTACCCGTGTGTTGCTTGTACTTGTTGGCGAACTAGTGTTTTACCTTTTTTTTCACTTACACCTTTCTATTTTCGAGTTGTTGGTGTTTTTTTTTCCTTTTGTTATTAATCGTGTACCCTTCTATTTTCTTTCCCTTCGCTCGCTTTACTATTTCTTTCCCCACCCGGCCCCACTTGTTGTTGATTGTATTCCTGTTAGGCGTCCGCTATTTCTGCAAATTAACGGATTGTTTCCCCCTTCCCTAACACGTTGTGCCACTGTCACTGTCACTTGACGATCGTTATGGCATTGCCTCGTAAGACATGTTCCCGTATTCTCCCTTATCGTTACTAATAAATGCCTTACTTTTCCGTCATGACTCCCTCTTCTTAGCAGTCTGATCTCTTGTTGCTCTGATGTAAGAATATGGAAAGGAACAAGAGAGAATCATAAATCTTGCCATCGATATACCCAGCTAAACGAAACAGGTTGTTGTAATGGGCATCTCCCCAATGAAGTGTGCAGCAAGGACAACGCACATCTGCGTGCGCATCTTTGCTTGATTTACTGTTGCACCCACCAACTCTGCGGAAGTCGCTAAATGGGCAATACAGCAGGGAAATATTTGTTTCCCTCATTCTTTTCAGAACACCTCCTGCGACGTATTTTCTTTTTGTTAAAAAAAAAGGTTTTAACATATGTTTGGTGAGACGAGGCGGTTCACGTCGAGAAGGGGATGTGTTGTCTTTTGTGCGCTAATGCCCGCAGTGTGCCAGTTGCGTGAGGTCCCGTGCGGTTGCGGCTCTGCGGCGCATTGATACGTGTACACTTTCTTGAATTCATGCGCAAAGCCAGATGGAAAATGTGGGAAAGAGTGGGAACACGAACAGGAACAGGAATAATAGGGGGAAACTTCACATCAACACCTGAGAGAGCTCATTGGATGGGGTCCTCTGAAAAAACTCCCATATCGTCAGGTTCTTAGAGGCATGCGGCCGTGCAAGGCTTGCAACCACTTCTTTATGCATGCTCGGCTTTTGTTTTATCCGCGTGCGTGCCGGTGTTACGCAAACCAGCACGGCTACTGACTGCCCGAACGGGAGTCTGCCAAAACCCAGCGCCCCGCTTTGCCGCCTCTGTTGTATGAAGTACGATTGTATTTGCCACAGTCGTCACTGCGGTCAGGAATAATTAAAAGGAAAAAGCTCTTCGGAGTTCGGTTATGTGTGGCAACGTCCTCAGTGCGGTACGGTATCCTTGCCACTTTTGTTAAAAGCGGCAATCCTCACTGGTACAAATGTCAGTGAAGTGGATGGGTCACAGTAACGAGTGGGGAAGTGGTGCTTGTTGCTTCTGCGAGCAGTAACGAATGGTCGATGGTTATCCCGTGTTCTGGTATGCGTGCCGTTGTTTATTCCAGAGACTCGGGTTCTCTGGGAGCTCTGGGAGCGTGACTTTGCATTTCTGGGGGCAGTAAATAGGGGAAATGGCCTGAGATGTGCATGAGTAAAGTGCACTTCGGAGCCACTACCTTTTAATCGCTTTTCTTCCTTGTTTCCATCACTTCTCTCTTATTTTTACTCGTTTGTCTTCCTTTTTCAGACTGACCCTCTCGAACCCAAAGTCGTAGGTGACATTTTTGTGGTAATTCGTCCGTAGGTGGGAAGTGGGGTGAGGTAGATACAAAAATTGTGGTCACACATCAGCTGTTTGGTGGTAACTGACTTAGGCGTGCGGTGCCATTTGTTTTTGTGTGTGCAGAACGAAGACACCTGCCTTTAGAAGTTAAGCTTTGGTTTGCAACCGCGGGCGACCCTCTTTCGCGATGTCTCCGCGTACCTCTGAAAGGATTCTTGCCTTAGGCGTGCGCCGCCTCCGAATACGTTCATCCTCAACTGCCTCTTCCTCTTGCAATGGAGTAGTGGAATTTTCGACATGTGGTGGGGCTGGAGGTCCCTCATACCGACCCCTCGCTGCCATGGCAATGATAGCAAATATCCAGGCTGTCGCATTTACTGATTCCCGGCGGTCAGTTTTTCAAAACAAAAAGACACTCCCTTCACCTCATGGGAGGAACATCACACCCGATGCCGCAGAAACAAAGGGCCGCGCTTTATTTAGTGATAGCAACTCGGAGTGCTTCCCCGCAGATTTGGATCCACCGAGTGCATCACAATTGGATCGCATTTTGCCCTCGCTCAATCAGTTAAGGGATGAAATTCCTTCATCAGAGTATGTCGAAGAACTGGTCCGTCGCCAAGGGGTAAGCACAGATCTTTGGAGCAACGGGGAGAAGAACAACTCTGCTGATGACGATGACGAATAATGGTAGCCCTTTCCTTACCCCCCCCCCTCTGTCATTTTATCGCAGTTCTCAACGTCGTCTACACCTTTGGTTCTGTTACCTATTCGTTTCGTACCTATTTTATGCGGCGGGTCCCCAGAGTGTTGTTTTTACAGCGTTCACTGCGCGGTAGCCGATCGTCATCATTGTCCAGTTGCTTGCTTGGCTGCTTCAAAGGGGGCCGTTGACATCTATCGTACGTCTATCTTTGGTCAATAAGACTGCCGCGGTCTCCCTTTCCCATAGGCATTTAAGGGGTTTAAGGGGCTGGGATATGCGTGTCACCATCTTACGGCAATCATGCTTTCATGTGAGTGGCAGTGTATTTTGGTACGGATGGATGACACACATTGTAGTTAGTGCAGTGAGTGTATCTTTTTTTCTTCCTTCCCTTTTTTTCTGTATAACTCAGTCCAACTATGTAGACTCATCAAGTGAACCCTCATGCTTATTCGATTAGTAACCTGTTCACACGATTGCTTCTACCATACTTATTTTCCATTACGACACATCCATGCAAAACCAAACTCTTCTTTCCCACGTGCTTAAGACAAGTGCTTGAGTAGCAGGGGAACGGCATTTCTGTCGCCCTCTCATGTGTGGCCTTTTGCGCTCGCCGCCACTGTTCTTGCAGCGCTCCACCGCTCTGCTGAAATCGATATTTTCACATCTGCGCGTGGTACCGCTCCACTCCTTCACATTGTTGGACTCAAAGCCGCCGCCCAACGACCGCGGGAAGGTACCGACTTCAAAAACCGACCACACCGTCAAAGCCGAGATGCGTGAAACGGTCAACACATATACCTTGCCGCCACGTCTTGCAGTTCGCGGCGAGAGGCGCTGCAGTGAAATAGTTCTTACACCCTCCACTATATTAGAGCGGTTGGAGATAATATTTCCCCCAAAACGAGCAGCGGAAGAAGTAAAAGTAGCCCGTGCCGTCCACAACGCCGATGATATCAATAAGAGGGGCCCGATCCCGTTAGGTACTCGTGACAGTGCACGAAGCCATGCATTTATTACGGTTGGCCGACTGCGCGCGTGCTGCCAACCGATCCCGTGGGAGCGCGTCCAGTTGCAAAGAGTTAGCACCTCCATTCAAGCGGAATGTGGAGAAAAGAAGGTCAGCGATTTCAACAGTAGGATCACTGGGGGGTCGAATGGCGTTCCAAAGATATTTGTTACCCCCGCCGTGTACAATATTTTCATTCCACCACGTTTCCTTCTTCCGGACAGCCAAATGACGAGAAGATGCCAAACGGGTATGGCACGTGCTGTCATGGAAGACGGCGGCTTCCTGCGGGAGTTCGGTGGTTTCCGCCGCTCTGATAAAGGGTGGCCTCACCGCGGCGGCATCATCGCCAGCCGCAACAAGAGTAACAGCACCAAGCGCCATTCCGAGAAGGAAAAGAAGATGTCAAACCACCCCGTATGGCTTCAACATGTTGCGGTGCTGCACCACATTCCGGGGTTGACCGATCCCGGCACGGAGACGTTGAACTTGAAAGACTTTGCTTCTCACATCCGTCGACAGCAAAGAAACGGTGAGCTGTCGTGTCCACACTGCCTATCGCACCAAAACTCCGCTGCTGACACCCCGTTTAGGACTCACAAAGGCGGGGATAACTTTTCATCTGGCGCTGATGAGGCAGAAAGGGAACCAAGGTTCGCATCCAGCGATAGTGTGGGTGTGGGCGTGTGGATCATCCGCCCTTGCTGTGAGAGCACATTTTTTGCGCTTCGCTTCAATACAGGAACGGATCACCATGAGTGGCTGTGCAAGCCACATACCACATTGTGGCCACAAACTGAAGAAGCAACAATAGGGCATCGTACCAGTGTCGCTGACGCGGCACGTGATGCTGTTGCACCCCTTTTGTGGGCACGGCAGTCGTTGTGTCGCACGTTGCGCGCTAATTTTTTCCCACAAAGTCAAGCAAAGGGCGCCCTAATGGGGTCACTTTCCACTATTTTATATTATTATGCTTCCGGCACCGCATTAACCGCTTCTGAGAAGTTAGTTGTTGCTGAGCAGCTACTAGAAACAACCAATATGCAGCCACAGCAAGGCTCTCGTGACCACCCTCACACGAATCACCTCCGCTTCCTGAGCTGCGGTGCGTCGCAGCGTAAAGAGAGTAGAAATAGCAAACAGTTGCAGAACAGCGGGGAGGTGCAATCTTCTGATGGCGTACTCAAACTGGCTGAGGTGTGGGCACCGCTGCCGAGGTCGTCGTTTCTACTCCGTGGGCGTCGCGTAACCGAGTCACCACAAGCGCTAGCGGAAGCAATGAAATATGGCCTGCTCCGCGTTTTTTGGTGAGCGAAAAGGGCGGAAACAACGGCACTCGCCTATCTTTCCTTTTTTGGCTCAGCAGGGTGTGGACAAGGTTGACACAGTACCCTGTTTGCCTATTTTTCTTTGTTCTTCACAGCCTTTTCATCCGATGGATGTATATTTTATTTTAATACCCCTCTTTTAGCCTTTCTTCACAAACACCCACTTTCCGTCAGGGTCGCCTCCGTATAGCTTGGTTGCCGCTTTGTAACTTCCTTTCATCTTTTGGATTTATTTGAACTACGCTCACTTGTTTAAAGTTTCCTTTGAACGGCCAAAGGTGAAGTGGGTCCGACTACAGCGCTTTCCCACGGCTCCTACGGCTGGAAGGACACGATTGGAGTTCAACCACTACTAATGCTGAACTCGATGCTCTCTCGTGCATATGTGCAGCATGCAGCAGTCACAACCCATACTTGCTTTCAACCCCTTTCTCCACTCTCATGTCCCTACCTACTCAAAACATCTGATGAGACTCTTAGCAAATGGTGAAGCCTCGTTCTCAGGGGCCCCGGAGGCCAGCGGTAAAGCAAGCCGACAATAAATCCGTTGGTGACCGCTCCAAAACTGCAGTAACCGAAAAAATGAAGCCGTCAAGACTAGTCGGCGGCACAACCGGGGCAAAGAAGGAACGACGTGAGGGGAAAAAAGTAAGTACCGGCAAGGCTAATAAGGTCGCTGCAACTTCTGCATCCACCGTCGTGCTGAAAGAAGGTGGTAAACCATCTGGACCGTCTCACGGCACAGGAACTAACTCTAGTCGACGGGGTAAGAGAAGCCCGCAGGCGCAGACACGCCGCGCGGCAGCGAGGGTTGCCTCTCGTGTAATCGAGTCGAATTCTCGGATCACGGCGGCAACAAACCGCATGAATACGGCACGAGAGGAGTTGGCCCTCTTTGATCAAGTCACACAGATGCCTGCCTTTGTAGCAGACCCGTTCACTGCCATCGATGAGCATCTAAGTACTGCCATGGATTTCCTGCAGCCGCAGACACCGGATGTAGGGAGGGTTAAAAGGGAATGACAATTGTGGCACCCTTGTGGCACGTCGTAAAACGGAAAGAGGTGGGTGAGGGGCGAGGAACAAGACTCTTTCGAGTTTAGCTTGTTGCCGTAAGTTCACACTTTTTTGCTGTTGTTGTCATTGTGCGCATCGCTTTTACAAAGTAATGTGGCCTTTCCGCTGATCGAAACTGGTAAGTGTGCATGGGTAGGTCTTTACGGGGAAGGGGGTCGTCATTGGCGTGGAGAGGTTGCTGCGGAGCAGCACGGCGCAGTACTCTACTAACTCCCCTGCCAGCGTCGTTACCGCTGGGTTATGGCGTATGACACAGTCGCTGTGATTAAAGTCCGAGTTATTGATAAACAGACGTATAAAACTGTTGGTATGTGATGCTCGTTTGTATGTGTCGCACTTTGTTGTTCACACACTTATTTTATGCTCTGGCACACAAAGACTCTCGGTTGAGTTTCTTCTTATGCTTGCCCACTCATTTCCTTTTTCCCCCATGCACGTGGATACCCTTGGTAAAGGCAGTTTCTGGTGTAAACAGGAGGGGAAGAATCGTTCTAAAGACCATGTCAGGGCAACCACACTACGAACGATATCAAAGACAGTGTACCGCCGCGGCGGGTTCATCCCCAGCTCCTCTTTCACTTCCATCCGAGCCGCATATTGAAGGACCTTACAGCGGCGATTTTGGTAATCCATCGGAAGAGGCTCTCGCAGCGGTTCGACGGGCCATTGGTGTGGTTGACTCTCTCGCCACCCTCTGCGCTTCGTCGCCCTGTGTAGGAGGAGAGGTGAACGTGTGCAATGATCAAGTAGCTGAAAAGGTTGCGTGTTTACAAATCATTCTATCCGCGGTTGTTTCCGTAGCGGACTCGCAGTGGGTTGATTTGGAAAGTGCTGTTCACCGACGGGTTCGTTTCCTGGGTCTTCATGGGGAGGTTACGGACTGCACAACTCCTAACTCTCCTAAAAAATCATCTACTCCCTCCGGTGGACGCGCCCCGCCCTCCAGAAATCGCACGAGGGGAATTATATGGAATGACGAAACCCTCATGGAGGAACCGCCAACAGCACGAGACGAGGGCTTTGGTGAGGCTAAGGGTAAAGACGGCTATCCTGCGGCCGGACCCGAGACGAACAAAGGGAGATTGACTACCAACATTGAACACAGTGACGGGGCCACGAGTGGGCTGATGTCGGGCAGGAGAATAGGAGAAGAGACAGGACGGCCGCTAACGTGCGGGGATGAAATGGCTCTCAGTAAAGGTCACGACACTAATGGGAAGGTCAGCGCCTCCGAGACAGTGGATAACTTGAAAGTGCCCGAGGCTGCTGAAAGCGATACGCAAACTGAACTGGTTGACAGCCCACCTTGCTTAGACGTGCAACAAGGAGGGTGTAAAGGGCAGAGAGAACCTATCCATTGCAGTGAAGAACTTCCCGCTGATGGCACCACCTTTTCGTTGTGCAGTACGGCGGGCGAAATGGCATTACATGAGAACGGGAGGGGCGGCGACAGAACCGACAGCAGTGACGTTGGAAGAAGTGCTGACTATAGCAATAGTAAAAATGTTCACCGTTATCATAACGGTGAAGTTGGTGATCTGCAGTGTTGGTGGGGTAAACAGCGCGAGCAGCCACGTGGGGAGGTGTTGAACGGCCCCCGTTTACCGACTGATAAGCTAGAAGCATCACTGCACGAACCCTCACCCAATGCGGCCGCAGAAGACACCGTTGAAAGTCTTTTTCGCACTGAAGACGGTGTCGTTTCCATATCTGGGACAGACTTTTGCAGTAAAGAGGAAAGAAGTATGCACGATGTAGAGGAGGCACCCCACTCACACGTGTCCGTTAGTGCAACCGTTACGCCCGTGACACCAGTCTTGGGCAAAGAGGTTTCCAGTTCACCTGTAACTCGAGGGGACTTGGTGGATGAAAGTGAAGGCGAATTGAAGGCCCCTAGCCAACTAATCGAGATGGTCGACGTTGGTTGTGCAAAGTCGCCGATGCTCACAGGGCAAAAGGATGACGGTCCATTAAACCGCTCGATGTTGTCCAAGATAACGGCCCTCCCCCCCACTACGCGTCAATGTGCCGGCGCCATTAATGCTGATCACGCCGGTTTGAAGTCCAGCACCCTGCAAGACTCCTACGCTGGTGCGGCATCGCGCACATCATGCCCACTTGCTGCTGGCGTAAGCACCATAGTAACCGATGATGACATAGGAACGTGTGGAGGCTCTACGCTCACAGAAGCCACGGGAGCGAGCGCGGGTCCCGCTTCGGTGAGCAAGCAAAGCGGGGAGAGCACCACCTCACACCCGTGGGAAGCGCACACGGCACCCCCGATTTCAGTAGGCGGCTCGACGCAGCGTGGCAGAGAAGGTCGAGGTCAAAGCGGCCCTGCCGATGATGCGGATGACAAGAGCGGTAATCGTGGCCGGGAGCAGCCACCCTCGTCATGTTCCGCTGCTCCGTTGCCACCGACTTATGCACGACTCTTTCCAGCATCCGGTGAACTTACCGAACATCCATTTGAAGGCGGCACCTGCAAGGCCACAAATGAAGTGACGGCGGCGTTTCAACCGCAGCCACTTCTGCACAAAACTGAAGACATATATGCTCCTGCTTTTTCAACGAATGTTGCCGGCGCCAGGGGCAGTAGGACACTCACGGGCTTAAGTGGTTCAGTGCCCAACTACGCACAAGAAACTGGCGGCGAGGAACCTGATGCGTTAGGGGGTGACAGGGCATCCCACGCAGCGCCGGGTGCAGGAGAGGCGCGTTTGATTCCCTACGGTTTGCTGTTACTTCGGCAGGTACTTCAAGAGGCTGCAGTACATAGATCCCGCAGGCACGGTGTTTCGGACCCTATGTGAGGCTCACAGTTGAAGTTTCATCAGAACGGTATCGATCACAGCCCCGGCACTGCCTCAATGAATACGCGAGGACCGGTAAACTGCTTGCTCGAGTGCTTCGCATGTGTTTAGTCATCAAGAGGCATGGTTGATTGGTTCATGCTGCGGTTGTTTACGTATATGCTTGACTAGCGCATGTGGCAATTGTCCAAATTATTAAATGCGCACTGTTTGTTGGTTTGCGCTACGGGTGCACCACGAGCTGCGGGCAACGTTGTTTCGCGGAAGATGTTTTGTTTTCTCGCTCTTGCGTGCCCGCACGTTAGAATGTATTCAGGCTACTAACATTAAGAACGGTTTCAACAAGGGAAGTGGACCCACAGGAAGGCGTGATGGTCTCACTACATGGAAGTTCAGCGGCCGTGACTGTTTGGGTAAGTGTCCAAACGGCTGTGGTACTTATTATTAAGAGCAAACATACACACCATACGACTCCAACGCGGGGGTAACGATCCTTCCCGTTTTATTTTTTTAGTTCTTGCCCTGTTCGTCTCACACCCACAAAATGTCATCTGCCATCATTACTCTTTTTTTTTGTTTTATTCACTGCAATGATTCCTTTGTGCCCCTTATCCTTTCTGAAGTTTCTTTCATTCGGCACTCACGTGCACGCCGTATTGCGTACAAACACACAAACGCGTGATGTTCTTAGATGTGCTTCCGCCCGCGCGTCGGCGCACGAAGATGGGTGTTGTTTTGATGGGGAAAAAGTACTGGAGATGCCGCAGACATGTGTGCCCAACGTGAGTGTCGGGACTTGAATACTCACATGATCCTTTTGTATTTTTACTTTCACACTAGCTCGCGACGGAACTAAATAGCGCTTCTACTTTAAAGTGACGCTACCATCATCTCTTCCACCACCATTACTTGTACTGCAGAAAGATGGGTGGGATGATGACACCACTGATTTTATGAAGATCGTGTGCGTTCTTTCGGTGGTGCATGTTTAGTCCCCGACTTTCTGCCGATTTGAACATACTTGTGAGGCAAAAAGGGTGGTTTATTTTTTATTTTTTTTCGTATGGGTGACTGCACATTAGCAGCTTTTACGCCCGAAAGCTCCACCTTATATCGCAAGGTTCTCGACGGCCCCCCCCCCAATGAGTTCGTTCCTTTCAAATCGGTGCAATAGCAAAAATGTGCCGCGGCACCTCGCAGTTTGTGCCTGAGCCCACTTCCGGTGCGGCGCTCCCAGATCACGCAATGCAGTGCCGTCTACTCGCCAATCAACTATTCGGTGCCAGATTACCTTTGTACATTCAACAGATAACACTCGGAGGACGCTTGTCGAGAACAGTTGGGACCGTTCGGCCAACGGAAATTGTCACACTGCATAAATAATGACTTCTTACACCTGTCGTGTGACCTGTCGCTCAAGCCTCTCGTTTCCCCCTTTCTTTTCATCTATTTTACCACACCCTTATCGTCACTAGCTAATATTCTTTATTATTCAAACAACTTTCCGTTACAAGGATGTTTGCACCTGCAAAATCCCTCGTCCTGTATAAGGACTACCACAAGGATGCGAAAGACCTACTGACAAAGAACTACAGCAGTGCGCAAAAGTGGAAACTGGAGTCCAAGTTCAAAGGTCCCAAGGATAAACTCATCCTGAACCCCACCGTCACATCCGATGGCGCATTTTCAACAGATCTGGAATATACGATCAGTCAGTGCGGTGCGGCCTTGAAGGGCACGTACGCAACATCTACCTCAAATGTCACTGGAACTGTGACGTACCACTATAAAGGCCACAAAATTGAGGGTGTGGTGAACAAAAATGGGAACTACGAGGTGAGCCATGAAGGAAACTTTCAGGGTCTCCTTTCCCTGCATGAAAAACTGACGAAAAAAACGTTGGAAGTTGGTGCTGGTACAGCTATCGGGCCATACTGCAGCGTTGGCTGCGGTGCTCTCTACAATTTGGGAGCAAAAGGCAACTGTGATTGGACTGCTTCGTGCCGCTACGCGCGCTGCGGTTACACGGCAGCCGTCCGCACAAATAAACTCAACACATACACCACCAGTATCACTGCTCGTGTGCCAAAGTGCCCCCATCGTGTCGTTGTTGGTGCTGAGGTTGTGTGCGGACGTGGCCAGCCATGGACAGGTGTTGTTGGTGTGGAAGCAGACTGTGTTCTGGTGAAGGGCAACGTGCTCAAGGCGCGTGTAAACAAGAAACTTGAATGGGCAGCAGTGTATATTGCGAAACTCATTGATAACTGGACTGTTGCGGTGACAGTGGATAAGAGCCTCAAACCCGGTGTCCTTATTACCCATTCGTAGATCGTTTACTATATTACTTTATTTTTTTTTTCTTTGAACGTATTTTTTTATTGTTTGTTTGTTCGTTTTCGGTGTACCAGCAATTTACCGCCAAAGTTGGGTAACATGGACAAGAACGGAGCCAATAATAGGGTGGGTATTCGTCGAGCTTCCACCTATGTTTTATCGAGCGTTAGGATGGATTGTATCGGCAGCTCTGCCAGGGGGGATGGAAGCCCGGGGGGCAAAAACACTTAGCAGCATCTATATGTATAAACGCGCATTGTATTTACCGTGCAAACTTAGCAATTAGGAATTCAGCCCTTTATTACGACTACGTTGGTCCACAGTTACGTAAGGTACACATGTGGACACGCAATACAAATTATTTCCACATGACTTCTTACACCTGTCGTGTGACCTGTCGCTCAAGCCTCTCGTTTCCCCCTTTCCATCTATTTTACCACACCCTTATCGTCACTAGCTAATATTCTTTATTATTCAAACAACTTTCCGTTACAAGGATGTTTGCACCTGCAAAATCCCTCGTCCTGTATAAGGACTACCACAAGGATGCGAAAGACCTACTGACAAAGAACTACAGCAGTGCGCAAAAGTGGAAACTGGAGTCCAAGTTCAAAGGTCCCAAGGATAAACTCATCCTGAACCCCACCGTCACATCCGATGGCGCATTTTCAACAGATCTGGAATATACGATCAGTCAGTGCGGTGCGGCCTTGAAGGGCACGTACGCAACATCTACCTCAAATGTCACTGGAACTGTGACGTACCACTATAAAGGCCACAAAATTGAGGGTGTGGTGAACAAAAATGGGAACTACGAGGTGAGCCATGAAGGAAACTTTCAGGGTCTCCTTTCCCTGCATGAAAAACTGACGAAAAAAACGTTGGAAGTTGGTGCTGGTACAGCTATCGGGCCATACTGCAGCGTTGGCTGCGGTGCTCTCTACAATTTGGGAGCAAAAGGCAACTGTGATTGGACTGCTTCGTGCCGCTACGCGCGCTGCGGTTACACGGCAGCCGTCCGCACAAATAAACTCAACACATACACCACCAGTATCACTGCTCGTGTGCCAAAGTGCCCCCATCGTGTCGTTGTTGGTGCTGAGGTTGTGTGCGGACGTGGCCAGCCATGGACAGGTGTTGTTGGTGTGGAAGCAGACTGTGTTCTGGTGAAGGGCAACGTGCTCAAGGCGCGTGTAAACAAGAAACTTGAATGGGCAGCAGTGTATATTGCGAAACTCATTGATAACTGGACTGTTGCGGTGACAGTGGATAAGAGCCTCAAACCCGGTGTCCTTATTACCCATTCGTAGAGCGAACATGCTGATCTTTGCAGTTGATGTGCCTGTGTCAATTTGCGCACCGTTAACTGCTCGACTTAAGCAGCTTTTCCCCCTTTTCTGCTGTTGCGTTGGGTCACGTGGACATAAATATAATCGTGTCTGTTGTACTGCTTCACTCTTCGGCTGTAGCAGATTGTAGGTATTTTAATATATGATTCTTTATATGGCTACTGGTTAAGTTAAAGGGGGTTCTAGTACGGTGTAGAAAAAGTCAAAAAGACTTTAAGTGAACATGTTTTCGCCAC
Source organism: Trypanosoma brucei brucei TREU927 (assembly GCF_000002445.2). Lineage (NCBI taxonomy): Eukaryota > Euglenozoa > Kinetoplastea > Trypanosomatida > Trypanosomatidae > Trypanosoma > Trypanosoma brucei. The sequence continues at coordinate 494,009 of NC_005063.2, read as the reverse complement.
CTGGGAAGAGGGAGCCAACAATCCCTATTCGCCTCTCGCCTTTCCACTTTTCATCCTTTGATCCGTTTGTTTTCCTTTCATCTCTGTCGTTCGACTGTTACCTGTGAACACATCCCACACTTCTTCTAGTGTCTTTTGATTGTTCACTTTAGCATCTGTGTGTTGACACAATTACTTGGTCTAGCGTGGCCGCCCGCATTTTGCACTTTTTTTCTTGCTTTACTGCCTTCCCTTCCATGTTTTTTCCTACGTTCAGAGTGCTTTGTACGAACTTCTTCTCATTCTTTGACTTTTGCTTACCGTCTGGTGGTTGTTTTTGTGGGCCTCGTGTGCTTGTACGGAAACTAGGTTGTAGTTGTTGATGATCGCGCAGTGTTAACCCGTGTGTGAAGGCTTCAACTAACCAGCTCTTGCCGTCTCTGCTGTCGGCTACGTCAGTCTCCCAGTTGCCTCAATACTGGTGAGGGGGGAAAAAAGAGGGGGTTTTGTGAAACGAAGGTTAGGAACGGTGGCGTGCAGTGGGACGGAGCTGGGACATTTACCCTAACAGGTCCGTTGTTGTTCCTTTAGGGGTTTGGGTGTGCTTCATTACTAAATTGCACGCCAAGTGAAAGGAACTCGTCGCGCTGCGCCGACTCGAGTGGCGCACGGGAAGAAGACGACGTGAATTGTTGCGAGGGAGCATTTGTGTGACTTCTCAGGGACGGTGATGATTCCCACATGCATAGCAATCCGCCTGACGCCCGTATGGATTTGCTTGCTTGTCCATTTTGCGGATGGAAAGTGGCCAACTCCTTTTCAGTGCCTGGCACGTGTGCAGGACTATGGCTTTTCCGTCTCGGCATTTAAGCGTAACCCGCTTGTCCTCGTAACGCATATGTTTGTGCATGCTTCTGATGAACACTTTGTGGGAAACGTGATGCTGCTATTGTGCACACTCTTAGAGCTCGGGGAAGATTGCTTTCAGATCGGTGTAGCGGACCGCGGCATGTGGAAAAGCATCAAGGAGGCCGCTGGCGCAACCGCCGTTCTCATTATTGGGGGCGTCAGCGGTGTTGCTGGGCAGCTGCTTTTTGACTACGCGCAGTTGAAGTGGAAGAGATGGAAGGGAATGTTCTCTGTGAAGGGTCTCATCGGTTTCTTTCATGAAGAAGAGGAAGGTATCTTCTCCACCCTTAAGTCACAGTTTGACAGTTGGGTTGGTAGTGTAACGTACAGTGTGGGAAAGCACCGGGTGGATACATCCTTCATGTGTGGAGCCAGCGCTGGTGGATACGCGATTCATGGGTTTGGAGCAGCCTACAGGGGCACTTGGATTACTGTGTGGATGGCAGCTGCTTTGGAGGTCTTCAAACTCGCTACCGCAACACTCGGGGGAAAACCCACATCGGGATCATCAGGTACGGGATGGGGGTGGTGGTGGGGACCTGGCGAAACTGTTGGCCACGCCGCCCACTTGGGGGGTTTAGGAGCTGGAGTTTTAATGGGGTTGGGATGGCGTTGGTGGCGGGAGCACAGGCGAAGACACCGCTTTCGCCGCACGTTATACACTTAACGCCGTATTTCGATCCAACACACCCACACCGGAGGGGAGGGGGTGAATGAACCGAATGAAATTGGGAAAGCATCACTTGCCCTCTGTTTTCTCCTTTCGTCGTGTGGTGTGTGGGCGTGTGTATCTGTTCTTTAATGTCGTAACTGATAAGCAACCTCATTGCGGCTTTGGGGACACTGATCTGTAAAAGCAGTTACCAATCCTGCCCTGAAAGCTTGGGAGTTATTTAACAGGTTGATGAAAGTTGGCCAGTGATCGAAATGTTAATTATTTTTTTTCTAGTTTTATATTTATTGCCTTTTTAGGTACTTTTTTTTGTATACAATTTGACTCCTGCACAAAGAGAATAATTCTCCCTGTGGTTTCTTTCTTGTACTTTCTTTGTTGTTGCTGTTGTTGTTGTTGTTATTGTTACTTTGTTTTATGCTCGCTCCGAAAGAAATTATTCTCAGTGGGAAGGTTTAGCAACGGGATAAGTGAGTCGGGGACGGGAGGTTATTTTGGTCGGCATTCATTACCACCCGTATACCTTTGTATTCTGCTGAATTTCTGGTTTGGTTCGTGCTCAATATCATGTCAAGTCGCTACTTCGCAGCGGCCATTGTTCTAATTTACCTCATGGGCGTGACTTCGGCTGACCCGCCGGATGAAGATGATGATGCGGAGGAAACCGAAGACTCGGGACTTGTACCGGAAACTGGACCGAATACCAGCGATGAAAGCGCAAAGAGAAAAGACAGTGTTAATTCCTCACTTATACTTATGGGTCCCTCAATACGGTATTTTGCAGTGGTTACAAGACGCACCATGGATGAAATCACCAAAGCCATACTGGAGGATCTTTCAAGGTGCTTCTGCAAACAATTCTGGATCGTACGGGACGCGTATGGTGGTCCTCTCAACAAGCAATGCGATATCTCCTTGCTAGAGGAGCAAATAAGCTTTCGCAAAAACCTTTATGCATACGGTTTGTACTTTGGTGCGTCAATGGAGTGGAACACAAACGCACACAGAATCCGAAGGCGAAGTTCTGACAATAGACACGACCCCATTAAGTTTCCCACTAAATGCATGGTATCACTTGCGGAAGTGCTCCATCCCATCACCAAAAGAAATGATATGCTTGCGTTTAGCTCGCAGGCTATATTTATTGGGGAAAATTTGAAAAATGTCCCGTATAAGAGGCTGGACCCTCCTTGCAGTATTGGTCAGTTCTGCCACGAAAGTACCATTTCAACCATTATCATGGTGGGCATCGGTGGCTTTCTAATATGTGTTGTGGTGTTCATGAAGACCAAAGAGGATATTTCCTTCTGGATTATGACTGTTACAGGGAAAGAGGAAGAGCTGCCAAATGAAGCAGTGTTGCAGATGGGACAATCCGCAGCACGTAATACCAATTAAATGGCGTTAGGGAGTTGTAGTAGAAGGGAGTAAAAGTATTTTATTGATTGCTGTTTTTACGCATGCACGGGTTGATCATACGTTAAATATTTCAAAAATGTGCGCAATTGTGGTATGGGTGAGAAGTATTATAATGGAAGAAAAAGGAAAAGAGCTACGAGGTCGGTAGCAGGTGAATGAAAAAGCATTTAACTATTTTTCTTTTTCACATATATAGTGGGTTTTTTTTTTCGAAATATGCTGTGTGAGAGAGAGAGAGAGGGAGAGGGAATATGGACCACTACCTTTTTTGTCTCTATACAAGTACATAGGTATTCATATACGATGATTTTTTTTCTTGAATTTCATTTGTCCCACTCGTTGGATGATATGTTGTCGCCATTCGTGCGTGGTTTTTCACGGTACGCCTTATTGGTTGCCGCTGGTTCAGGGAGTAATGGAAAGAAGCTGTTAACGTGGGAGGGAAATTTATTCACCGAGTCGCTGTTAACAACCTCATAGAGATGCTCCCTTTTTCTTTTTAATTCTTCGGACTTTGTTCCTTTTTATTTTCCCCCCTCGTGACCCCATCGTCTTTCTTCACATCAGAGTGACACACTGGGGAGAGCAAATGAACGCTGTTGGAAACGTAAATAAGTATTTAATTGAGTAAGTGAGTGTGATCGCACATTTGTGCGTTCGTCTTATTATGGCTGCGCTTGGTGTCCTTGTTGGTGATAATAATACCGGTGGATGCTCCCATTTGTCGTGCACACTTCAGTACCGCGCATCTCTTTGTTTGTTTGCACATTTGTTATTATCATCATTGCGATTGCTATTGTTGTGGCTACTGTTGCTATTGTTGTCGTTTAGCGGCAGGGAAGAGGGAGGGCCGGGTGTGGGATTTTGTGCTAAGAAAGAAAAGTAACAGGGCGCAAGGAGAGTATGAGAAAATTTTTCACATCTATTCGTTTGTGAGTGACAGAAATGGAATATAATAATAATAATGTAGATAAGAGAAACATATGAAGGAAAAGCAGCAGTAACACATTTTCACTTTGAAAGAGAGGAGGCGGAGGCGGTGCTGAAAGCACTGGGCAATACATTTACCGGGGCGCGCAGCCCTAGTACATATTTGTATGCATAAATATATGTGTAGCATCAAGTATTTTTATTGTTTTTCGTTTCCTTCTACCAGCTTCATTTTATCGCAACCACTGGTATGCCAACACGTGGGGCACACCGTATAGACAGCTTCCCTATTCCTCATTTATTATACAGTCTCTTTTTTGTTTGTTTGTTTCTTGTAGCCCCTTTCCTGTTCTTTGTTTAGTATCGTTCATGAGACGCCTCACCCGCCGCAGTGGCCGTCTCAGCGGCAAGGGCAACGGCGGTTCATGCCTCCAAATGTCCCCAACACATGTGGGGGCGGTTGTCACGTGGGCGTTAAACCGTTTGATGCCGCTGCACACCCGCACAATTCCACTCCGGTGTTCGCTTCCGACACCTGAAAGTGGCACCACTGAGCCACGCGAGCTCTGCTTTTACGAAACCTTCGAACTTACTGAGGAGGATGTACACTATTTATTGCTTCATGAAGCACATGTGAAGCATGGAGTACTTTTAAATGTTCCGCCACAGTTAGCACCAAATGGAACGCCTCCCGAGGTGCCGGAGGTGATTATGCCAGCAGCACAGTTGGAGCGCATGGGCGGGATGAAATTAGCTTACGAACCCACACATCTGCCGCCACCACTTCACACGACAGGTGCACGGCAGTTAGTTCTAGACGAAAGTTTCTACACGACACCAACTAAGGAAAAGAAGGCTACAACCACCGCTGTTTCACACGTGAGTGAATCGACGGCGGCGTCGGGCGGAAGAGGCGGTGCAAGTGCCACGGCAGCTGGTACCGCTTTACCGCCTCGCTTGCCTCCGGACCCAACAATGAAGTTTCACTGCAGCGCCTGCGGCAAGGCCTTTCGCCTGAAGTTTTCTGCAGACCACCATGTGAAGTTAAACCATGGATCAGATCCAAAAGCGGCGGTGGTTGATGGTCCCGGAGAGGGCGAACTTCTCGGGGGAGCAGTAACGATAACTACAGCAAAGGTAGCAAAGCATTCATCGTCTGCTGCAAGCGGAACTGCCTCACGGGCGGGTGATTCTGCAACTCTGGATGTAAAGCAACAACCGGATCCGCAAAAGGAGTTGTCTGCCCCTGGCATCAGCGCCGTGAAGATACCGTACAGTAAAGCTGTGCTCTCGCTCCCGGATGATGAGCTTGTGGACGAGCTTCTTATCGATGTGTGGGATGCGGTTGCGGCTCAACGTGATGATGTACCGAAGTCAAATAGTGCAAACATCTTCCTGCCGTTTGCCTCCGTTGTCACGGGCACTGCCGACAGACGCAAAGAGATGGAAGCGGTTGCTCGGCCCACCGCCCGGGCCACACCTGAGGGAGCCGCGCCAGGAATTAAAAGGCCCGGAGCGATGGCGGGCGGGGCCGTGGCGGTTGGAAAGGGCCGCAGTGGCGGACAGATATTACCCATCCGAGAACTGATAAAGAAATATCCAAATCCCTTCGGTGACTCCCCCAACGCGGCGGTGCAGGATCTGGAAAATGAGCCGCTGAATCCGTTTTTGCCTGAAGAGGAGTTGGCTGCGCAGTTGCAGGTAGCGTGTGAGGAAGATACTGTTGTAACTCCCTCCGCATGCACCACAGATGTTTCCACTGGCTCCGTCATTGGAAAAAAGGGTTCCCTGGAGAAGCTAAAGGAAAAGCTTCGCGGCACGCGACCAAGTATGGCAGCTTCCGCAGCGAAACGGCGCTTCACATGCCCAATCTGCGTCGAAAAGCAACAAACACTTCAACAACAGCAAAGTGAAAATGTCGGCAGCGGTTTCTGCACGGATATTCCATCTTTTAGGCTACTTGATGCTCTTCTCGACCACGTGGAGTCGGTGCACGGAGAGGAGTTGACGGAGGATCAACTGCGCGAGCTATACGCCAAGCAAAGACAGTCTACACTTTATCCACAGAAGTCCTCTACCGGTGATGGAGCCGGGAGCCGCGAAACTCCTGATGATTCGGAAAAGAAAGAAGGTAGCGTCGGCAATACCAATATGGATGAGCTGAAATCTCTTCCAGAAGAAGTCAGGCGGGTCGTACCACCTGCCCCTGTCGAGCAAGACGCATTGGCAGTTCACATCCGCGCCGGGAGTAATGCGCTAATGATTGGTCGCATAGCGGATGTGCAACACGGTTTCCTTGGTGCCATGACCGTTACGCAGTATGTCCTTGAGGTTGACGGTGATGAGAGAATAAATTCAAAGGGAGTAACCACACCGGCTTCAGCGTGCACACCGGACCCAGCCTCCACAAAGGCAGTTGAAGCAAAGGGTGAAGAAGGGGAAGTGGTGGAACCGGAGAAGGAGTTTATTGTCATTCGATGTATGGGTGACAACTTCCCCGCCTCATTGTTGAAAGATCAGGTGAAACTCGGCAGCCGTGTGCTGGTGCAAGGCACGTTGCGTATGAATAGGCACGTTGACGACGTCTCAAAACGGTTGCATGCGTACCCCTTCATCCAGGTGGTTCCACCCCTCGGCTATGTGAAAGTTGTAGGGTAAAAGGAGTTTCGGCGGAAACTTTGGGTTGGAGATGAAACAATGAAGGAAAGGGCAGCGGGGATACCAGTGTCGCACCGAAATAGAAAGCAAGCAAACGATGGGAGAATGGAATGGATGAGCGGCGACGAGGGAAAGGGGTGCTGACACGCATTCTCTCACAGTTGTTGGATTGAATCTCCTAAAGCTCTGGATCTACGTTCAATGAGTAACTCGGAACCCCTCCCCTCCCCCCCACCCTTCTTTGGTTGATTAAAGAAACCCAATGCGACCTTAACTTCCATTTCTAAATATCCTCCTCTCGTTGCTGAACCTTTTTACGTGAACCGTACTCTACACTGCAACTAAGAAACAGTTGGTAAGGTGAGGAAATCGCTCAAGCGGCGCAGGTCATCAGACGAAGCGGGCCACTTTGCAGAGCCGCATATCACAAAGCGAATAAGTCTGACGTATCATGTCCGGGCTATCTTTAGCTCAGTCACGCCTACGAGAGGAGCGCAAAGCATGGCGTAAGGAGCGACCTTTTGGCTTTTGGGCGAAACCGCGGGAAATCAAAAGTGTGCAGCATCAACAACCGAATAATGTCCTTACTGCGCTGGCCAAGTCATCAGCGGCCCCCCAAACGCATCAGGGGAGTGGCAGTAGCCAAACTGCTGGCGACAACTCTGGTGGCTTGGACTTGCTTGAGTGGGAAGCAGGAATACCGGGGAAGCCAGGCACTCCGTTTGAAGGTGGTGAGTTCCGTCTCTTTCTCCACTTTTCAGAGGATTACCCGACAAAGCCGCCTAAATGTGTGTTTAACCCGGTACTTTTTCACCCCAACGTCTACCCGAGTGGAACGGTATGTCTTTCCATTCTCAACGAGGAGAAGGACTGGCGGCCGAGTATTACAATTAAGCAAATACTACTGGCGATACAGGAGCTCCTGGACAACCCAAACATCAACGACCCCGCTCAGGAAGAGCCATTTCGTGTGTACACGCGTGATCGTCAAGAGTATGAAGAACGCGTGCGGCAGGAGGTGGCGAAGCACCACCGGAAGCGGGTATAAGCAAGCACGTTGACTAATAAACACATTTAAAGTTTTATAATACTCACCTTAGCAGGCTAGAAGGGTGAAGAAACAAAGAGAATAAGGAAGCGCGTGTTTTTCTATATTTGTGCGTTCAAAGATATCAGGTATGGTTCACATGCAAGCTACCGCGAAGTGATAGTGTGAGCGGGAGTTGTGCTGAAAGAAGGAGGAAAGCATTCGGCGGGCGAGAGTGGGGGAAAGCGTCCAAACAAGTTGTGGGCCGTGAGACAAGAAAATGAAAGAAGGATATGACATGAAGAAAAGGGGGGAAAGGGCACTATTAGGAGTGAAAGAGTCGAAACGTGTGGCACGATAACAAAGGTTCCAAGGATGGGGAACAAAAACACCGGAATGGTTTTCTATTTTTCTTTTTGTTTTCTTCATTTTTTTTTCTTCTATGTTAAGGGAGGGGAAGGTAACGACTGGCCTTTATTTGTGCGTGCCCTGGAGGTCCTGTTGCTTTTTCCTCTGGGATATTGATGGGAATGAAGGGGATGAGTGGTTGAATGGGAAGGGGAAATAACGATGTGTGCACCTGTTTGAAGGAGGATTGCTATTGTCATTCTTGTTTGGTGTTCTCCCTTTTTTTCTTCTTTTGTTTCTTTCATTCTTTTGTGGCAGGTCACAGTTCGCCCGCCTATTTTCCACCCTGCACCATCCTTCTATTTTTATAACTGTCAACTGATTGTGAAGGCTGCGGCTTTGTTCGTCAGCGCTGATCTCGGTTATGTTTTATTTGGGTTGTTCGTTTGAACAGCAATTAGGTGGGCAGGTTTTGTCACGAAGCTGTGCAACGTGTTATGATGAGGAATGGGGGTAATTAAATGTGCGGTACGGTGCGACCCCTTCACACACGTAGTTTATATATATGCTTATGTAAAACGTGTGTACACATATATCCTATGTATTGATAATTCACGTACGGTCATTTGCATTTTCTTCCTTTTTTCTTCGTTTGTGCGGTGTGTCCCTCGTGCATATATTCATATGCGGGTGTTGTAACGGTGGTGAAAGGAGAGAAAGTGAGAAGAGAAAAAAAGAGAGGAGGCGCAGGGTATGGTGCTAGTAAATGAACCCAATTCTGTTCTATTTCTCTTTCTTACGCACACAGACACACTTCACTGTGTTTAAGTCTACTGCATTTATATCAAACTTGCTTCATTCTTGTGCCTCAATGACGTGGCTTCAAGATTACGGGGGAAGGAGAAATATATATATATATATATATAATAATAAATAATAGATTAAAGGAACTTCACTAAGGGGCCTCAGTTTATTTGGACACGCTTCCCTTCCACAAACATTGTGCTACACATATCTCCACACCAGAAGGTGTATGGAGAGTATAGAAATATAAAGCAAAGAGTGGTGGGTTGGGGAACAGTTGCGCAAAAGAGAAAGCGAAAATGTGATGCCGGACACGATGCGCCTGCGGTAATGCTGCGCACCACCGTTAGGCCTTATTGCCTTTTGTTTGTTTGTTGTTGTTGCCTCCTTTTGTAAGGAGGGATTGTGCGCTAACCGTAAATAACGGACAGATGGAAGAAGGAAGAGTTGTTGCAGTAATGAATGGGTGGGGGTGGAATGAAAGTGAAGGGATTTGAAAAGGCCAAAGATGTGGTGTTGGCCGCAAGTGGATCCTTTTCGCATGTGCGGCTTGAGTCTGAGGTGAACTTACTGTGGAGGTTCAACTTTATTTTCTCCATTATTTTTATTTTTATCATCATCATCATCATTATCATTATTATTACTATGAGTTGTTTATTACAAACTGCCGGGAAGGCACAAAGTGAGATTCCTACCAGCCTCTTTTTCCGTCTTTTTTTTCTTCCTTTTAATCTTGTTATATCTGGAGGGGTGATAACCGGAATATACCCACGTGCACAAGTTGCACACAAGAGAGGAATTGCAGAAGTTCAACCGGGTTGATTCATGCGAGGACTGGTCTTAACGTTTACCTGCAGGTTTTTTCTCTTCTTTTTCATTTCTTTCCATCCCCTTTACCCCAAATTTTAGCCTCGAACGGTGAGGTTAGTTCCGTACCCCAAAAAAGAACAGGGAAGGCGGAAAGTGAAGATAACGTCAACAGAAATAAAAAAAAAGAAAGGAAAATAAGGGAAAGAAATTCAAACCTGTGGGGGTGTTGTAGTTATCTTCGTGAAGAGTAGAAAAAAAAAACGGCAAGGGTTTTCGCCAAAAATTGTGGCATCTCAGCTCATACACACATATACAGATATCGAAAGCAGGGCGTACTGAGGGTTGGTACGACGAGAATAATCGATTTAACACACTAGCATACTTCCACGTGTAGCAAAACAATGGGTCGTGCTTCAAAGGACAAGCGGGACATCTACTATCGCAAAGCGAAAGAAGAAGGTTACCGAGCGCGTAGCGCGTACAAGTTGCTGCAACTGCATGAAGAATTTGGGATTCTTCGGCGTGAGGAAATACGTACTGGTGTTGTGGATCTGTGTGCAGCCCCAGGAAGCTGGTCACAAGTGCTTTCCAACCATCTGTGCGGCAGTCAACCGGGAAGTGCAGCAGAAGCGTGTGAAGGAGACGAAGCCATAAACTCTGAAGCATCCCAGCGCCCTCGCATTGTTGCGGTGGACCTGCAGGAGATGATGCCAATAGACGGCGTCCAGCTGTTGCAAGGCGATATCACGAGTGAGTGGACGGCGCGCGAAATCATTCGGTTGCTTAACGGTGATTCCTCTTCTGTTCCCGAATGCTCAGACGCCACGGCACTCTCGACAGCAGGCGCAATTAATGATTTTAATAACGGTCGCGGCAATAACGTCAGCGAGGAGGGAAAGAGTAGTCAGCAGAGGTCGGATTGCGGTGTAGGGCTCATGAATGAACGTAATAATGCTTCTGAATGTGTGGATGGTGACAACAATAACAATAATAGTAATAATAACGACGATAGGAACGGTGGGGATGCGGGCGCTTCGACGCGACCCGTCGCCGGGCGAAAGGCGGATTTGGTGGTGTGCGACGGCGCTCCCGATGTTACCGGTATGCACGAGCTTGACGAGTATCTTCAGCACCATCTGCTGCTCGCCGCACTTAACATCACGACATTTGTGCTCCGGCGCGGCGGTACGTTTGTGACAAAGATGTTCCGCGGCCCCAACACGCCGTTTCTTGTCGCCAAAGCAGAAGTTTTTTTCCGTCAAGTGACCATCGCGAAACCAAAGTCATCGCGCAACGCCTCGATGGAGGCTTTTATGGTGTGCCAAAACTACGACCCGCCTGCATCCTACCAGCCGTCATTCGAGCGGCCACTTACGCAGACAACGAGTTGCTTCACACCCGCTGCCCCAGCACTGCACTTAGCCGCTGTGGATGCGCAGCGCATGTCATCCGACAATGTTAACAATGGTGAATTGCATCATAGTGGTGTTACTGATATAGTTGATGAGGCATACGCAGTAGAATCTGTTATCGTACCTTTCCTGGCCTGTGGAGACTTGACTGGTTATGATGCTGATATGTGCTACGACCGTGGTGAGTCTGATGTTGTACTGCCGCCCGTTCAGCCACCTCTGCAGGCGCCATATATAGCAATATCTGAAGCGGTGAAGGAAAGGACAAAACGGCAGCGTGTCGGATAATAAACGGATGGCAATGGGCTGTCAACTTTTTTATTGCGGCTCATGTCGTGGTCGACACTGGTAGGTGGCATATCGCAATGGCCGGGCGGGGAAGAATATCTTGCGAAGTTTACTCCACTGATTCTCTTCCATTCGTGTCGGTGGAATTTTTGATTAAACGTACCACGCGCGTCCCACCGTATTTTCCCTCAACTGTATTCTTTTTCGTTATCAGGAGTTGCTGCCTGTTCACCGCCCTATCTCCGTTTGTCAGTCATTTTCTCAACGCTTTTTTTTTCTCTCGTTTTGCACCACACAATTTTTCACCCGATTCCTTTGTCCTTATAACCTGTTCCTAATCCCTTGGCGGACATCCTTTGAAAAAAAAAAAAAAGAAAACAGCAAAGTGAAGAAGTACTGGAATTAGGTAAAGAAACTGAAAGCGTGGAAACGGTAGATAAAGGTAAGAGCTTGCTACCGCGACGGACGGAGAACAAACCTGCGCGGCGATAGGCGCACAACAGCAAACAAAGGAACAGAAAGTCTGAAATTTTCAAAGGATCAATAAAGCGATCAAAACGCGCATAGTGAAAAGCCACTAGGGGGTTATCACCGGCGTCACGATGGAAAAGGATTTGGACTCACTTTGGGACACAGCAGAGGACTTTATTGCGGACGGGCGGCGGACGGAAGCACGGGGAGTGCTTGAAGACATTGTCTCGACGGATGTCACGGCGGATGACGCAATTGGTCTCCGAGCAAAGGAGCGCGCGATTTATCGCCTGGCGGAGATTCTTAGCGTGGAGAAGCAAACTGACATGCTTGTGCAACTCTTGTCTGCCATTCGGTCTTTCTTTGCTCTGCTTCCCAAGGCGAAGGCAACTCGCATGGTGCGCAAGATGTTCGATCTAATTCTCAACAGTGGAGCGTCACTTGACCGGCAGATGGAAGTGTGCCGCGACATGATCGCGTGGGCCCGTCAGGAGAAACGTACTTTTCTCCGGCAGCGGCTCCAGCACCGCCTTGCAGAAGTGCAATTTGCGCGCAATGAACGGCAGGAGGCTCTCACGACGCTTCAGGCGCTGCTGCGAGAGGTCCGTCGTCTTGATGACAGAGCTCTTCTGCTTGATATTCACCTACTAGAGAGTCACATCTACTATTCCATTCGCAATATTTCACGTGCTCGTGCAGCCCTTGTGGCGGCACGAACTAATGCGAACAGCATATATTGCCCGCCGCTGGCTCAAGCGGAAATTGACCTGCAAAGTGGCGTCCTGCATGCCGAAGAGCATGACGCGAAGACGGCTTTTTCTTACTTGTATGAGGCTTTCGAGGGCTTCCACCAGTTAGGTGACCAAGCGCGGCAAGCACGTAAAGCACTACATTATATGATTCTCGCTAAGATTGCCACTAATAGCCCGGATGAGCTTTCTGCGCTGCTGAGCTCAAAGAATGTGCTGGAATACAAAGGAGCTGATATGGTCGCTCTCCATGGCGTCGCGGATGCATACAACAGCCAGGACACACACCTATTCAATCGCATCATGCAAGAAAATAAGAACGCGCCATTTCTTGAGGACGAAGTGCTTCAGCGTCAGCTCTCTGAGATGTATAAGAGTCTGCTTGAGGGACACCTGCTGAAGCTGTTGGAGCCGTACAGCCGAGTGCAGATATCATATCTTGCGGAGCTTCTGAAGCTTGATGTGGAAACCGTGGAGTCACAGGTGTCCCAGCTCATCCTTGACAAGAAGCTGGCAGGGATCGTGGACCAGCAGCATCAGTGCGTGGTAGTTTTCGATGAACAAGACGCGAAGCGAGAAAAAGCCAAGCAGAAGGGAGATGGCACTTCTGATGGGTCTCACGGTGTTTCCCACAGCAGCGCATACCATAGTGGTGGCACCGGAACCAGCGGAAGTGGAGATGTCACATCCGCCACGACTCTTTATCAGGATGCGCTGGATGCACTGGAAAAGTACGATAAGTTGGTAACGGCGTTGTTCGACAAGGCAAATGGTAAGTTCGACGCGCTTGTGGAAGAGAACTTGGCAAAGCGCACTGCTGCCAAACAGGTGGATGCGAAGGGTAAGAAAGCGAAAGATGAGGCAGGGAGCGGAGCGGAGAAGGGTGACGGGAAAAAACCGAAAAGTGAGCCGAAGAAGGAATAAAGGAGGGCTCGACCCAACAAAACAACACACAAAATGGTCCAGAGGAGGAACGAGAGTGTAGGAAACGCAGGATCAGGCTGCAATTTACTGATTAGGTGAAGTTGGTGTCGAAAGACGTGAACTAATATAAAAACTGCCCCCGAATGCGAGTGTAATTGCGGGTGCATCTTGGCTTTTGTGCCAAAGTCATCCCCCACCTGCTCTCTCCCACGTTTTTTTTACTTTTCTAGGAGAAACTTTCTTTCATAGCGTTTGACTTTTTTTTTGTTGTTGTCGTTTTTTTAAGGTTTGTAGTGCATTAGTTACCTACAGCTTTTCATACTAAAACACACACACACCTCACGGGATGCACGGAATACTTTCGTGAGGAGTGGAAGAGGGAGGACGCGACGGAGCCGCGCAGTAGAAACGCAGTAACCATCAGCGACAAGCACCGAATGAATGCGGATAGGAGTGGAATTGTATTTAACTGAAAGCGCTTATCCGTCACATTTCCTCCCCCTTACCTGTAGATGCGTTGTGGGTGGATGTTTGAATAAATAAACATATATTTTTTTGTATATTTGTGCGTACATGTGAATGTGGTGTTGCCCCTCTGCAGTTCACCGCAGCGTGCTTTCGGTTTTGAGCCTAGTGGGTTTAGTTTCTGTGAATTGTCGGGCTCACTTGCGGATGCAGGAGGATTTCGGCAACCATAACAGTAATAATCAGATGAAATGGCGGGGAAACATTGTCCCTAAACAATACCCTTTGAAAACATTTGTGCGAGCTTCTCAGCACACAAATGCACTTTGAACTACGTTTGTTTTGCTGTGTGTGGCGTTTAGTACCTAAATTCTATTTGCCTTTTGCTTACCGCAGCTGCGTCCTGTTTGTTCGTGTTATTTTTTGGCATCATTCGGAGGGAAGGTAATTAACGTTTAGTATTCTGTCAGCACCCGTGCATACACGTATATATAAACATACTCTTCTGTACAAAGGGTGAAGTACGTAGCAGCAACAGAAAGGGGAAGGGCAGAAGAGATTAGGGCAGGTGAAAGGAATTATAACGAACAAGAGCCGCTCAACAAACCAAAGTACCAAAAAGTTAAGGAACGGGGGGAAACTGCAAGAAAGCATACCACACTGGCATAACTTTCTGGGGTATATTAATACAAACACATATATACGTGTATTTGTTCGAAGTTGTGCGCCGTCATGTCCCGCAGCGGTGGTCGCGCGGCGACTGAAAAGGGTTTAGGGAATGCTAATAGCAGTCAACTGGCCGAGACAAGTGGCCAAAGCGGATACGCCCATCCCTTTTGGTACGTTAATACGCAGATGCCACCGGAGTATTGGGACTACGAGAATGCCACACTTGAGTTCAACAGTGATGAGCCGTACGAGCTTCTGCAGAAAATTGGTCGTGGAAAATACTCGGAGGTGTTTCGGGCGCGCAGCCGGCACAACGGGGAACTTTGTGTGCTGAAGATCCTTAAACCAGTGAGGGTAAAGAAAATAAGAAGGGAAATCACTATCCTGCAAAACCTCTGCGGGGGACCAAACGTCGTGAGGCTGCTTGACGTTGTCATGGTTGAACAGGAGAATACGCCTGTGCTTGTCACAGAGAACATAGAACCAGCTGATAACTTCCGTACTCTCATGAACAGCGGTAGTCTCACATCTTTTGACATGCGCTATTACATGTATGAAATACTGCGCTGTCTGCATTTCGCTCACAGTCGAGGAATATTTCATCGCGACATCAAACCGCAGAACATCATCATTGACCACCGCCGCCGCAAGCTTCGTATCGTAGACTGGGGCCTTGCAGAGTATTACATTCATGGCCAAGCGTATAACTTAGGTGTAGGGACTCGACATTTTAAAGGTCCTGAGCTTCTTGTGGGAATACGGCTTTATGATTACTCTTTGGACATGTGGAGTGTTGGTTGTGTCCTTGCCGAGTTACTCTTCCGGGTGTTTCCTCTTTTCCGTGGAGAAGATAATGAGGACCAACTGCATCAGATAGCAAGCGTAGTCGGCACAGAAGATATAATGCGCTACGTTCAAAAATATGATGTTTCACTCCCTCGACACCTGGTTGACAGGGCCCTTTCCACAAAATATCCAAAGAGGCCGTGGAAATCATTCGTCACCACCCGAAACATAGATTGGTGCGATGCAAATGGGTTGGACCTGCTTGACAAAATGCTGCAGGTCGATCATCAGGAACGAATTCTTGCCTACGATGCAATGCAGCACCCGTTTTTTGATCCAGTACGCAAGGTGTTGCAGGGAGACCCACAGGAACAGTACCCGAGGCGCAGAGGTTAGTGGCAGTGCCTTTGATCGTCCATGTCCCTGCTTGTTTGGCTGTTTGGTTGTTTTCCCTCGGCTGCTAGCGTTCTTGTTTTTTTTTTCTTCGTCCTTTGTTTTAGTGTTTAAATTATATACCCTTATCTTGTTGTTTGATCGAATAATGGAGGAAAGGGCTGCGCGCACTAGTGAGAGGCGGCAGTCCAGTTCTCTTCCGCAACATTTTGTTTCCTCCATTTTTTTTTTTTATTCGTGCGTGTGACCTTCTCTACGCACAGGCGTATTCACCCACACAATCTTTTATGATCATTATCATTATTATTATCCCTCTGTTCCCCGTAACGTTCCGGAACGTCACGGTAGTTCTTCTGTAGCCGAACCTGGCAGATTTCTTTCTTTTCCAAGGGGGTCAGGAAATACACACATATATAAATAAATGTAAATAAATATTTATTTATATACATATATATATATGCCGCTATCATCTTCTTCGACTGGTGTGTGTTTTTCGTTATTTTCCGAGCCCTGTTCTTTTTTTTTTTTCTTTCAGTGTTTGTCCACATGTTAACATGTCTAATATGTATAAGCAATTCCTTTTTACCCCTCATGCCTTCCACTGAGGGTGTCAAATGCAAGTAAAAGCAAAAAGGAAGGAGGCGGAACCGCAGCAAACAGAAGAAGGGAAAGAGGAGAAACGGCAACAATCATATTTTTTGTCTCTTTTTTTTTTTCTTTTGCCCTCATTGCTGCACCATTCTTACCTTGATTTTCTTGTTGTTGTTGTTGTTGTCGTTGTTCTTTTTTGGTGACTGGCACGCTTGTGTCAGTTTTGTTTTGTTGATTACCTCTTTTGTCTCATGCGCTTTCCGCCGTTATTCAAATGTGTGATCATTTCTTTTATTACTTTGCCATGGCACGTCTCATTGTTGTATTGCGTGAAATGGATTTAGAAATAAGAACAGGAACTTGTGCCAAAAGCTCAATATGTGGAGGAGATGCAGCGGTGATGAAAGTTGTGCAATTGAAGTTAAGGAGTGATGAGAAAAGAAGAAAAAGAGGCAAAGAAAAAAAGAAAAGAATGGAGTATGAACAGTTAATTTCTTCTCACACAGACGGACTGGTGCCCTACACATTCAGGTACCTTTTGTTTGTTGAAATTTCTTTTAATTGTATCTGTTAGCATACTGCGCACGTTTTTTGTTTTTCCCCCTAAACGCACCCTTTTTTTTTCCTTTTCACCATCCAATGATATTCCGCCAACCTAAATATACGGTCTTGCCAATAACCAGTCACGTCTATCATCATTATCATGTAGTTGAGTGTACTTGCCTGTGAGCGCAGTAGTTATCGCTTGCGACCGCACCTGAAAAGAAAAAATAAAAGGATGGTCGTAAATTTACGTTCAGAAGGAAAATGAACTGAAACCGCAGAAGAAAAAAAAAGAGAGAAGGAGGAGGAGGAAAAGGAGATGAGGGCGTGTTCGCGTGTGAAAATATATATATATATATATATATATATATATATATACGATGAAAGGGGAAGGAAGGGGGGAAATAATGAGTTCAGTTCACTTCCCTAGGGCAATTTCATGCCTCAAAACAAAGGAAGAATAATATAAACACGAACACGTATACATACATACATACATACCATGTGTGTTTGTGTGCACTCACAAATGTGTTTGTTTCGGGAGCGAAGGCCATGTTGTTTTTCTCCTTTCGTTCGAATATATAATTTCCCCACATTTAGGTACGGTGAGCACAAAATGCCCTGTTGGGTGGAAAGGGGTTAAGTGCAAGTGGAAGGTGAAGGTGAACAAAATGAGGAAAGGATGAAATGGGAAGGGGAATGACCGGAGAAAAAAAAGGAAGGTGGAGGTCGGATGGATGAAAGAAAGAAAAAGGGAAGGTTGATTCAAAATGGGGTGGACTGCGTTAACGGCGACTGGATTGATGGAAACGGAAATAAATGGCTCTCTCAAACAATTGGCCACTGCCCTCACACAACAGATGGCTTGGGGTAAAGGAATTTTTTTTTTGCAATTACCTCAGAGTGGTGCTCTATAGCTTCTGTACGTGTACGGGTGCGTGCTACAGGCATATTTTATGCTAGTAATTCCGAATACTGTCCCGCTTCGCGCACGCACGGACACGCTTACTTTTAGCCGTGTTGGTGTACATACGAATACATTTTCATGTAAAAATAAATAAATAAACACACGTGTATGTGCATGTGTGTGAAGACCGGATGTGCACAACGCTTGACTGTTCTGCACCTACCTTCAGAAACGGTTGATGATCTACACAGTCCCTTCTGTTTTTCACTTATATTCAAAAGGATATACACATTTTGGATACGTTTGTACGGCGACCCTCATAAAGCGAAGGAGGCAGAAGAAAAAACAGAGAGAAGGCACATGGTAGTGCACCGTCGCAGCATCCTTCGACGAGGATTTTACTGCTCCTCCAATGGGCTTTTCTCACCGTTTAGTGTTAGCCAACAGCGTCTCCACCATGCAGCGGATCAACAGCGCCGTTTAGAGTTCCAGGAGTTCATCCGTCGGGAGAGTGCCCCTTTCACAGGTTGCGATCCAAATGATTGTACAAAACAAAAGCAGCGACAACAATGCCAAGGGGAAGAAAACGAAGTGAACGCGGCACAGAAACGTCATGTGTTAGACCTCATTGAGGTACGACCGGTCCCATGCGCACTGGAAGGGAGTGGCAACTCTGATGCGAATGGGCAAAGTGGAAGGGAAGGGATGAAAACAAATAGCGGCTCAGCACGTGGTATGCAACCCAGCAACTCGTTTGGTCGAGCCCAAACCGGGAATTCCAGGGAAAACCAACAGTGTCACGGACGAAGGAACGCTGATGACCCTCACTTACGTGGTAAGCGTGACCTTCATTCCCTTCAATTGCGCGCTAAGCGGCGCATAAGAGTTACAAAAGAAAATCAGTTGGGTGAAGAGTACAGGCAGGCCCTGTCAACTCTCCGTGACGTGTTCGCCGCCCTTCGGGCCTCTGCGGTGCGGCATGCAACTGCTCAGGACGGTTGTGATGGCCCAAATCAAGACGGTGATGGAGCAAGTCGTGGGGGGCACGATAATGGTGGACGAATGATGTTGTCTGAGGCCGTGCGATTTCAAAGGTTACACCAACTACGCGATGCCACGTGCCGGCTGACTACGTCGCACTTTCTACAAGTCCCGAAGAGTTGCGTGTTGGAGTTCCTTGACCTCGTCAGTCGGATCGTGACAGTGGTCGGTAACACGCCCATGACTGCACATGGTTATGTCGTAAGGCAGGCAGTCCGGGCATTGTTTATACAAAGCATGGGTGAAGGAAGTTCTGCATTTGTGAGACGCTCTTGTGGGGAGGCAAAAGCGCATTACTCCTCGTCCTCAGAACCACGGCAGGGAACTTTTCACCCAGTCCACTACTTCAAACTTTTGCGCGTCATGCTTTCGCTGCCATCCGAGGACACACTGCAGTTGTGTAATAGCGCGGGAACCCCCATGTCCGTGGAGGAGTTCTGCGTTCGACAGTTGTATGGCGAAGGTAACGGCGCTACATCGTCCGCACGCGGTATTTCGTCGAAATTGGGGTCGTTACGCGAACTGGGATCCGTTCGGGCAGTTCGTGTCGTATCGTGGTGTATGCACTCTGTCTGTTCGACCCCTGTGCTTTCACCCTCACAACGGCACTCGTACACTTCGGTGTCATCACTCCCACCCGTTTCTGAACTGCGTATTCCTTTTGGTGTGGGAAAGGGATACACGCAGACACTTCTCGCATGTTTTGCCCACCCCGTCTCTTCCAGCAGTACGGGCTCCTCTAACCACAGCACATCAAGGAGGGAACAGACTTATTCTGAATATGCCAATGGCACGCAACTACCAGAAAGGTTGCCTTTCAGTGTGAAAGAACTTGCCGTTCTTTGCAGCGCTATCGTGTACTATAAAATTACCACCATGGAAGCACTGACTGTACTTGTGAGCGCCGCCACTGTGTGCGCTTTGCGTGCTGACGAACTCTCAGGCCACCAACTGAGTTGCGTGTTGCTTGCTTACGCCACGCTTAAGTACCATGGCGACTTAACACGGCATGTCGAATCGATTGGCGCAAAATTCCCACCGAGTCGTATCTGTAGTGTAGGACAGGAAGGGCAAACAAACTTTTACTTATTACTGGGTGAACGGGCGTGTGAGTTGGGTGAAGGGTTGCACGAAAATGACGCAGCGCGAGTTCTGCGGGCATTGGAGTTGTCAGGTGTTGAGCACGAAATGCTGAGGAACTCGTTGACGTCAGGCATGCGCATGAAGCGGCTGCGCAGCCGTGCACTTCTCGCGGGAAGGTGAATCATCGGAACTGCCAGGGAACTGCCGTTTTGTTTTCACAATTTTTGGTTTGTTGGGGGTACTCTCCGCCCCGCTTAACACTACAAAGTTATACATAGTCGGTCACTAGTCGGCTGCAGCGATACATGTCTTCGGGTACATTTGGTGCGTTCTAAGTGGTTTTAAATCATCATAGCAGCACGCACTTTTTCTTCTGACCACTTGACACCTAAAACCAATACAGCTCTTCACTCCGTAACTTTTTTATCCCATACTTTTTTTTTGATCACTCCTTTGCGTGAAGCGTCCAAAAAAAAAACATTTTTATTTTTATCACCCCGACCCGTGGAAGCTGCGAAGCGCAGTTGTCCCTCCAGCGGCGTCAAAAAGAACAAATCAACACTTCTCTACGGGCTATACTGACAAACAAGCGCGTGAAAAAGGAGGAAGGCAAAAGAGAATTAAGGGGAAAAAATAACCCATTACTTTTGAAGATATGCATTATGCCTCGCGTGGTGCAAGGCGGCAAAATCAGTTGCGTCTGCCACCGGCCCAAAAACCTGGTCGCCTCCGTGTCTTAGCCCGGAGCTTCAGGGGTGTCAATGATGCCGTTGGGGACTTCACGAAACGCAACAATGAGAGTCCATTGCTTTATGCTTTACTTTTTGTTGTCGCTCTGCTCATACTGCTGTTCATAGTATTGTTCGTGGTGCTTTTGTGTATCCTCTTAAGAAGTGACGGGTGGTCAACAATTGATGCATTCTCTTCAAAAACGCACATTGTGGAGGACCCTGACAAATCTGCCCTTCTCGAGATACGCAGGTTGTACGACACAATAATGCGAACTGGTTCCGATCGTGAAGCGACGGCGTTACTGGAATTTTTATCGACGTATCAACGGTCAATGGAAGCACGCGTCTCGAAGAGCACCCATGGCGATGATGAGAATGCCGGTGATAACGGTAATGTTGGTGACTCCGGGGTACCACAGGGAAAGTCCAAATATGCAAGTGAGAAACCGCGGGTCTCCAACGGTACCTCGCTGTCTCAACGTAGTTTCGCGGAGGTGCTGGCCGACTTACGGGAGACAATACAAGACATCATGACGCTGGACCCAGACGTTGGATTAGATCGTGCTGCATTTTTTGTTAAGGAAAAGTTTGGTGCAAGTAACGACGATCGCTCACAGCGCATTGACAGTACGGGGAGCCACGATATCGAAAGGGGGGAAGTAGAGGCCTTTGAGCCATTTGATGATATTCTCTACCTGCAACTTCTCTCCTTCTTCGCTAAGGAGGAACCCACGCGTTCCATATCGTCTGCTGATCGTCTGTGGTGGAGGCGGAAGAGAATTTCAGCTCCCTCAGTAATGGAGGGCCGGTTTTATTACCCACTACGGCGTTTTCACCGGATGCAATCCTTTTCTCCTGATACTATTAGCACGGTCGCTGCATGGTTCGATACCATGGCACTTGATTACTATGGAGAAGAGATGGAACCATTCGAGTCGTCATTGCAGCAATCATACGAAGGTGCGCAAGTGTCTAACCATAGCGGGAGCAGTCCTGAGAATCCTGAAATTAAAGAGCACGCCGTATCCTTCTCGCCTTCTCATACAGCCTCCATATTTGTGAGTGTAGCGAGTTTTCGAGACGTGGAGTGCCACTCGACGTTGCAGCAGGTGGTGCACCGCGCGACAAACATGTTTCGTACGTACGTTGGTATAGCAGAGCAACACAACAAGTCAGACCCGCCGTGTCTGTCATATGATTTGTTTCAGCCCACACTTTGTCCTTCTGCCGCTATTGCATCCGACACGGCAAGTGCAAGGGCTGCCTTCAGTGATGTGTTGTGTTTCCCAATGGACAACATTAGGTTAAGGCACATTGCACCTGATGCAGCCCGAGGGCCAACGTATGGTCGTTACATGACGATGCTGCTGTACCGTGGAGAGGACTATGTTCTTATACTGGATTCGCACACACGTTTCGTTTATGGCTGGGACTCACGTGTAGTTGCTATGCATATGTACTTACGCCACCCACGGATTGTTCTTTCCCACTACCCTGAGGGATTTGAAAAGGAGCTCTCAAATTTCACATATGAACGGACCACCACTGTTTACCTTTGTCGTGCTTCATTTATTGAATCAGATGGATATGTTCGGCTAGGAGGCATTCTTGTTAATGAAGAAAATGTTAACAAATTCTCCCACCAAGGGCGGGTTTTGCGCTATGCCGCTAAGGGTTTCGGTCGCAAACCAGACGCGGATGTCAGTCGACCGCTGCCACAGCCATGGGCAGCGGGTGGGTTTCTCTTCGCTAGAGGTTCTATTATGCGTGAGGTTCCCCTCGATCCTCATCTCCCCAATACCTTCGATGGTGAAGAAGTGTTGTATTCCGTGCGGCTGTGGACTCATGGCTATGATATCCACTCCCCCAACCGTACTATCTGTTATCATGTGTACACCCGTAATGATCAGCCGAAGGTGTGGAATAACAACCCTCTTTGGTCCAGTTTGCGTTTGCGATCGAGGGAGCGCATCCAGTGTCTGCTACAGACACGAGAAAAGGGGCAGACGGTACCAAAAGTCCCGGTAAATACGACAGATCCGGCGGTGACAATCGACGTGGATCGCTACGGTATGGGACGAGTGCGAACGGTGGAGAACTGGTACCGATTCGCTGGATTGGATCCTGTGCGCTACACATTCGATGGCCGATGGTGTGGCAAAGGTAAGATTTAATGTGGTCCCATTAGGGTGGACTCCTCCTCCATCTCTACGCTTCATTGTTCATCGTTTACGCCATTTTACGCTTATCGAACTTTACCTTTGTGTGCAACTTTCCTAAACCCATTAGTTTAGTTTTTTCTTTTTAACTTTTGAAGCTGCTCGCTCCCTGTCACTTTGCTCGAACACAAAGTTGTCCACAACCGTTGTGAAGGTGAAGACAAGTTTGAGGGACATTGTTTGAACTTGTTTGCGGCGTTTATTTCTTCTTGCAGCTCGTTTTGTTGTTTTGTTTTGCTTTGCCTTCGTCCCCCTTTTAATCATTGCGGTGGCCATTGATCCCATAATTTGTGTTGCAGCTCCAGTTCGTCCTATTGACACGCAGGAGTGCCGCGTAACTCATCCTAAACACAGGCATCGGAGAGGAGACGAATGAATGAATGAATAAAAGAGGCGAAAAGGATTGAAAACCGTTAGCACAACGGGTCAGGAGTCCAGTCGAGATGGAAACCCTCTCTTCGTACCGTATGCATGCTTGCATTTGGGTGCAGTTTGTCGGTGTGTTGAAAAGCGTTTTATTGTGTTATATTTATCCCCCAAATTCAAAAAAAAAAAGTTATTCCCTTTTATATTTAATAGCCGCTGTGCTGTTATTCGTATTCTCCTACAATCAGTCGTCTATGCCTCATTGTGAAGTCGCTGGCCTTCACCTCATCATTTCATTTACTTGGCGTGGGACGCTATGAAGTTGACTGTATATTTTATCCTACTGCAATAGTAGTCCGGTGAATGAAAGGGATGGAACCGGGAAACTTTGCTGCCTCAGCAAAATCACAACAACAGTTGCCGGATACCTGTCTTCGCACCGTCACCCATAGTCATTTCGTGCACCTCCTTTTCATTTGAATGGTTACAGAAGTTATACTGGGCAGACACACGAGGGCCTCAGCAACAAGGAGTTTCCACACGCGCACGCACACTTTGCGAACGAATATATATGCTTGTATATATATATATTTATATTTATATTTATATGTGTGTGTGTGTATTTAAATGCAAACACGATTTCGCGAACAATCTGATCCCACATGCTTTACACCGTATCACGTTTTGTGCGTACCCGGGACGTTTGGGGGAGGGAAATTTCGAGAGTGACCTGTGAGTAGAGGAAAAAAGTGGAAAGAAGATGCGCTGTGTGTACGATTGACACCACGTTTTCACATTCGCTGACTGCTTCTGCCCTTGACGTTTACCACTTACAACTTTTCTTTATCTCCTTTATCTCCTTTTCTTTTTTCTCTTTTTTTTTGGATTGGATGGTGGTGAAGAGTCAACCACGGGAAGGGGAAATGGTTAATCTGCCGCTGAAGGACTTCGCCAAGGCTACACGCCGTATGGTTGAGCTGAGCGGCGTGAAGAAGTCGCGTTTGATGTTGCGTGTGCGGCCTTCGAGCGGACGCAAGACGTTTGTTTTGAAGTCCACCGATGGTCGCACAACCCTCACAACACGTGTGAAAAATCAGGGGGAGCTCAAAATTGTGGAGGAAATCGTCCATGACTTCGTCTCCCGCTGCACCGTCTCCCTCACAGCCCCACCGCCTTCAGCGGCCACCGGAGGAGGAGGAGGAGGAACGGGGGTTCCTAACATAAATGCCGCATCTCCACGGCAGAAGTCCTCTGGAAAGGAAACTGATGGTACGGTCCCTGCTGGTGGCAACAAATCTGGAGGGAAGTCGGCAGAAAGTGGTGGTGGTAAAGGCAATACCTCGCAGAAGCAGCAGCAGCAGCAGCAGCATGGTGGCGGCAATAAAAAGCGTAAGGGTGGCCGTCGATAGTTCCGGTACTTTTTTGCTTTTCGCCCGATTCGTCACGTGTCGACTTTCAGTGTGGAAGCGGCCCGGCCCTCCCCGACCTTCATGCGCTG
Organism: Trypanosoma brucei brucei TREU927; assembly: GCF_000002445.2. Taxonomy (NCBI): domain Eukaryota; phylum Euglenozoa; class Kinetoplastea; order Trypanosomatida; family Trypanosomatidae; genus Trypanosoma; species Trypanosoma brucei. Next base: position 469,316 of record NC_005063.2, on the reverse strand, counting down.
CTCTCTTTCTCTCTCCTTGCACTTTTCCCCTTGACTGTGTGGACTTCTTTGTTATGTCCTCCTGACCGGTTCCCCCCGTTTTGCGTGGTTAAGTCTTTGAGTGGGGAGAGGATTCTAATCATCGCCTTTTTTTTCTTTCCTTCTTGTGAGTGTTTGAGCCAACTCTTTTCTTCCTTTTACCGATTTGGGGGGGCGAAACACAATTTGAGTTGCCGGATAGAAAGCATTGAAGGGTGAGTTGTGCATTCCTTCCATTTGTGAGGGTGATGTGGTTTAGGAGAGGCGCCGATAGTTAGTGAAGAATGTCAAGAAGGTGCATATGCGCCGAACGAAGTGAGGATAACGAAAAGGGAAGGAAATGAATGCCGTGGAACTAGCCCAGATCCTCTCCTGATTTTAAAGACATGGGGCGAAGTGCACACGGAACAGAGAGAGGGGAAATGAAGAGTTCTTAGGGTAGATGAGCCAACACGCCGAGGCTTTACGTCTGCTCTAGGATAGTGTTTCCCATGTATCTGTAAGATGGTAGAAAAGAAAGAAAAGTCGTCATGATCCAATTTATAACTCCCAGATGCACTTACTTCTACTGTTTCTTGTGCATTTCATCATTTCCTGCCTCCAAATTGTGTTAGGCTTGTTTTGCGGCCGAACGGCTTTCCATTTACTTTCCTTACCTTCTTGTTCCTTTGGTCGTACCTTCTTCTCCCGTTTTTTATTATTATTATTATTATTTTCCATTTCATTTACCTAGTTCTAGGATCTGCGCGCGCATAGCAAGAAAGGGTTCTCGAGAATCCGAGACGTAAGCTCGGTGGAGCGCGTCACAAAAATTCGCAGCGCCTCAAACAGTGTAGCCGAACCCATGCGCTCAGAAACACGGCGTCGGGGCCGGCGTTGCATAACCGTCCCGATGTATATGGTGCTCCCAGCCTTAGTCATGGTTACCTTCTTGTTATGGAATAATATGTCGCGCGAGCGTAAAAACAGAATGAGAGGTGGCCACATTGGTGAAGGAAGCCATGCTGTTCGGGGTGGTTTGCCAGGGGTCGGAAACTTGCGGGCCTCGCCAGCGGTTTTTTCATTTACCACGAAACTTCTGTCAGTATTGACGGCATTCGTGGACCAGGAAACTGATGGAATGCCTGCATCAGTAGCGGCAGCTGGAGGAGCCACGGATATGTTTGGTTTGCCCCCGAATGCAACGCCCGCGGCCATTTTGCTGGAATACTATGAAACGCAGCTTCCTAAGTTCAACAATGAGTTAGAAAAGAGGTTGGACAATGGCTCCATAAAGAATGTCACACATTCCGACACGTACTGGAGTCCAACTCATGTCGCACGCCGCGGCTACGGGCTCGAGGGTAGTATCTTCGTTGGTCTTCTGCACCATGAAACGCCACTGGTTCGTATGAGAAGGTCTGTTTCTCTAGAGAGTGTGTGTGCTATGACAGTTCACAACTTATATGAATCGGCACTTTGGTCAGTTGCTATTTTCACCGGTATCGTTGAGTTCCTCCCCGACGTAATGACGGCTGAGGAATCGGGTGGGCGCGGAGGTCACAACTCGTCCCGGTGGCCTTTCCCACCATCGTCTCCATGTATTCCTGTTGCTTATCAGTCTCACACGTGCGCCGAACGGTATGGATTCTGTCCACGGGACAACATACGGCTGCGGCAACTGCGTGTGTCGGCTAAGTCACGAAGGCACAGCAAAGGAAGCAATATGGGTGGAGGCGAAGGTAACGTCAAGGTGAGTGAAAAAAAAGAAAATCCACGCAGTCGAAGAGCTGAGGACGACTACGAGCATGCTGGTTACAGGGATGGGGATGCTTCAAGTGGGAGTGATGCAAGTGGAGGGCTCAGTGACTTTACCTCCATTGCCTCCCAGCGGTATGCAACGCTCGCCCTGTATCGCGGCGAAACATACGTGATGTTTCTTAATGCAGGCGTGTTGTTAGTGCCCTCATGGGATGTGACAGCGCGGCTCATGCTACTAAGGCTCCCGTCACGACGGCCTATACTCTCGCAGATGGCAAACATCATACAGCGAGATGTGGTGCATCGCGCATGGGAAGAAGTTGTGGTCCGCCACGTAAGCAATGAAGGTCACAGACATGAAGGGGTTAAGGATCATGGGGATCAACAATTCCGTGATGACCAACGTGGAAAGGAAAGGGGAGGGACGGAAGATTACTTCAACGTAGCTCACGAGAGAAATCCTTCAAAGAAAAGGAGTGGATCTGCTCTGTACGATCTTGAAGGACTGCGTTTACACAGTTCCGATGGAATGGAGGACAAAGAGAAGGGGGATGGAAACGGCGAAAGTGCTGCGGAAGGCGCCAGAGGATTCGGGAGTGAAGATGTTGTGGAGTTCCTTTTCCGACTTCCCACAGAGGAAGATGGCGGTGAAGCAACCTCTGGAGCAGAACCTCTCAACTACCCGCGAAACGGAGCCTCGATCCCAAATGTGAGAACCCGGATGCCAAATAGTGCCCAATTGTATTGGATGAAGAAATTGCGTGAACCACTTCGTAAGAAACTGCTGACAAGTATGAGTGAACAAAACACCACCTCCTACGTATGTGGTGTGGCAGTAAAGATGCAGCACAGCGAAGAAGGTTGCCGGAAAGTGTGCGATGCGAAAAGCGACGGCGGCAGCAGTGGTTGTGGCAACGTGGAAAATGGGGAGGACGTTAGCGCCACTGTGTCGGGGGGAGAGGGAGCAAAATTCAAATTGAGATATGAGTCCAGGCGCCGCCTCACATATGTCCTGCGCGATCGGCGGTATATGGAGCCTCTACCCATCCATTGGTGTAATGAGAAGAATGATGCGGTGTGCCTTGGAAGCAGGCGACAGGAAAGCTTTCCTTCGTCACTTTCGCAACCGTGGTTAAGCACAGATTTCCTTTTCACTCGCGCAGGTGCCTTCTTTGATTTCTCGCATGACGCAGCAGACCACCAAAATAGCCACAATAATAGTAGCAGTGGCAATGCTGGGAATCACGTTCCACTGGACCCGTACATGGGTTTCCTGACACCAGATGAAGAGGCCGTTTTACTTGCGGGGCGGTTGTGGACGCACGGCTGGGATTTTTACGCCCCGACTGAGCCCATTGCTTTTGCAGCTGTCGTCCACGCAAAAGGTGCCGGGAATGGAACAAGCGGTAATAACAAAGTCGCAAACATGTCCTCTAAAGTGAGGGATGCGCGATTGCGGGGTTTGGTGCGCTTGAACTTTGTGCTATTTGGCCAATCCAACGCTGCGCGGGGGTTGAGAAGTGACGGGGAAGCGGCGCTTAAACACGTGGAGAAATATGGACTCGGATCCCGCCGCTCTCGCGAGTCGTTTCTTCAGCATGTTGGGTTGCGCTCAAGTCGCAGTGGCAGAATGATATGCACTCAAGAAGATGATTTCGGCTGTGTGCAAAAGAATGCCAAAAGCCCTTGGAAATGGTACCACTGTGGAGAAGTGTGCAGTGGATTGTAGCTGCGTAACGATGAATATAGATATGTGGTGTTTTTATTGTCGATAACTATGCCATTTCTTTTTTATGCTTAGCAAACCAATGCTGGTCACGCAAGGCATAGAAGTTATAAAAGCATACACTCATTGTTTAACCATACTTCTATTGTTTTTAAGTACTATTCTGTGTCTATGCGTGTGCATGTGTGTGCTCATGCCAGGTTCTTCTTCCTTTGTTTCCATATACTCTATTATTTCTTCGTGCCAGCTGGTGTCAGCACGGTTGTATGATATTTTATAGCGCAACCAAAAGTCCAGCTGTTGCGTCAAAGATTTTTTTTTAATGTTTTTCCACCGCTCTCATGTTTTACACGTAGTGGCCTTTGCAGGCATTTTCTCTGAAAGAGAGCCTGTTTTCTTTACCCTATAACACTTCCTCTCGCAATTCTATCGAAATGGAACCCGTGCATCGATTTCATTCCCCCACCTCCTCCCTTCCCCTACGTGCTTCCGTTTACGTGTTAGCTGTCTTATTCCTTTATTATCACTTACTGCAACCCTCTTCATACCTCTTTTCGCTTCTGATTTGCAACGGGAGTGCTGAGAGGAGGCCTTACACCGTGCAGGGGACCAAAGGAACACAGTCGCTGATAGTCCCCGTACCGGGTGCTGCGGGAGAAAAGGGAGTTAAATCAACAAGTTTAAAAGGGAAGAAAACGAGGGAATACTCCACCATCGGCCATATTTCGCTGGCGCCGTCCTTCTCTTTTGTTTGAAAAGAACAGTACGCAAGAGGCAAGACAACCGTAGGGAACGTTGCTTAGGAAATTTTCAACACGCTTTTCGGCACGCCATGTCATCGGAGGAAGCCATTCAGGAAGTGCGACGCATTTTCACCAACAATAGCGTGGATCAGGCCCGCGACTACCTGAGCCGTATAACACCAGGCATTCAAGAAAGTGATGAGAGACTCAAACAACTTGTCGGCCAAAGCTACCGGGGCCTCGTTGCCGCTTGTGACCAGGTGGTCGTCGTAGAACAGGCATGCAGGAAGTTGCTGCGTCTGCAAAAGCAAATGCAGGAGGAGAAAAAACAGCAACAGTTGGAGAATCAATATTCACAGTCGCGTCTGACAATGCCGCAGAGCCCAAGGGGGGTCTCGTCACCCGTTTTGCGGACCATATCCCCCCATGGAGGTAAAAGTCCGCGCGCGAAGAATGTGGGAGAAGGGAAAACTCAAACGAGTCGACATATGGGACACTCAAGCAGTGCTTCGCCACCGGTTTCCGAGGTGGTGAGGTCCCCGTTGCCTCATGAGGCAACCGCGACTTTGAAGGGTGTGTGTGAAGAAACGCCAAGAGGGGGGCGTGAGGGGGCAGATGATAGACAACGAGACGTGTTAATTTACACTCAGCAGTGCGCGGCTCTGGAGGGATTGTTGGGTGCCCGTAAGCTTTATGACGCCGCTGCGCTGCTCTTGCAGATAAGAAGGGAACGGAAACAGCCTCATGAAAAGCTGGCTGTTGAGTCCTATGAACATCGTCTCAAACGTGCAGTGCGTGGGCTGCTTCGGGAAGATGCAGAACAGGCCGCACAAAGCGCTTTGAGTGTGGCTAACGCCAATCGAAATGATAGCGGTGGTGGGGACTTATCCTTGACATCGTCCACAAACATGTTTACATCATCAGGTGGTGTTGAATTCATGGGTAGGGCAACAGGTTGGAAAAGTGATTTATCACGAGCACTGGCTCACATGACGGAGGTCCACAAAGCCTTAGGAGTGCTTTCGCACGCAACAGTGAATGACGCACTGTTACTCCTTATCGATACGATTCACGATATGATTAAGACTGACCTTGACCACGTCGTGGCTGCACTGAAGGGAACGTCATTTACGCAGGCAGCGGCTGTAGACACTAACACTGACGATGGAAGAAGTTTACGCCCACTTCGCAGAATGGAGTGGCTGCGGGCAGCCCTGGAGCTTCCGCCTTACTTAAGAAGCGAGGGAACAAGTGCCCCAAGGGTCCCCGCTTTGGCGAAGGATGCAAACAGCAGCACTGAAGCAAGGGTCAACGCACGGTTGGTCGTAAGCGAAGCTACCGTGGCACTGCACATCGTACAGCGCGCACAACACCTCTTCTCCCATCTTGTCCTATACGTTGCTTCTGTGCTGTACTCACCGAGTGGTCCAGCGAGGGAAGGAAGGGGAACGAACGGTTCCCGTGGTGGAGAGCAACCTGACGAGGTTTCTGCGGGGGAGTTGGACGCCTACGTGGATTCTCAGCGGCGGCGATACGCACTGCAGGGGCTTCTTGCGCTTCGTTCAAAGCTTACTTCCCAGGAGTCAAACACAGAGGGAGATAACGAGACCTCCGGAACAGGACGCGCTAAGTCTGTTAGGATGAGTGGGAGTCTCGCGCGGGAAGCGCTTTCAGCGTCGCAACGCGGCGGGTCAATTGCCTCGGCAACAGATGATAGTGAGAAAAAGGATGGGGATTCCAAATGTGGGTCACTGGATGCCTCTTCTTCCATGGTGGGATTGAACCAAGACGGTGAGCGACGGTCTCGACACCGAACACTATATCTCTGCGAAGTGATGCGGCAGGTTTGCGGGATGCAGATCTTGGATCCTCTTCCATTGCAGTGGGGATTCTCTTCCTTCTCTTCAAATGAAAAGATTGCGAAGTGCAGCGGGGTTAGCGGTGATGAGACAGCGGTTTTTAGCAAGGTGGGACACCAACTGCGAGCTGTACAGGAGCTGGCGCTCCAGTTGCTGTTGCATGTGTCTGGTGCCGGGCTGCTAAACGACCCGCGCACGATTTCACTTCAACAGCACCTTGCTCGCCAGCAGGGGAAAATGCTTCAGGATATGTTGCTCTCATCTGCGCAGGAGGGAAGTAACTTAACTGTTTCTGGGGGTGCTGCTGTTAACTTGTTTGACGCACGCAAGTGGGGGGAAGCGGTTCGTCAGGCGACGGAGTCTGCACTCCTGAAGACTGTTGGAGCGGCATTGAAGAGGGCAGATAGAGTTTGCGGCGCTATACTGAAGCATATAAGTGAGGGGAAAGGATATAAAAGCACCGTTGTCGCCTCCGCCGAAGAGCAGCCACCCCAACAGCAGAAACAAGAGGGACCGCCCAGCGTGACAACATTTGCCCAGAAAGTCCTTCAGCGGTCCATCTTCTTCAGCGAAAGTACATCCTTTGGGCTGCTTCACACCGACCAAATGACGTGCATGGTCCCGTGCTCCTCTTTTGGGGGTGGCGATGAAAATAAACGAAATGTGGCTTCAGCGGAGAAGGGCGAGAATTTGAATGCCGCGTTGGCTCGGGGTATTATGCAGTGCACTGCAATAAAATCGAAAACAACCCCAAAGGAGGGAAGATTGCCGGCCAATCTTAGCTCTAAGGCGGGCTGTCGGGCATCCGGTGGGAACGTAAATAAAGACAAGGGTGGATGGGTGATGCAAACCGTGGAGACAGATGCAGGAAGTGATGATAATTTGTTCTCCGTTGATGAAGGAGAGGAGGAAAGGACAGTGGCTATGGAGAAAGCAAGTGACAAATCAGAAAAGGGCGTCACCGATGCTGTCGATGATGATTCCTCGGCTGCTCTGAAGTTCGGCTCGCTGTATTCCATGTTGCAACGTATCTTTGAGGTGGAGCGAACCTGGTCTGACTCGCACCCCACACTCTCTGTTCTCGTAGGGGAGTGGTTTACAAATATCCTGCAACAGGTGCGTAAGCTGTTAAAGCACCACACGGGGCAACTTCAGAAGTGGGAGGAGCTGAATGTGGAAGGCAACTGCTTTGAGGCGAAGGTGACGGTGATGGCAGCACTCAACCGCATTTCCATGCTGGTGGAGGTGCTGTTGCAGGTGCTGGAAGTTGCAGCCCCACGAAATGTAGCGAGCACACTCCCCATGGAACTACGTGAGGCCATTGTAACATGTCATACGCCGTGGGTGAAATTGTTACGCAGCGAGTGGGAGGATGGTGTGCGTCATGCCTACCGCCGCGCTTTCGCGCCCGAGCATCTCTTCGCGAGATCAAAGACGCCGCTGAACTCCTCTGCTACAACCCTCGATCCCAACAAGAGGACATCTTGTATCAACGGACAACAGCTCATGCTCGAGTACGCAACTTGCTGGAGCTGCAGCACACCTGATGGGGTACAATGTGAGTCACAGAAAGTTACTAAGCACCCGACACATGTCACCCCGCATGTGAATGAACTTATTTTCCAGGTACAGCATATGTTGTTCAAGAATGGTGTCAACAAGCGTCTACGTGCCACGGTGCTGCCGATGGTCATAAATGAGTTACTTGACGGAACCTCGTCAGCACTGCTTAACGCGGTTCTTCCGTGGATAAGAGAGATAGCGGCGGTAAATAGAAGCGGAAATGCCGGTAAGAGTGGCGATAGTGCTGGTGATAACGACGAACTGCTGTTTCAAGTTTATTTTGATTCATTATACATTTCAGGTTTATTCTCCATCGACGGCAACAGTCGGGCACCGACGCCGTCCATTACCGCCGTTCTCCGCACAATTGAAGGTTGGGTAAACCCCACTTCTTGGTTAGTCATTTCACCGCTACTTCTGCAAGCAAGCGACCGCTTGCTTCGCGTGACGGCTCTCTCTTTTGGCTCATGGAACCCCAAAGCTCTGGAGGAAGTTTGGACTGCAAAGGGAACTGGTGACAGCCGGACATCCCTGAAAGGGGAGCGGACTGTTGCCGGCGACATTAGCATCACAAAAGAGAAGCCCCGTTTTCCTCTACTGCCGTTGATATTCACACCGTCGAAGGTATTGGGATCAGATATCGTGGATGGTGGTGTAACCAAGACGGCCGTGTTTGCTTTTAACAAAAGTAGTAGCGTCGCTGTGGGCGTGAGAGGCGATAGTGGTATTATTGGTGGGTTGAGCGCGACATCCCTTCAAAGGGGCACTGGAGCACTGGTTGGTAGTGCACTTGGGAGTCCCTCCAAGCCGACATCGTCGAACCGTTTCGATGGCAAAGTGAAGGGGTGGATGGGCTCATTGTGGTAGTAGCGCACGTTTAATACGCGCCCCAATGCGACAGCACGTGAATCGTGATATTTTGTTGGGAGCGATTGAAGGAAATGGATGCCGCAAGGGAATGTTTGTCTCGTACACTGATTTACGGCACACACACACACACACACACATACATACATACACGTGTGCGTACTGCTCGTGCGGAAAAGTGCAGTGTTCTGCTGCTATTGTTGTTTATGCGTGAGCATTCCCTTGGTCACTTTGAACTAGCCGCGTTCTGACGTTGCGCTGTCATTGTGAGGTTGACGGATGGTATGGTGGTTCATGCTTTTTCTCTCTCTTTTTACTTGCATTTCTGCCCTACCTTACTCTTTTTCGGGTTTCACATCACTGCGTTGTTGAGGGATGGTTTAACCACGTTCCTTGCTAATATTTCTTTGTGTTCTTTATACCCACCACCGACCCTGGAGCTCTTTTTCCCCCCTGTTTTTTTTCTTTTCCTTTTCCTTTACTTTTAACCGAATTCACCTGTTTCATCCGAACTTAGCCGCCATATCGGCACCGTTGTAACTCTACGTATCCACACACATTCTCCCCGTTTTACAGGGAGCGTTTCGAGCCACTAAAAGATTTAGTTTGCTTTGTTACACCTGGGAAGTGCTCAATCGCTGTAAAAAGTGAACAATAGTAGTAGTAGTAGTAGAAGTTGGTGTTGAGGGTCCAAGGCCACACGCACGCACACCCCAACGCTTATTTTGTTGAGGGTGTGATAAAAAGAGAAGTTGTGGCAAATTGTGTAGACCCGTTACCTTTTGCCATTAGCTCTTCCCCCTTTAACCGCCGTAAAGGGGGGGAAGAAAAATAATGTTTAGTGGGAATCCATATATAACCCCTGCGGAGTTTATTTATGCCTCGGAAGGAAATGTAGCTGCTCTCCGCACGTGGCTGCAATCGAACCGGGAGCGTGTTAACCTTCCAAACCCAAACACTAGGCATACGCTGCTTTACACAGCCACCTGCGCTGACCGCGGGAGTGTAGTCGCTATGCTTGTCACTGAATTTAACGCAGACATTAGTGTTCCATGTGGAGCCATCGATAACACATGTCTGCACGTTGCTGCTGAACACTGCAACGAAGATATTTTGTCGTTTCTGCTATCGTTTGGGATTCCGCCTAAGCGCAACGCGTTGAACCAACTGCCTCTTGATTTGGCCAGGCAGCAGTTGGGGCGACATCCTAGCGCACAGAATTGCATAGTTATGCTGCAGATGGTTGAAGAACAACCTGACAAGCAAGGGTTAACTTCCGCAACCGAGACATTCAATCCGTTCATGAGCATCACTCAGCCGGTGTCAAGTGCAGATCAGCTGAGGCCATCCGCTTATCAATCGCCAATGAGCGGTGGTGAGTTTAATTACTCTGATCTCTTGGAGCGAGAAAAGCAGTGGTTGGCTGTGGACTCGGTAGCGGCTTCATCTCCTGGGGGACTTCCGAGCGCACAACGCGTTAAGAAATGGTACGAGGGAATGCCACGAGACACGCGACATCTTGATCGCAGTAAACCTCTGCCATACGATTTGCAGGAACTCCGCCGCGCATACAAAGGGGTGTTTAAGTTCTACGAAACCTGTCAAAACTATCGTGCTCAAGGGATGTTACCCTACAAGTATAATGGCGAGATGTACTATACGCCGGTCATATTGGTTGTGACAAAGACGCACGCAGGTGATCGATACAAATCTGGTAGCGAGTCTGGTGTTAATCCATCTACTTCCGATAAGGACCGCACTGCGCTCACCAGCAGTTGTGTTTTGGATAACAGCAGCGGTGTCCGCAGTTCACCGTATCGTGCGTTAATTGACATCAAGGCGCTCGCCGGTCTGTCCATTAACCGCCGCGCCACATATATCGATCCCAGAAGCGGAGCAATCATCCCAAGTAGTGCGGACGCTAAGGTGCGGTCGTTGGTACAATACGTGTCGGATGTCATTTTGGCGAACTTTTCTCTGATTGCGCCCCTCACTCGTTCAAACGAGTCCACTAAGGTGGTGAACAATAGTGGACCACTGTTTTATCCGTTCTCTCACAGGCGAGAGATCACCACTCGCGTCCTTCGCGCCCTGTCGCAGTTCTGCGATAATGCTTTTACGTATGATGCCGTGACTTGTACCGCGGAGGGACACCTTCCAATCACCAAAGTCTCTCCATTTTCGTCTGCCTCAGTGGATTTGCATGAGCCAACCGTCACTTCTGGTGGCATCAGCAAAGCAGCGCCGTTGGACCTGCTGGAAGGCGATGTTGTCATGAAACTTCCCCTTCGCATAAAATTCGACCCAAATGGGGATTTTACCGACGCCCCACGGTTGTACTTTCCCACTGCGCTGGACTCTTCACCGGAGCGGCGGGCTCTTCAGCCCATCATTGAAGACAGCACTAGCGGGAAGTTGGATTTGCGCAACTTTACTTCCATACAGGACTGGTCAACGCATGGCTCGCTGCAAGCGGTGCTGAAGGAAGTACAGGAGAAGGCAACGGATTTGATAGTAAAGTACTGCAAAGAGAACCCGGGACCAGCTCACAGTGCAAGTGGTTCGGGCGGGTCCTTTGAACCTTCTGAGAATAGCGCTGTTACTCCTGCTCTCTCGCCAATAGCCGCTGGAAGTGGTTCATCACAGCACGTTCGAGCACATGGTCATTCTACGGCAGAGACGCACGTAAAGGAGCGAGAGTTATCCACAAAGTGTGTGACGTGTTTAGATGCCGAAAAAGATGTGTTGTTGCTTCCTTGCAGGCATTTGGCACTGTGCAGTACATGCAGCGTGACGTACATTGAAAGGCAGATGGATGGTATGTTGTGTCCAATATGCCGTGTGGTGGTTGAGCAAGCGATGCAAATATACACGTAAGGAAACGTGTGGAGTTTGTGAATTTAGTGGATCGTGTGCATATTTATTCGTGTGAACATAAGTGCGCAGTGACGTATTTTTGAAGCGTAATGCTGTTTCCTTCTGATTTCGCTCCCACCTTCTTTGTTGTTGTTGCATTGGGACGCGTGCTTCAACCACGCACGGCGGCGTCTGCGTTTGTGGTTTATGGGGGGGGGGGGCGCAAAAAAAAAAAAAGAAAAAGAAAGGGGACGGAAAATTAAACTAAGGAAATGCCTGTTTCGCATTAACATTACTTTCCTCCTGCATTATCATTTTTGTCATTGCTAGTGTTGGTGTTGGTGTTTGGAAGGGGGCAGAGTTTTCCCGCTTTGTGGTGTTTTACATGCCGCACCGCAGCTCTCCACCTGCGGTGTATTTTGGCCTCGCCTTCCAGTCGCGATTTTTACCCCCACGCCCCTCCGTTTTTTTTTTTTGTGATCTCCCAATTCACCCTGTTTTCGGGGGTATTGCTAAGGATGATTTCTTTTCGTCTCTTTTCTTTTTTTTTGTTATTGTTGTTGTTCTTGTTGCTGCACCTTCTTATTGCTGTAGTTCCTGTTTTTCTTTATTTTTCTTTTTCATTTCGTTTTTTTTTTTTGTCTCCTCCTCTTTTTCTCTGCCGTTAATTTCATTTTTGTCTTTACTACATCGTGCTAACCCCCTGGGGATGTTACTCTCATGCATGGTTCCACGTAGGGGAAGAAAAAACAAAGAAAATAGAGGAGAAGAGGAGGAAAAGAAACAAAACAATAAAAAAAAATAAATATATAGGCAATAAAAGTTTTTTGTGCGTGTATTATTTTCGTGTGTGTTTGTGTTTGTGCCCGTTTTTTTTTTTTTTTGCTCTTAGTTCGGTTCTGATTCTTTCTTCCAGCATCCCTTTGCTGACTGTCAATAGCGCGAGTGTCTTTCAGTTTCTTATTATTATTGTTATTGTTATTATTATTTTTTACGGTTTGATTGCTGAACAGGAAAATGTGATGATGTAGTGGAGGGGAAAGGAGGGAATTAACTTTGGATTGAATTAACTCAAACTGTTACAAGGTTGCGTGTACGACAGTCGGTAACAACAACAGCGTTGCCGATGATGAACAAAGCAACGATAGCGGGAGTTTTTAATGCGTTGAAGGCCGAAGTTGACTGAAACGTATGATTTGACCTCAAATATTCTTTTTGTATATATGTATATTTGTACTTGTATATTATTCGACATCTCGCTCAAATTTCCGTTTTTTATTATTAAAACACAGGGCGTACACATTGTTAGGGTAGCGAAGGAAACCGTTCTTTAATATTTTTACAAATACATACACAGATATACACCAGGTGGGAAGGAAAGAAGGAAGGAAGCGGGAAGCAGGCGGTAAGTCACATTCACTTCACCAAAGTGTATTAATAGGAATAATCTGCCGCACACAAAAAAAAAGAAGGAAAGAAGGAAAGAAAGGCGGGAGAAAAACTAACATCCAACAAAAACTGGCAAGATTGGGTGAAGTCAGGAAGCTGGACCGGACAAAAATCAAAAAAAAAAAAAGAAAGGACTGGTCGCATCAGTTTCTTTTTTTTTTCATTCGACTTACATAACCTCGCCAAAAACATTACATCTTGCTTGCTTGTGCGATTAAGACTCATTACGTATCAGAAACAACAAAAAAAGCAAGTAAGCCAGCTGGAGGGGGGGAAACAGACATTATTTTACAATCACTTTAACACATATCCATGGCCGCCGTAGTGCAGCGTGTGTCTGTTACTTTTGAAGTTACAGGGCTGAATGCAGGTGCATTAAATACGGAACTGTCAAGATTTTCCACGCCAGCACTTCACCAATGTTTCACGTCTCCCGAATATGGACTACACACACACGAGCATCAAAAACATCGTTACGTCCCACCCGCCATTAGTGAATTGAGGCTGGGAATTGTGAGTGATGCAGAAGAAATGGGCGCATGGGGCTTTTCAGCGCCACTTGTACTTGAAGAAACCGTATCGTCCTTTTATCTTAGCAGTGAGGAAAGCACTTACAGTACTAGCGGAGGCTCCAACGCAGATTATGATAACACGCCACTTCTCCTAACCGCAACGGCTCAAGTTCCAGCCTCATGTGTGGAAAACACACAATTGCGCTACCGGCTTGTTATTGTTGACGAACTGCTTCTGCAAGCAGCTGCCATTAGTTCGTTATGTCCCGGTGCGGCGATTGTGGCGGTGGAGAATTCCCGTACGCAACCTTCAAAGACTGATCTCCGGCGTGTAAACCGCGTTAACAGGTGTGATTCCGGCTACTATGAAGAGGATGGTTCGGAGGTGCCCATGTTCATGGCCCGTATTGACCTGAGGTCACTTAACCTCCACTTTGCGAGGGCATCGGGGCAATTCCCGTTTCTTTCACAGCTTCGCAGGCCGAATTCGACTGACGGAAACCCACGGGGGGCCCCTTATCTCTCACTGTCAATGTATGGAAACGATCCTCGAGTGCGGTATGATCGGAAAAGGTGGCTGGAAAGTTTACCAAAAAAAAGTCGAGACGCGGTACTCTTCATGGAGGAAAATGGTTGGAAGGACACAAGTCGCTCCAACTCCCCTGAAGACCAAGAAAATGGGGATGTGGTTAATCCCTCAACTATTATTGAGGTGTGTGACGTATATCCCGTCCCATCTGAGGGTTGCTGTTGGTGTGAAGGCCATGTCTCCTCATTGCCACCAATGGAACAGCAGATACGTATGGTGAAGAAGCAATTATCCCTACAGAGGGCCTCGGAGAGGGGAAACGCTTCAGCACCAACGTCAACCACTGTGGGAAACACGCCATCTATACCGTCACAGAACACACCAGTTGCAGCGTTACGAAAATATCCAAGTCTACCCTCTGTATCTTGTGCTTCTGCATGCGATGAAGGTTTGACGGAGGATGTTGTTACTGCTGTTACCGCCTTCACTCAGCGTGGCTGGTGTGTCGAACCTCTTCGCCTTGCTGACCCTGTTGCTCCGATGACTCGTGGCGCTCCACAACACACAATGCGAATGTGGCACACAACTGTAAACCTTGCGTTGCTCGCTGGTTGTGGGTTGCAGGTGGAAGTAATGTTGCCCACACCCATATATGGTGAAAAAGAACGCAACGGTGGCACTTCGGTGAGGAAGCCATCCGAGTCGGCGTCAAAAAAAAATGACGCGCAGTCTAAAGGAGAGAACACTGAATCTAGAGGCGCCGCCGCAACAGGCGACACACCGGAAACGTCAACGGAAACACCGCCTGCAGCATCAGAAGTCACTGAATGCGGAAGCAGCACCGGGGTTACCGGTATTCGTTGGTTGAGGGGGTTTGTAATGCTGCAGCCCCCTCTATTCGAACAACGTACAAATGGCACACTTGTTATGCCTGTGTGCTTTCCAGAAATTACTGTGGATAGCGTAAGTGGTCAACCCACCGTCACTGCGCACTGGCACACTCTTTACTTACAGTACCTTCTCGTCTATCCCTTTGCAAACCCTGAACGTAACACGCTGGAGATTGTCCGATCCGTTGCTTCACGCGGCCGACTATCGACAAAAAAACTCGTGGGTCATCGCGGTCTCGGAAAAACATACACACGAGGGCCGGTCGAGCCCGTTGAAAACTTCTCCTTCGCCTCCAACGCAGAATCTGTGGTTGCCGACGGAGCTAGCCCAACGAAGCGCGGCGCAGGACAGCGAGCAAAGGTCCCAAAACTAATGGTTAAATTAGCGGAGAACAGTTTGGAGTCACTCAATGCAGCTCACCGTCGTGGATGTGACATGGTGGAATTCGATGTGATGCTCACCCGCGATCGCGTTCCTATCGTTTATCATGATCCGCTCATTCAACTGCAGGCACGGGGGAAGCGAGGAGCCGGCACACGCAATGGCCGTGTAAACTCGTTTGGCTCTCCACCCGATGAGAAGTCCGTAGGTTTTGGCGTCAGCCCATCTTTTATCGCTGATTCCCCAATGTTACAACCCCCTCCTGGCTTCGAATCCGCCATATGTGCAGGCGCCAGTACTTCGGGGAAATCGCTAAGACTTAAAGAGTATCAAATGTTCATGCGCGATCCGCCACAGTTTTCCTCAGTCCCAATCGCGCTGCATCAACTCACTAAGAACCAACTGGATGTTGTAATCACTGAAACATTTACACATATTAAAGCAGGGAACAGGCTGCGTAACTTGATTCTGCAGCACTGGCATCAAATTCTCCGTGTTTATCGAAATAGGGTACGTGAGGAGTTGGCGTGCAAACATGCGAATCAAGTAGTGGAAGTAGCGGCAGGATTCGGAACCTGCGTCCCATGCACAAAGGAATGCACAGAAAAACACGGCAGCGTTGGTGGTAATCATGCCATTAGGGGATGTGCCGACATCAACTCAGAAAGCGGTGGCGATGATAAATCCAACTCCTCGACCGAAAAGTGCCATAATCACTGTCCCAGCGTGGATGATTACATCAGCGCGTATAATAAGCACAAACGTATCATATCCCAAGAGGAGAATGTGACGAATCGCATCTGCACGCTGCAGGACCTCTTCGAAGGCACCGCGCCCTCCCTGCGTTTTGACCTGGAGGTTAAATTTCCTTTCCAACCAATAGCAGATGCTAATCTCTTTTTGCAAACGGACTCCTTTGAGGTAAATGCATTCGTGGATGATATTCTACAGGTCGTTTTCGCTTTCGCCGATCAGCAACATTCGGTGGATGACGGACTAGGGGGGAAAACGCAACGCTTCAGGGATGTAATATTCAGCAGCTTCGAACCTGATGTGTGTCTGGCGCTGAGGTTAAAGCAAAGCCGTTACCATGTCGTTTATTTGTGTGACACGGAACTGGGCGATGACTTTAAGGATTACCGCTCATTTGGCAGAGTGGAAGGCGCATTGCAATTTTCTATACTGATGAATCTCTCGGGTATCTCTATTCATGCTCCCTCACTGTGCACAGACAAGCAGTTGGGTGAACTAAAGGAAATCCAAGGCATGGCGGAAAGGGAACGCGGAGGTACTTTTAGTTACCCGAACGGTAAAGGCGAGAACACCACACATGATGGTGAAGATAATGATAATGATAATGATGATAATGGAGCCCACGTAGGGATCTCAGGGAGGAAAATGGATGAATTTTGGTCCAACTTTGACTGTTCTCGTGGAAGGACAATTGTGAATTATGCCCATGGAAAGGGACAGCAGGTGTGGACGTGGGGGGAAATGAACATGTGCGAACGGTTTCGTGCAGCGCAGTCAAAAGGAATGAAAGTTGACGCCATCATTACAGATACCGTACCCAAGTGGGCCACTGATGGAGCGGCACATGGGGGAATGACGGTGTCAACATAAAAATCTTAGAGAACATTAAATTATCAGAGGGCATCTCATGTTAATAACCAAATTAACAAGGAAATTTTTCTTGTCGTTATTGTTGTTTTTATGGAGAGAAAAAAAAAGGAAAAAGAGAAGGATAGGGAGAGGAAGAGAAGGTTGTTGTTTCTTTCTTATTTGTCCTTTTTTTTTTTTTTTGTTTAGGTGCGTGTGAATGTAAATAGAGGAGGGGTGGATGGGAGATACCTTCATGTCGTAACCTTGGCAATTATTTGGGCAATATTTCGTTTCATGTCCACATCCACGTCGCAGCATTAACCACATATTCACTGCACAAATATATGCATGCGTATACATAAATGATGGGTTATATTCATCCAATAGTTGAATGTTACACTTATTTGAGTTCATAGAAATGTGTGCATATGAAAGTTGCGTGAAGTTGTTGTGGTGGCCGTAAGTCAGAGGAAGTTTAACAGCATGAATAGACGCGGAGAAAAGTATTTAAAAAGGAAAAAAAACAAAAGAAAAAGAAAAAAAGAGGGAATAAGATGTCAAAGAATAGGAACTAACGATGTGACAATTTTACCACTCTGCTTTGTTGTTGTTTTTTTTTTCCTCTTGTTTTTTTATTTGGGGGAGGAGGCTCTTTTCTTTCTCTTTCTTAAATGTTTTTCATATGTTGTTCCTCCTTCTTCTTCTTCAAAATTTAATAATTAAGAAAAATAACAGAAATATTTTCAAGCCCTCCAACTCGCATCGATCATCGTGTTTGTTTGAGGGCATTATAAATTAATAATGTGGGAGATGTTGGTATATTTCTAAAGGGTATTAAACACGGGAAGGGAAACGAACCCACTGGTTCTTTCCTTTTTTTTTTTTGTTATTGTGGTGGTTGTCTGTTGTTTGTTATTGTTTCAATTTACCCTCTGAAAAAAAATATCACAACAATAATATATTATTAATAATATTAATATTATTAAGATGTGATGCGGAGAGTGGTTGTCTTCCGCACCTTCTTTGTTTGTTTGTGTGTTTGTTTTTTGTCGCCGATTATCTGTGGTTATATTTATATTTATATTTATTTATATGTTTGTATGTGTGGGTGGGTGTCGTGTGTTTTCCTCCTTCTCCCTTTATTCATCCAATTATCGCCATCCATTACATTGTATTGGCCTCAACCTCTTTTCTTTTTTTGTTGTTGTTGATGTTGATGTTGATGACGATGTTCTCTTATTTTATGGTGGTGACGGGTATATTATTAACATGTTTTTTTTCTTTTTTTTTTGGTTTATGTTTTGCAGTTGTGTTCACCACACGATTTTTACCAACATTCCTCGAAATTACTTGAATTCCTCCTCTTCTTTTCTTTTTTCTCCACAATTCATTTTTTCCATATTTTATATCTTATATTGTCTTCTTGTTGTTTTTTTTTGTTTTTTTTTTGTTTTTTTTTCTGTTTTTTTTTCTTTTTCTTGTATTCCCTCATCTCTCACCTCTCATATCTCCTCTTTGCATTATTATGTGGACTGGAAATTATTATCATTTTTTTTATAAATGTTAAGAGAAATGGCGAGGTATTTTCTCTTCGCAAAAAGAGGGAAAAGGAAAAGGAAGAAAAGAAAAGAAAAGAAAAGAGAAGTGACAAATGACAAGCGCTTTTTTTTTTTTAATTGCTTTACGTTCATGAAAAGTTTTTATTTCATACGGTGGCCTCTGCATTAGTGAGGCTTTCAATAAAAATAAAAAAGAAAAAAAAAGACAAACAAACAAACAAACAAAAGAGCACATGTGTGTTTATATTTGTGTTTATGTGTATATTTTTAAAAATATATATATTTGTAGTAAATATAAATAAATAAATATAAATACATAAAAGAAAGGAGGTGGGAAAGAAAATGATTTCATATGGAAATGGGGGGGAGGGAAGATTGCGAGTAAGTGAATGTGTGAACATATACCATTATATATATATTTATATATTTATTTATATTTATTTATATTTATATGTATAACAGGCGGATGCCATAACACGTTTCAAAATGGGTTTTGTTGTTGTTGCTGTTGTTTTGATACGAAATGAATAGTCAAGTTTTTTTTTTAAAAAAAAAAAAGAAAAAGAATCGAGTGCGTGTGGGTGTGGGTGTGCATAACTTCAAAATTTGTTATTTTTGAGGAAATTTGCATACGAACGCACTCAAGGGAGGGGGAAAAGGGAAGCAGGTGTGTGCAGGGATTTAAAATAAAAATTAGAAAAAAAAAATTTTGTTGTTTTCATGCAATTATGAAACACGGCGTGTGTCTGATCGTGCAAGTGTGTGTTTCATCCGATTTGTGCGATGGGTAATATTAATAATTTTTAAGTTTAATAATTTTAATAATAATAATTATTATTATTATTATTATTTTCACTATTATTATACGAGTGGACATGCGGGATTCCTCTTTCCATTTGGTGGTTCATTCACTTATTTGCGGTTAATTACATTTACAAATGCATCTGCAAATATATGTTTACCCTGTTTACGGATTCATGTGTTTGTATTTATATTTTAATTTAGATATTTATATTTGTATGTTTATTTCTAACTGCTTTGTTTTTGTATTCTGTGCTCTCTTTTGTTGTTGTTGTTTCTTTTTTTTTTCTTTTTTTTTGTCTTTTTTTTTTCTTGTCTTATTTTTATTCGGTGTTGTTTCGTACAGAAACACAAAATGTAAGTTTATATGAGGTGGAAATAAATGGAGTGGAAATGAAGAGTTATATCAAATCTGTGGAAAAGTTTTTTTTAAAAGATTAAGATTAAGATTAGGATTAGGATTATAAAGAGAAAAGAAGAGGGGAAAAAAAAATGAAGCAGCAGCACGAAACAACACGGAAAAATATTTTTGAGAAGGGGAGGAATAGGCGATAGAAAAAAAAATATAAAACAATAAACAAGTAAATAGATAAATAAATAAATAAAGGTGGGCAATAAAAGTTTTTTGTTTTTGTTTTTTGTTTTAATCCTCTTCCTCTTTCTCCTTCTGTTGTAAAAAAAGCATTTTTTTTTCTTTTTCATTTCTTATCTTTTTTAATATATATTTATATTTATTTATTTTCGTCATTGCTTAATCCATCATGTATAAACTCCGTCGTATATACTTTACGCATATATGCATTTGCATATATTTTATGTTTTGTTGTGTTTTCCTTTTTTTTTTTCCTTTTTTTTTCGTGTGTGTGTGTGTGTGATTTTTCAAAAAAAAAAAAGAAAGAGTGGCAGTGACACGTGTGAGATGGAAATAAAACAACAAAATGTAAAATATGATGTCATGTATCCGTTAGGGTTAACAAATAAAAGAAAAGAAAAAGGGAGGAAACAGAGAAGCAAATATTGCGATGACAGTGAAGGATTAATGATCATTTTATAACTCTCTTATAAAATTTGTTGCATCGCACATTTTTTTTTTTCGTTTTTGTTGTTTTTGTTTTGTTTTTGTTTTTGTTTTTTTGTTTTTAATGGTTGTTATGCTTTAACAAATTACCCTCTTTTATGTTTGAAACGGATTTTGGGTTCTCTTTTCCTCCTGTTGTTGTTGTTGTTGATTTGATGTTGTTTTGTTTGTTTTGATTTGCTTTTTTTTTTTTTGCGTTTTATTACTTTTTTATTTTACCTTCAATTTCCCCTAAAATGCCTGTTTGGGTGGGTGTCTTCTTAATTTTTATTTCTCCAGTGTTATTTTGTGTTCCTTTTTTTTCTTTTTTATTGGCTGTTTATTATTGTTAATTTGTCTCTTTTATTTTTATTTTTATTTCTGTTTTTGTTTTTTTTTTAATTTTTAATATTCACCATCTGCTTTTCAGAAGAAAATGACAAAAGCGGAAGCAAAAAAAAGAAAAAGATACATTTAGTGACTCTCCATTGTCAAATTATGCAACGGCTTCTACCGTTTTTTTTTTTCCTTTTTTTCTTTTTTTTTGTGTGTGCGTGTTTCCGCACCCCCCTCCTCCTCCTTTACTTTTCGCAGTGAATTCGAGTTTTTGTGTACCATCATCAAATTCCCTGCAATTCATCATTATGAAATCCCAGTCAACAGCAATTGCCACTCTGGATCTCATGTTTATTCTTTCAAACAATATATATATATACATATATGTCAACGTTTATTCCTCTGTTGTTGCTGTTGTTGTTATTTTCATTTTTGAAATCTTAACACACATTCTCACTTTCACAAATGTATGTATGTATTTATTTATTTATTTATTTTCCTTTTTTTTTCTCTCTTCTTCTTTTTCTCTTCATTCGATCTTCCACAACAAATAACAACAACTACAACTTACTTTTTTTTTTTTAGAGACAGGTCTCACTGCTTCCGCTGTTGTGGGGCAGGGGGGGAAATTAAATTAAGTTAAATTAAAAAGTTGAGGTGACGTGAGGATTAAAACAGACACAAGAATAAGAAGGCGAGGAACAGGATATATATATATATATATATATATCAATAATAGTAATCATCATTCATTAGCCTCCGAATTATTATTATTACTATTATTACTATTATTATTGTGTGTGTGTGTGTGTGTTTGTGCTTTTTCTTTCCCTTTGTAGAACATGTCACATGTGAAGGCATTTGACCCCGCCGCTCAGGCGCGTTGTGACCCTTATTATAAGCGGAATCATATGGGACATGTTGTGTGTACCCTTTGTGACGTGTGTTGTAGTGATGACAATAATTTCATTAAACATTTGGCTGGTAAAACTCACAGTTTGCAACTTGAGCGCCTTGAGCGCAGCGCTAATCGTGAGAAGCGATTGGCTGAGGAGGAGGAACTTAACAAAGAAGCCATGCGCCGTGCAGAGCAGGAAAAAGCCACACGGGAACTCCTCCTGCAACAAACTTCAGCACCACATGCATCATCAGTTACATCCTTCGCACCATTCGGTCGCCCGGAATTTCATTATTGTACTGAACATGATCCCGAGTTGTATCAAACCAAAGTTTGGTTGGAATTTTATTTCCCACAGGCGGTGGAGGGAGCTCGGCCGCTGCACCGGTGGCGCTCAGCACGTGAACAGGAAGTGGAAAAACCGCCTAATGATGATGTTGTTTATCTTTTAGTGGCTTGCGAGGGGTACATGACGGTAGGGCTCAAGTTTCCATCGAAATTACCGCGCACCTCAAGTGGATTAACATCATGGGGCGGTTACGGAAATGCGGGAAGTGATGAAGAAAAGGGAAGATATCGCTGCAGTTGGGATCCAGTGAAGAAACTTTATGAACTCTTTTTTATTATTGGGTAAGGTAGGCTCACGTATAATAAATAATTGGCCGCCTGAGAAGTTAAGAAGGGAAAGAAGAAATGTTTCTGATGCTGTGGTTGATGTGGTGATGGTGGTGATGCGTTACTGGATGCAATGAGTTGCTGTTGTGTCCACTCTAATTTGCTTCTGTTGCTACTGTTGTTGTTATATTTTATTTTTTTTATGTGTCTGTATGTGTGTTCTCAGTGCTATCACAACTGGCTTGTTGTCTTTCCTTTTCTTTCGACATGAGTTGGGGGAGGGCGAGAAAGGCAACAAAAAAGAAAGAAAAAAAAAATAGGCGCTACGGGGATTTGGGAAAGCGTTGAGTTGCCTTAGAGCCCTGGTGGTAAAACAGAAACAAAACTATTTTTGTAACAACAACAACAACAAGTAATAAAACAAAAAAATATACTTTACTGTAGTCAACAGAAGTATATACGTATTTATATATATATATATATATATATATATATATATATTTATTTATTTATTTATTTATATATATATCGACTGACATTACGTAGCGTTATAAAGACAGCAAGGGTGAAAAAAAAACGCGAAAAGGAAAGAAGTCGAAGCCGATTCAGGTGAATAGAGTTGGGGGAAAAAAGGAAGAAGCATTACTACCACTATTATTATTGGAGATTTCACATAAGTGAAGGTTTTCATTTCCACCGCTCGTGTGAAGGAGAAACGGCTCCCCAAAACAAATTTAAAAAAGGGAAGAAAACAACAACAACAGAGCCTCAGCTTCTCCCAGCGCACATCTCTGAGAAAGTGGAGGAGAAAAAAAGGGAGCTAAAAACAGAAGCGAAGGCTAAGGAGTTTATACAAATACAAACAGGTGTAACTGTACACAGATTTGATTTTTTATTTAGTTAGTTCCCAGGAACAGACGGGTCTAAGTTGCGCCATCTGGTTTGGCGTTGCAGTCAATTAACGAACGCGTACAGGAAGGAGGAAGCACAACGAGAGGAGTTGAACGAAAGAAAGAAAGGGGGAGGAAAACAAAAAATAAATAAATAAACGAAAAGCGGATACACATAAACACGAGAGGGTATAAGTTGTAGTCATCAAACATCGAATCCGTGATTATGTCAGCCTCACAAGATGCCTCAATGCTTGGATTGTTTAGGGGACGGCATCCGGCAGTGTCGCAGCGGAGTATTTCATTAGACAAGGAGGCACTTAAGAGGAGCCTTACAACGATCTGCAATGATCTTCAAGGGGCAACTATACGGGAGGCACCCAAGTTTCTGCAAGATCTTCGCACGTTCCTTGACAACACGGTGGAACAGAGTTGCATGTGTGTTCAGGATTTATTCGGTCAACATGTGGCAAACAACATTCTTTTCGTGGTGATGAATAGTGTCCTTCGCCCTGCACTCCAGCAGTATAACGAGGCGGTAACAAAGCGTCGGCAAATGGCGGCATTGGGCCGTGTGAACATTGCTGAGGACGAGTCAGGAACTAGCGCTTATTCAGAAAATAGAGGAAGAAAACTGCGCACCGACTTCGCCCGTCCATGGCGAGCGCTAATTGAGACCGTCCATCATAACCTGCCTGCGTCGGTAGTTCAACAACAACAACAAACCGCTGCCCATTCCTCTTCCTCTTCCTTTTCCTCTATGCTTATTGGGACGGGCAGCAGCTCCGTGGGTGGTGGGGGCGGTGATACGCATTCCATGTCATCCGGCTTCGACACGGCAAAACATCATCATGGAGGAGATGGGAGGGACAATTTCACATCTTCATCCTTCAAATCGGCACCGCAGCACGTGGCACCAGTTGGAGGTGGTGAGGGTTGGGGAGAGGCATCGCACCATATTTGGGCAGTGCCTCCAAACCACGCAGTATTGCCACTTCTGTGGAAGAACGCCGTTCCCCTCAACGGATTTGTGAGTTGCGCGCTCGAGGTTTTACAGTCGGAGGTTTTGGCCCCAGTCTGTGGTCAGGAATTCGCGCAACTTTTGTTACATCTGTTTCTCTTTGATGGGTATCTATCAAACCTGCTGCCGAAGCTCATAGCGAAGTTGACAGTGCGTCTGCTAGACCTTATTGATAAAACGGTGTATGAAGCAAACGGAAGTGATACTGGTGGAGGAACGGGGACGTGGGTGCGTGGCCGTGGCGCGCCTCCAGCAGGCGGCTGTGGCAACTCAAAAAAAAGCAACCGAGGACCCACTTCTCATGAGATGAATGATGATGGGGATCAAGCTCCTTCTGTGGAGGAGGGAACAACGTATGCTGCAGTTCTCGTTCAACTCTTTCGGGCGCCGCATCTTCTTAGCGCATTTATGCCCAGCCAGGACACCGCCGTGGCCGTCGATAAACCGGAAAACAACCGCAAAGTCACATTACCCTTTGTCATGCAGCAACTCGTGAACATCACCATGCGACGCCACCAGAGACCCACGTGTGCACTGCGGTTGGAGGAACACCTCCTGGTGGCTGTAAACTTACTTATAAAAATAGCTCGCGACGACTACCCACTAACCTCAGGTGTGCCGCTGGATCTCCTGAAACCACTGTGTCACTTCTTTTATGCCACAACACGAAGGGATGGCTGGCGATTGGAGGCCTTAACCCTCTTGACCACGCAGGTGTGTGCATCCTTTTCGGCAGTATTAGGCCAAAACGTGCGAGCAGACATTGAACGAAATAGGCCGCGTGCTGCACACCACCACGGAAATGTTCTTGGTAGTAACTCCTGCAGTACCACCGGCAACGCATCCAATCACAAGGAAGAAAAAAGCAACGCGCCGTTATTGCGGTCACAAGCCAAGAGTTCTTCCGCGTCACCACCACCAACAACCTCCCTAATCTGCTCACCAACAGCAGTACAGGCACCTGCTTCCCCCTTTTCCGCTTCTACTCCCCCGCGGACACTGGTATTACTGCATGAAACGGTGTTGCCTTTTATGCGGCAACTATTCACGGTGCCACGAAGTGAATTCAACTTCGTTTCACGTCGTGAATTATCACATTTTCCATGTAGACCACTTGCATCGTTGTTTGACTTTGGGGCCATTGTGCTTTATTTGGCCTGCAGCACACACGACGCCTATTTGGCGCTCCTATTTACTTCCCCTGGATCACGCAGTGGAGACGGCACCAGCAGGCACAGCGGTGGCGACAGTGGCGGTAAATCGGGTGATAGAAGCGAAAGCACCGGTAGCAATAAGAGCCATGATAATGGAGTTAGTACAGGGAGAAAACGTCCACGTGAAGGAGACGAAGGGATCGCTGACGTCTCTGATCAGGTCGGCTTCTCCCACGATCCACAGCCCGTATCCACCGTTCACCCGAGTAACGTTATATTGCAGTTGTTTCGCTCGCTGTTCTTCCTCGAAAGCGGCCGTGATGCAGCAGAGACGCCGGTAAGAACGTGCAGGACATTACAAGGGAGTGTGACAGGTGCTTTGAGTGACTCTAACCTACACCGTTGTGGCTCCGCGAGTTTTGGTCTCGGCGCGGGTGGGCACACGCCTTCAAGTTCCACAAGCAGCGGTGGTCCAATTGGCGCGCCGGCAGTGCAGAACAATATCAAGGACAGTTCACTTTTTATGCTTCATCTCCTCGCCCAACCGTGCGCCACGCTTGGTTTTACAGAGCATCAGTGCACTTATTTAGTGGAGCAAGGGATTCTCCCCATTTTTCCGTACTATGGCGTACAGTTAGAGTCGCTACTGCTGGCAGTGCTGCATGCAGTGGGGCCACGATCCTCCGTTGTTTGCCAGCAGGAACTGTTTCGATGGCTAATTCGTCGTTACTTCCCCACTGAAACGGCACAACGAGAGGAAGAGAGTCACCCAAAGGAACAGGTGTACTCTTTGTTGTCACTTTTGCTTGAACGCGGGGTGGTTGGTCAATGCCCATTTCTCGTGACGACCGAAGAACGCATGCGACTGCACTCTGCCGTTCATTTCAGTGCAATTACTGCGCGAATTTATGCTGTTGTTGGTGGAGGGGCGCTGCCGTCGACACCTTCAACGGGGTTTGGGGGACCGGTAGCAATGGCGGGGGGAATAAGTGGATCAGGGGTGGAAGGTGTATTACCGCTTAACCAGCCACTTGGAGAAACATTCTCAGCTGCAAGGCGAACAGGCGTCTCAGCAGCGGGATCGTCTCTGTTAGGTCCCTCCGCTTCCGCTGCCTTTGCACCCACAAACAACGCCATCAAAACGGGTATCCCGGTGTCGTTGTTTAAGTCCATGATGCAGTTTCTCTCAGCCTACCATCATTATGGAGCTACGGCAGCTCAAATAACCGCATCCCATCGGGTTTCAATGAAGAAACGAGTTCGTGACGGGTGCTCTCAGTCGCTACACGGAGACCAACTGATGGATTTGCCTACAGCATCTCTACGGCTCTCGACGGTGCTCTCCTTTGTTGTAGCTGGCATTTCACACGGTGTTTGTTTCTTTCCGCATGATGATGGTCTCGTGTGGAGACAGGAAACAGACTCCCCTGCCGCTGTTGCGAGAGCGGCCGAAGCGTTTGAAAGTGTGCTGAGTTCAGCGGAGGATCATGTGTTGTCCTTATGCCTTATTATCACCGAGAGCACGATGGGTTGTCAACACTCCCTCGTGGCGACTGCCACATCGGGCGTTAAGGTTACCACCGCTTCTGAAGCAGGAACGGATAGCGCAAATTTTCTATATAACATGGGTGGTGGAAGAAGCGTTGCGTCATTGCGGCGCATCAGAGAAAAACTTGGCCACTCGCGCCGTCTTGTTGGCTCAGCTTTTACAACGCCTGAGAAGCAGCTTCCTGCATCTGTTTGTGAGGCTGCTCGTGGACACTGGCTTCTTCTATATGAATTCTTATCGCTCTCCAGGGAAGAGGTGTTGCGTGACATGCAGGGACCTTCAACTACTGGAGTTTGCAGCGGCTATGACATTTGTGGGCAATACCCTGAAGGCACGTCGGAGGGAAGTGTATTGGATGTCGGTGGTAGTCGACTACGTCCTGGGGATACACCAGCCGCTGTAATGGAAGCCCTTTCTGCTGAAGTTGTTCGTGCTGTAACTGAGATGGCGTGCAGTGCAAAAATTGCGACCACGTCTGCTGGGATCGTTGGCACTGAACCATCTGCGTACCAACAACAACAAGGCATGTGTGAAGAAACCGTGGCACTGATTCACCGCAAGTTGTGCATCCATTCCATTCAGGTTCTTCATTTTATTCTGCGCTTATACCGGCTTGGGATATGGCACCTTCCTGAAGGAAAATGTAGCCGGCAACCGGGGGAGTGCACAGGTGCAGGGGTTGTCGCAAGCGCAAAGTCTGATGACAACGCCAACCTGACTGGAGGGTGCTCAGACAGACTTAATAGTGGTGACAATGGCGACAGTGAGTCGGAAGATCTTCGTGTGCTTTTGGATTTTACACCACAGCAGTTATTTGAACAACCTGCTTCGGTTTTTCAACGTCTTCCCACGGCCCCTGGTCGAATCTACTACGCTGTAATGTGGTTGTGTCATTACCTCACCACCCGTCTGCTTCGCGATTCGCTCACGCAAGCTCGTGCGGTGCTTCGGGCGCTGCTGCTCCTACTCCATGATGTCGGCACAGAGCTTCTTTCACGGTCTCTAGCACTATGGGAACCGCGCCAAACTATTCTCAGGTTTGTCGGTGCCACATGCCGTCGACTGCTTAATGAAGGCATATCCCGACTTGCTTCATGGAAACAGACGGAAATAACGACCACAGACAGCACAATAATCGTTCAGGCCACCATGCGACTCAGCTGCAGAGTTCTGGGTGAATTTCTAACGCTGGTGCGCCACAAGCGTTTGATGCTGGCCGCCGCTGAACCTTTGGTGGACCCCTCGGACGTAACAGCTGTAATTGTGGACATTCTTGTGAAGAATGAGCTCATTTTACCTCTTGACAGAATCTCTGGCCGCAACGACGCTGCTGAAGAGGGAGCAGATACCCGGGCGATATTGAAACCCCACCCATTCGTGCCCTTCGTTCTGGCGTCCGTTGACTGTTTGGCGTATCTGCTCCAGTTGCTGCGTGGTTTATGGGGAGATATGAACGCGCGAAATGCGCTTCTTGCGCTGCTCGAAACTCTCTTCGCCCGCTATGCCCACTCCATGTGTGAAAGCATATTCGCAACATTCGGCTACTATGCGTTGCACACAAAGGGGACTGCAACGGTAGCAGCTCGTTATGCCATAGCGCCCGCTCACTCCGCCGAAAGGTGCGAAGGCCAGCAAAATGAGTATCGGTTATCGACTACGGGTGTCGGAGTCGACGAACCGGAGAAAGAGTTACTGTGTGAGGAAGGGCAAATGCTGAAGCGCTTTGTTGAACGTGTGAGCGACTCTGCGCAGAGCGACATCCCACCTCTTACTCCCCAACGACAGTGTGCCGTCATATCAGCTATATATGGTCTTCTTTTCCTCTGTGACGCTCGAGTTGCAGAAAAGCTCGGTCGGTACATATTTTCCTTCTTCTCTCCCGATGCCCCTTACGCCGTGCGGCAGCACACAGCTCTGCAGGTTCGCTTTCTGTTCAGCCGGTTTAGCGATCGAGCCGGAGCTGTGATGCGCGATATGATTGCCAGCGCTCGCGAGGGAATGAACTCTACGAGCGGTATGAGCTGTGCGACAAGTCTACGGGCGGTAGCTGAGGCGGCAAGGGCGGTGCCGTTGATGGAGCCCCGAGTTGTGTGCAAATTACTGGAATGTTGGGCCACGCACGGCTTCATGCATAAGGATTTGATTCTCGAATGTCTCCAGTTGATTGGTGAGTACGCCAGACTTAGGGTAGGGGGCGGCGGCGTCGCTGACGATGTAGGTACTCTGCTAGGAAGTGACGCAGCTGAATTAGAATTGGCGATTGGAGAGGGAAGTAAGATGAGTGCTCAACAGTTGTGCCACCACCACCGTGAACGGCTTTTATTTGATTGGTTGTGGAGCTTCGGTCACCCGCTAGAGGCATTGCCTATTACGTGCTTTGGCTTTAGCTCTATATCGCAGCTTTGGGCAGCTTTTATGCCGTTGTTGTTGCCGATCGTTTTATTATGCTG
The DNA here is from genome assembly GCF_000002445.2 of Trypanosoma brucei brucei TREU927. Taxonomy (NCBI): domain Eukaryota; phylum Euglenozoa; class Kinetoplastea; order Trypanosomatida; family Trypanosomatidae; genus Trypanosoma; species Trypanosoma brucei. Next base: position 440,250 of record NC_005063.2, on the reverse strand, counting down.
CTCAAGCCGTGGTTCGAATAGCGTTCAAGCACGCGAAGCTGTGGAGGACGAGGCTGCAGGTGCCGTATTCATGCGGCCCAGTAGCCTCCTCTGGCGGTTAGCTATCTTCCACCATCGACAACAACAGCGAGAGAAAACTCCAATTGAGGGGGGAGAGAAGGGTGACGAAGCGGTTGGACAAGAACCTGATCCTGAGTGCACGCCGCAGTTACTTATCGAATGCATCGTTGCACACTTCCCTGATGTAGTGGCACGGTTACTCCTGTTTGCCTCCTTATCCGAGAAGAGTGGAATGGGTGTCGAATGGTCACAATTGACTGGAGCGCGTGTCAGATGCGGTCACCAAAGCTTTATGGGGCTGAAAGACACCCGGAAATGTGTCGAGGAACCCGACGAAGACGCGAAGTTGGAAGAAGCAGGATGTGCTGCTCGAGTGGCATTGGAGTGGCTGCGAAGCGCACTTTCCCACCGTTTTGCTTCACTTATGCGTTATAATGCTGATGGTATTCTGTGCCGTTTTGTAGATCTCGTCGGCACCCTCTCACCGTACATCGAACTTAAGCAGATTCACTGGGCAGTTAAGTTGCTCTGTGAGTCAATAGGTGACGTGGCCTCTTCGAACACACAACAGGCGATGACAGAAATGCGAGAGCTATCGCGTGGTTCCCACCCGCCTTCAGCGTTTGATCACCAAGCAGTGCATGCATTCTTCTCAAACGACGGTGGCGACCATGCATATGTGTTACTCCAGCGACTGTACGTCTGTCTCACACAGGACCTAAACCGTGGGGCGCGTCGTCTGCTTCTGGTGCGGATGTTCAGAGATATTGTGGGGGAGTGGTGGAGTCGTGATTTGCTCCAACAAGTGCCTCACATGTTGCACACAGTTTTGCGGATGTGTGGTAATATGCTAATGACATGCCCGGATGTACGCCCTGTGGTATGCGAGGTGCTGCTACATGTGTGGTCAGTTGTTGTCACTACGCCCGCAACCGCACCCTCGGCAGTTTGTATCGGAGCTGCAGCAGATGAAGCGTTCATCTCCACCATTATGTCATCGTTGACAGAAGAGTCGCGAGTGGTGTCGTCAACATGGGACGCCATGAAACGCTCGCGGAGGGCGTCGCAGGGCAGTTGTGCCGATACACCTGTTGAGTTCATAAACGTTGATAATGAAGAGGAGGAAGTGGCCGTGTCAAAAAGTATTGGTGTCGAACAACAGCAAGACGAGGTTCGTCAACAGGACCAAGCAGACATGGCCAACAGCTCCGGGGTTAGCGCAAAGGGGCCGGCACGTCGTGTAGCGCGCGTGCTATCGCAACTTGAGAACGTCATTCTCGTCTCTGGAGCACCAGCCTCCTCTTTTTATGATGATGTCGCATCTGCTGTGGATCGTGACAGGGAGGCTTTCGTGGCACTCATTCGCCTGTACAGACTTAACGAACAACAGCGGCTGCGGCTCTCCGGGGCGGGTTCGCAGAGAGTGCCCAACTCCACGGAAAATGTCACCATTAAAACAGCCAGCGTTGCCTACAACACGTGTTGTCGAGCAGTGCAACATTTGCTCACAGTGGTGTGTTCTGATACCGCTGGACAATCTGCACAGACCACTGTAGCTGTAGGTGTCTCTCCAGTGGCAGTTGCGGCGCCTGTCACAGTGTTTCAGACAACAAACCGTGATGCTCAGTTGAGTGCGTTTCATCTTCTTCGTGCAATTTGCTGGTGCTTCATCGAGTCTGGATGCGAGAGTTGTGTGGAGTCATTATTTTCTCCGACAGCAGACATCCACAGCCTGTTGCAGCAACGCTCACTGGATGAGGCTCTACATCACGTCTACCGTCAGCACCTTGAGCAACTCTACCGACTTTCATTCGATGCCGATGCATGTAATGCCCACATTGCATCCACTACACTTCGTGGGTGGCTCACCAGCATCAAAAAAGAGGATGGCAAAAGCATAAATGAGGGTGATCCATTTAGTGAAGGAGCTACCGTCAAAGTGGAGGCTTTGTCAGATGCCAACGATGCGGATGAGGCACCGGTCAGGTCACGCCGAAAAGTTGGAGGGAGTGCCACACTCATTAGACGGACACTACAATTATTTGAAAAAGACGGAGAGGAACAGCGGCAGACTCGTCATAACAGGGGGAATCAACACTTGGAGTGGACGAACTCGTTTGTCAGTCTCGGGGATTTGGCGGTATTTTGCCGGGAGCTGAGCAGCATTCCACGAAACATCAGCGCAGTTCGTACTGACGGGGCAGTCGAACAACTTAACTCCCTCAGAAGTTCGTTGGTGTGGGACGCACTCCAGCTGCATGAAGATGAACCACGTTTTCTGCGTTTGTTTCTCATAGCAATCATTCGCCAATACAAGCTGCAAGAGCGTTTGGGCACCATCTCCACGGTGCTGAACTGTATGTTACTGCCCGTGCAAATCACCCCAAAGGGCATCACCGGGGGAAATAGCAGTCTTACGTGGTTTATTGAAGGATTCCTTCCCATAACGTTGCTTCATGTTATACTACTGAAAGAGACCTCAGTACAACGCGAGGAGCGGGCTACGTGGTCCGGTCGACTGGAGGAGTGTCTATTCAAGCGAGCGCAACAGTTTCCACATACCACCCGCCTATTCCTGCGCGCATTGAATATCTGCCGATCTGTGATCATGACAGCAGTTCGAAGCCGCGGTGTACGGTCGGACGCATCAGATTACAATCAACGCGGACAATTTGCATTGCCGGAGGGGCGTGGCGCTGCGGAGGTGGCGGGAGGTATAACATTCCCGCCGTACGTGCGTAGTGAATACGGTGATCCACCGGAGATAAATGACATGAAGGATTCATATTGGCTTTCAGACATTGACCCACTTACCCTAGCCGCAGCCGCTGCGGCTTGTCATGAACCTCATTTGGCTGTTCTATTCACAGAGCTCAGCGGCGAGTCACTCCTTGGTCGACGAAAGGGAATTCCGTCCACTGTCCCTGATATTTCTGCTGCATCTACGCGCGGTTTATCCGCTGATGCACACAAGCAAAAGGAGACCTCAGTACTCTTCCCGTCTGTTAATCCTGATGTGTGCCGACGTGGGGCTTCCGATGGTCGACCGCGGCAGTTGCGGGCCGATGTGGCACAGGCGGAGTTAGCCCTACGTCTCTTCAATTTCCGGTCTGCAGTTCATGCCATTCTTGTGGATGTGAAGGAGGCTCTGCGTCTTCGTGAGGGCAACTATGACGACCTCCCTGCTTCAGCAAGCGCAAGTTCCAAACCCACTCTAACAAGCGCCAGCGCCGTGGGCGGCACGGGGGCAGCATCAAGGTTAGCCATGCCCGCCCAAACGGGTGCCGCAGCTGAAGAACACACAACGCCATGGGAAGAGGCGTTTCTTCTGCAACACCCCATGCGTCGAATTGAGCAGGAGAAGAGCCGAGGTAACTGGCAGGCTGTACTATGTTTGCTTGACCGCCTGGAGCACCCTGTTTCCAACAACTCGAGCCGTGATTACCAGACCAGCATTTTGGATGCACGTATTGTGATTGAGAAGGCGAACGCACTGCTTCATCTTGGGGATCCGGGGACCGCCCTGCACCTACTGGCTTCCGCTCTCAAGAGGAAGTTTCACACCTCATTTTTTGGCGTTGTTACAGGAAGTAATGATCATATTCAACAACCAGTCCAGGACGCAACTGAGGAAGAAGAAAGACATGAAAATGAGTGTATGCAGTTGCGGGCTGCGTTAGCCGGTGCTCTCTGGCGGAGTGGGCGGTGGGACTTGAGGTTTCTACAAGAAGATGGCTATCAGCAACAGCGGAAACTCCATGATTTGTTGCTGCCGACCACTGTTACGGTCGACGAAGGCATTTATCATGCCCTACAGTGTGTGAGGCGTGGCGATCGACATGACGCCCACCGTTGGTGTGCGCAGGCGCAGCAGCATCTGCTTCGACAGCTTAATCCCTCGAACTGGCGGTATATAATGTTGCGGGCGGAAGCTTTGCAGCAAATTGAGGACTGCGGTAAGCATGAAATTCGAGTGGGTTCCGCAAGACCTCCACGATGGGTTGGCACTTCCCTCGCGCACGTGCGTCTGCCGTATGACGAACTTCAACTTCTGGACAGCGTGCAACAGCAACTCTGTGTTGTCTGTAAACAACCACAGTGGTGGCTTACGCATCTGGAAGTATGCAGTGAGCGAGCACTGTGCTCGAACAAACCGCTTTTGGTTCGGCAATGGGTTTCGTCCTACGCAGAGCTCTCAACAGTGGTTGATGGCGGTGTTGGCGGTGGTAGTGTTGAGGCACATGGCTCGAACGGCCCGGATTGCAACCTGAAGCCCGTACTGCAGGCCGCCACGAGCTCATGTGGTTTACCAGCCTCCGTTCTTATAGCTCTCGTACATGCCCGTGCGGAGTTTGCTTGCGGCTACCCACATCGCGCAATTGCTATTCTTCAGAACATTGCAGCACCGTCGCCAGCTTCTCCGCAGGTACGAGCTTCTGGAGATCCACAGTTTTCGTTCCTTTCTCCTTTTGCTGTGGGTGTGCCTGGACTATCATTTCCAAAGAATCCTTCGCTGATGCCACCTGTCGTTTTGCAGCTCGTTGCTTGGGTTACCGAGGCTCGACTGGTTCCCCTTTCACAGATAGTGCGTGATCCCTTCTTTACTCGATGCGCCATTGACGACCGGACTGGATATTGCAGCCTGCAACTAGCCAGGTTATGTCATACTCTCACACGTGACATTGCCGAGCGGCTACGCAGTTACAATTATCGCACAATGCAAAAAAGTATGGAGAGCTTGATCCACACACGCACCGAGCTGCAGCAAAAACAAGAGCAACTATCCAAATCTGGGGTGAGCAGAGAGGAGAAGAATCTTTTGCGGCGCCGTATTTCAGGCCTCATTGCAGAGCATGCTTGTGATGAGAGGGAGTTTGTGGAGGAAGCGGAATCTTACGCTCTGTACAGGCGAAGTGCACTGAATGGCTACTCGCGGTTCTTGCAACTGAGTGGACATGATGGTGATGATAATGACATCCTCGCGGTGTTTGGTTTTGTGTCACTGTGGTTACATCAAGATGAAAGCTATGTGCGAAAAGACACCTCTCCCGCTACGGACAACGTCATATCGAAGGCCATAAGCAACACGCCTCTGCACAAGTTTCTTCCCCTTTACTCACAGCTGGTGGCGCAACTGGGCACGTCTTTAGATAATAAAAACCTTGAAACATTGGTGCACCGAGTTGCAACGGAGCAGCCACTACGTGCCGTATGGCCGCTTCTTGCGCTTGCGAATGGACATGTGTTTGGCCCAGGTGTGGGAGACACCGGAGGTAAAGGTGCCTCCAGTGGTGGAGTTGTGCATGTGGTAGATGAGGAAAAAGTTGCTATCGCCAGACGTATTCTAACTTCCCTTAAAGAACCGAGTGCACAACCTTGGGGGAAAAGTAAGAGCACCGGCAGCAGTAAGAAAACAAGTAATGACGCAGAGGACGCCTCTGCATTTGAGTGCCGAAGGAAGTTTATCACTGATGCAGAGAGCCTTTCCGAAGCCTATATACAACTGGCCTTTCACCGCGCAGATGCTGCTGACAATGTGGAGTGCAATATTCCGAAAACTTTTATGCTTATCAGCGACGCGCTGCAAGATCTTTCTATCCCGCCTCCCACGCTGACTGTTCCCGCGACTAACTCTGCGCTGTCAGCGTCCCTACTGAGGCACGAGCAAGATGAGCAACGGGCTCAAGTGCCGCGAGTTATGAAGTACAAGAGCACTTTCAGAACGCCTGGGGGGATTAACGTTCCAAAGGTGCTCCGCTGTGTGTTAAGTGATGGTCGCACAGTCCAGCAGTTGCTTAAATCTCAGGATGATCTTCGTCAAGATTCTCTAATTCAGCAAGTGTTTGGCTTATCAAATGCCTTGTTTGAGAAGCACCCCTTAACGCGGCAACTCCACATATATACCTACAATGTTGTACCCCTTGCCCCAACCGTTGGGTTGATTGAGTGGGTGGATGGTACCATACCACTGGACCGTTACTTAAACAGTAGCAGCAGTAAGAACCCTACCGGTGCTCATGAGCGGTACTTTCCCACTGAAATCACCTCGAAAGTGTGTCGAGCGCGCCTCAATGAGGCAAGCAAAACGCAAAAGCACGCTGTGCTACTCTCCCTCTATGCAGAGTTCAGTCCCGCCCTCCATTATTTCTTCCTTGAGCATTTCTTTACACCGCAGGAGTGGTTGCAGCGGCGGGAAGCGTACACCCGTAGTGTGGCGGCATCAAGCATGCTCGGCTACATACTCGGCCTTGGCGACCGTCATGCCAACAATTTACTCCTCCACGTGGGTCGCGCTGAGTTGGTGCACATTGACCTTGGTTTCGCCTTTGATCAAGGAAAGTTGTTGCACGTGCCGGAGTTGGTTCCCTTTAGACTAACCCGTAATATTGTTGATGGCTTTGGTGTGCAGGGGACGGAGGGACCGTTCCGCCACCACTGCCAAGCCGCACTTCAACTACTTCGCGGGCAGAAGGAGTTTTTTACCACAATTCTCGCAGCCTGTGCGCATGACCCGCTTTCTCGTTGGGCAGTTTCAATTATACCCCCGCAACAGCAGCAGCAGCAGCAGCAGAATGCTCAACAAGATGAACAGGACAGTAACGGTAGTGGCGCCAACTCAGCACGGCAGCAAGGCGTGGGTGTGCACCGAAAGAAGCCAACATACGCCGATGCAGAGCGGGTACTTTCCCGTGTAATGGAAAAAATTCAAGGCTACGAATCTGGCGAATTGCTCAGCGTGCGCACGCATGTACAGAAGTTACTCCAAACAGCGCAGAACACGGAACTGTTGGCCCAAATGTTTCACGGCTGGTCACCTTGGCTGTGATTATTATTATTATTATGCGTCCATTACGCGTTTGGTTGTTCAATGGACTGCACTTTCTTGTGTTGTTGTTGTTTTTTGTTATTGTTGCTTTTTTTTTTTCCTTTGTCCGTTATGGTGGTGGTTCAGTTGGTGATGATTGGCTCACGTTGTGAAGTAAAAAGTCCTTGCACATGTACTTAGTTAAACAAACGGGCGTGTTCACGCTTGTTTGTGTTCTTGCATGTTTCAGTGTGGAAAGTTCCTTGTGCAGCTCATAGGAGACAAAGCAAGAAGAGGAAAAGAAATGAAAACAAAAGAAGAGAAGAGAAGAAACTTAGTTTGCCGTACGCAGGGATTGGAAGAAGGTTCCTGAAAAAAGGGATTAGTAAATAGTTTTATCTAAGTAATGCATCCTCCTACTACCCAAAACTTTTTTTTAAGAAAAAAAAAAAGAAACGAAAATAGAATGGAGGGAAATAGAGGGTTACATCATTTTTTTTTTCACAACTCCCTCCCTTCCCCTCCTCTTCTTTTTTTACTGTTATTTTTGTTTATTCTATTGGCTTAGTTTGTGTCCATGTGCTCTTAGCTCTATATGCGCACGCAGCGGACCGTCTACGGGGTTGAACACAATGTGTCACGAGCAGAAGCTTCCCGATTGTGCCATGCGTACTAAAGTGAGATGACGGTTGTGTGAAAGGGAAAAAATAAAAATAAAAAGAGCACGTGCGTGTGTGTGAGAGTGAGAAAGAAAAAGAAAGAGAGAGAGTTTGTGTGTAACGGTATTCGCAAGTAACAAATAAAAGGAAATGGCAAAGGAAGGCGGAAGCTGAAGTATGTTTGTGTGTGTGTGTGTGTTTTGGTTTTTGTTTTGTTTTGTTTATGCCTTTATCTTTTTTTCTCCCCCTTGTTTTCTTACGCCTCGTCGCACCAAAAAGGAAAAAAAAACTGTTTATTACTGCTTTCGTTGCCGTTGCTGCCCTTTTCTGTGTCTGCGTTGCCTTTGTTAGTATTACGTGACTCCTTTTCATCCCTTATTCCCTGCGATGCCGCGGAATTATGTTTTTTTTTCTGATGACTGTCCGATAAACTCTTATGTTTTTTTCTCCTTTTTAATCTTTTAAAAAAAAAGAATTTCAACTCCCCCCCCTCCCCCTCTTTTTTTGCAGGCTTAATTGTGTGTATATCCTCTACAGCGACCCACACTCAGTTTTTCGTCATTCATAATATGTGCTCGGGTTGACTTCCTTTTTTCTTTTTTTTTTAATTCGCTTCTCTTTTTTTTTCTTTATTAATCGCATTGTCTCTCTGGTGCCGTTCTTCGTGAACTGTGAGCTACTAGTACTAGTGCTACTCTATCATCATCATCATCATCATCAGAACCGCATTTATGGAAAAAGAGAGTACCCGTGGAAGTTAATTATTTTATTCATTATTATTATTATATATATATTTATTTATTTATTCGTGTGTGTGTATATTTTTTTTATCTTTTATCGTATTTCTCTTTTCTATTTTTTTTCTTTCTCTCTTTCTTTTTGGTATTTGTTTTTGTTTCCATTTGCTGAAGTGTATTCTTCAACGAAGGGGGAAAGGACACCACGTCGCCCAGGGGCACCGTGGGGCTGAACCACCGGACGGAAGAGGAGTAAAGTAAAAAATAAAAAAAAAAGAGGAAACGTAGAATTTTGTAAATCTAAAATTAAGGGTTTCTCTTTTAAGGAAATATAAACAGGTATATTAAGCGCAGGACAAAAGGAAAGAAAAAGAAGAAATTAAGTATCAAGCGGCTAAAATAATATATATATATATATATATATAAAGAGGGGGACGGAAAGAGCAAGGAGCGCTCCACCTCTCTTATTGTCACATTGCACGCGTTACCTTTGGCAGTGTGTATATATATAGTTATATATATTTATATATATACATATCAGTTGGAACGGTCGTTAGTGGTTCGTGTGCCTTTAGGGTAGTCTTTTTAGGATTCTGAGCAAGCAAAAACGAAAAGAAAGGGGAAAATATAAATGTCGCAACTGAGCTCCCCTATTGTGTTCTCAATGGAGAGTTTCACGCAGGCGATGGAGCTCACCCACACGTATCAGCCTGGTGTAACGCAGCAGCAACGGCAAGAGGCAGAGCAGTATCTCATGGAACTGCGTGTCACAGCCGATGGACTTAACTTAGCATTTGGTATCATCAATAGCGAGCCGGTGCAGGACACGTGCTGTTTTTGGGCATTCAACACCATCATGCATCATCTTCCTCGCATTGCGCGTGATGTTGATGATACCAAGGCGGAGGAACTCTACAAAACACTCTTCTCATTTATCTACCGCTACTTTTTTTCATCCAACGCGCCAACCTCAGTGTCAGGTGCGTCGTTAATAGGCCTTACGGCAACTTCCTCTTCTACGGTTAACTGCACCGTTCTGAGCGGTGTTGCCACAGGCACGCGGCAACGGCAGTCTATCGACTACCTTGCGAATAAGCACGCCCAAATGATGGTGGCTGGATTGCAAGAGTTCTTCCCGTCTCGCTGGCGTTCATTCTTTGATGATGCATTTGAGCTCATCAACCGTGGCGCATCCCTTCAGCAACATATTCGCGATTCTGTAACTTTGTACATATTGCGGCTGTTTGAATATATTGATGAACGCGTCGTCTCAGTGCGCGAGCGAAGTGATAGAAGCCGCGATCAAAGAGCGCGCGACATGGAGTTAAAGGATGCCATGCGAGAACATGTCATTCCTCGTGCTACTGCATTTTGGCATGCAACGTTATGTGAGTGCCGACAGCGGGTGCCTGAACTGGCAAATATTTGCATGAGCATCGTGCAAACCTACATTGAATGGGTCGACATCTCCCTCTTCTTTACCGCGGAGTGGATCAACCTGCTGTACTTTATGCTCTCGGCAGATACCGTTCGCGGTGCTGCATGTGAGTGTCTGTGTGGGTTAGTAGAAAAGAAGCAAGTATCCGCTGCGAAGTTAGAGTCACTGCGTAAGCTCAACGTCGTGGACGCGGTACCACGAGTTGTAAGTTTAGTACCTGCACCGCCAGAGAGTGATGAAGATGTGAACTTTACAGAATCGGTGGCGAAACTGGTGCGGGAGGTGTCTATGCAGTTCCTGTCGCTTTATGAACACATCACTAGCAACCGCAACAACTACGCCAGTTGGGGTGGAGTGAGTGGCGCTCGTGGAAACCATGCGAATATGAGCCACAATAGCAGCAGCGCGGAAACAGCTACGTCTCCACCCTCACTCAGCTGTGTGAGGAGCACGGAAAGCTTAGATGCAGAAGGTGGCATCGATTGCACCAACGTGGATTGCAGGAACTTTCAGGGGCGCCAACAGCAACAACACTCATATTTCGTTCCTGATGGTCACCTGTCTGTGGAGTTCCTTGGTGAGGTTCAAGTAGCGTTAGATGTTGTTGTTCCGGAATTGTTGCGACTGCTAAGCATTCGTCACGACGTTGTTGTGGATACACTTATTCCATTCATCCAAATGTATATCAAGTCCTCTGCTCTGCGTGAGGAGCAGGCAGCACAGCTCCTTCGTGCACTTTACGACCACACGGTCATAGGAGGCGTGGCAGAGAATGAGGAACCTTTTTGGATGGATGACATCATCGACCGCCGCAAGCAGATGCACAACATAATGCGGCTGTTGTTTAGGGATCATCCTGCAGTTGTAATGCCGCATCTTCGGGAAGTCGTTGCGCGAGCCGCTAGTAGCGCCTCCGATCCAACGACCACTTCTGCTGAAGGTTTCGGTCAGACCGGAGTGATGGGGCAGGACAAGGATTTAAAGTCGCATGGAATTGATAACATTAGCAATGGGAGAGGCCTCAACTGTGAAGGGATTAGTGCGGCTGTAGGCGGCAGCAGCAATACGGCTAGCAGCCCGGAAGAGGCTGAGGCTGCACTGCGCTACTTGTATGAATTAGGTGAATCCTTTCGCATGGAGCAACTCCGGGACAGCTCCAATGAGTTTGCTCAACTCATATTCGCTGTGCTCACCTCAGAGCACCTTCCACAGCATACCTGCTCTGTTGTACACGTAAGCTATTTCGAGGTTTTGGACCGTTACTGCGTCTTTTTCACGTACCATAGGAATTACATACCACTACTTCTTCAACGACTGCTGCTTATGCCACATGGCGTTATGAACTCGAGTCCGAACGTGCGCGCCCGAATTTGTTACTTATTTGGTCACCTCGTGCAGGTGCTCAAGTCATCCTTGGTGCCACATGTGCAAGATATCATTACTGCACTTCAACGTATCCTCGCCGCTACGGAGTACCTCCTACCCAGCAACCGGCGGGATTTATACGAGGCCATTGGAATTTTACTGAGCACAGTGCCGCAGTTACCCGCTGCTGGTGCAACGGAAGGAACGGCCATGACGCTTCATGTCGTTCAAGTCGTGAGGCAAAACCTTCGGGATGCCTCCGTCGTAGGTAACATCGCTTGCGCCGAGGCGGTGGCGGACGGGATATCATTTCTCACAGCCCTGGTGAAGGGGCTCCGTGGTGGTGGTGGTGGTGGTAGTAGCGGTAGTGGCGCCGCAGTAAATAACGCAACTTATACCTCCCCTAATAAAAACAGTAGCGGCAGCGGAAGCAACGCATGTAGCGAAAGTATTAAAATTAATAATGCTACAGACGGTAATTCGGTTTCGGAATCCACCGGTGAGGCAGTGGTGGCTGAGGTATTTCATAACGTTACATCCGATGTAATGGAAGTATTCAGTACATGGCACGCGTCTCCATCCGTACGAGACCGTATAGTGCAGTACTTCACACAAATGGCTCATCTACTTCCCTTCGACTCCATGAAGGTGTATGTTCCTGTGTACACTAGCAACTGGTTGATGTGGATGGAAGCGGTACAAGAGTTGATCAAACTCCTACGGTTCCTTCTTCAGTTTATTCACCGAAGTGGCCCCTGCGTGGCAGAAATACTCTCGCAACTTATGCCGCCTCTGCTCGAGAAAGTTAGTGCCGTGGGTGAACTCTCCGCTGAGGATGATCAATCAGATATTGTGTCGGAAACCATGCGGGAACAGCGAGATGTGTATCGACAGCTATTTGCCGTCGTTCATGGTGCTGCGCAAGCACAGTGTGCGCACGTCATTCTTTTTCTCCCGTCTGTCAATCTCAATGCCTTGTTAGTTCAGCTTCTCACGGCAATTCAACTTCCTGGAGAAACGGAACTACCGAAGATTGCGCTTCAAATCATGACGAAGGTCACAGCCACCGTTGAACCATGTTGTACGAACAATGAAAGCAGCGGCGCTGGCCGCCACCCTCTTCGCAACGACTGTAGTCAAGGAAGCACTGGAGCTGCTGGTGAAGCATGGATGAAGTTCATGCTAAATGATGCTTTGCGCGTTGTATTTGCTCGGATGTTTTCCCCTACCTTCGACCTCAAGGACGCGAAGAGCCTTCTTTTCATCGGCGAGACTGGGCTCCTGCTAAAGGCACTCATGAATAAACTTGGCCCCGCAGACGCTTCACTTTCCGTGATGTTATATGAAACATTTTCACCGTTGGTGGGTGAAAGTGAAGCGACGGGCTTTATATCAGCTCTGCAACAGCAGCCGGGGCGCTTCTCAACGGAGATGAAGGTGCGCTTCTGCAATATGCTGAAGTTTGCGAGGCAACATTACGCAGCGTAGTAGCGGCGGTTGGGACTTTTTATTTGTTTTTTTTTCCTCCCGCCTTCCCGTTTAACCTAGTTGGGAGAATATGAAAATCCATACATAATGAGCAAAGCATAAGCGGCCGCATGGGAATCCGCTCTGTTAGTAGCAGCGAACGAACTTCCAGTTGTAGGTGAGATGTCGATGCCACTTTTTTTTCTTGCGGATGTGAAATGATGCCGCATTTATGACTTGTAAATTTCAACACGCTCGTACAACTTGTTGTGAGAACGACCGTTATTGAAGGGTGCGTATTTGTACACGTACAAAGAAAATTACAAAAGAAAATAAAATCATATACTTTTCTTCTGCTTACTTTCTGTTGACTGATTTACGGTTTCCTTCAAAGCCAAAAGCGCTTGAGGACCTCGTCTGTTCCGACTCTCCTCTGTCCTGGGCGCTACGAGGGTCGAAAGTGTGCTTTAAAACACACACACACACACACATACACAAAACGTATGAATTTACGCATGTGTATATGTACGTGTGTGCATATGTTTATACTTCCGTTTCGATTTACTTGTTTCGTTTGAACCTCAACAGTAAAATTATATTAAAAAAAAGGAAGAGCAGAAAAACAAGCGCTCCATTAGTAGCCCAGGAAGATGCGGCGCGGTGGTGCGAGAACCCTTCAGGACGAGAAGGTTTTGGTCCAAGAATTGGGTAGGCTTTTCCACGTGGCTCGCGCTAATGCACGAGAGCAGCGTGTAATAAAGCGAGCGGCCGCTCGGACTGAAGAAGGGAGCGCAAGTCCGAGCAAGCCCAGAACCGGCAAGGCATCCGAGAAGAAGCCCAAGAAAAAGGAGAGCAACAGCAAGAAGGGTAAGAAGGGGAAAAGCAGTAGCGATAAAAGCCGACGCACGAGGGGGCCGCGGCGCAAAACCCGCGGTGGGACAGTGTGGGTAGTGTTAAAAGGGGGTTTTACACGTGTACCCACCACCTCCATGACTGCCATTGTGGAACATAATAAAGTCTTTCGTGGGCGCCTCTCTGAACAACGGCGGTTGGCAGCTCTGGAAGCAGCGGAGGCATACGTACAGACGGCATGGCAGCAAGCGCAGGAAGCCGGTTTACTCCTGCCGGATGGCAGCGGACCGAACAGCGACGAGGGTCTTGAATACCTGCGCGAGCAATACGACGTGGCGGCAGGAATTCTTCGGCGTGAACCCGTCGGTGCGCGCCTAAAGCAGGTGGTTGAAAGCACAATTTCGAGCAGCGCTGCAGTGGGGGCGGCGGATATGACCACAGCAGTGCCAGAGACAGTGTATGACAGGGACCAATGGGCGGACATCATCACTCGTGAGAATGTCATATTGCGGCGCTTTTCCAAGTCGTTGCCGTTAGAAACAGACAACACCGAAGCTGTGCTGGCCGAGGCGGCGGAAGTCCCTTCGAAGTTTTACTTTCAGATTGCGGAGCCGCTTGCTCCTCAGGACAGCAACACTTTGGCCCTCACTCCCAACAGCAGCAGCGCAGATTTGCTCCACGGCGAGCAGGTGATTGACGTGCTTCCAACGAAGTGTATCGTTCGGATCCGTGGAAGCGGTGGAAAAAAGCACACGACGATTATTTCGACACCAAAAGGAGTAAATAGCTTCAAATCGAACTTCATGCAGCTCATCCGCAAAGAGATTAGTAATTCCAAACTACCACGGGGGGAGCATACGGTGGAGAGCAAGCAACATCATCAACGTACAGGTAGTGGAAGTGGGACTTCCGATAATGCGAGCCGTGGCCAGCCGAAGAGGCACAACAACCGACGACGTAAATAACTGAAGCATAAAAAGAAAAGAAAAGAAAAGAAAAAAGAAAGACGGGGTGGTAAGGTAGATATTGAAGGGTAAAGAAATGGTGAGGAGGGGACTAGCATCCTTCAGATTGAGCTCTGTGTTTTTTTTTGTTTTCTTTTTCTCTTACACTCTTTCACTCTTTCTGATTTTTTTTCTGCTTGAGTTGGTGTGCGGCAATGTGACTACGTATTGGTAGGTTGCCATGTCACTCGGAGTTGAGGTGAGTTGTTGCAGGGAATTTATATTCCCTTGTCTTTCGTATAACAAATTTCTATAAAGAATTGACCCAGTCGCGACTAAGTAGTGTAACATCTCTAAAACCTCTAGGAGGAATAACAGAAAAGAAGAAAAGAAAAAAAGAAAAGGAAGGCGGGCATCGTGTATAAGCTCCTCATCCGACAGAAAGCTAAATGAAAAGAAAAAGTGGAATGGCTTCAACTGCGATTGAGATGCTTTTGTAGCCTTTTACTCAACCCTGCGCAAAAGTTAAGACAAGACAAAAACCTTGCAGTGCCTCTGCCCCGATGCACAATGATGCGGGTCATTCCGATAAGGCATCTCTCTCTTTTTCCCCTATTTTGCTTGAGCCCTGCCTTGTGGTTCTCAACTGCTGTTCTCTTTTTCTTCTTCACGCCACACTTAATGACATTTATAGATGGTGGTTGATTTGAAGCCAAAATTATTCACAGAGGAAGACTGAAAGGTTTGAAAATATTTGCCTACTGAGGCAGCACTGCATTTCATTATGCATTCACATCTACAAAACACGTTTAGACGTACAGTGCAGCTAGCGGTCAAATACCGAGCTGTCAGCAAATGCCGTCGCATACATACAGGGCCCATTCCTCAGTCCATGTTGTGGCTCGCGGGCGCTCGGGAAAGGCATATAAAACGTGGAGCCGACACTTCTTCGCTTACTAATGATGTCTGCCACACGCCACAGGGGAGCGAATGTGCTCGGCAGCAGCAGCAGCAGCGAGAACAACATCACAAAAGGCTTCCGTGTGCGAAAGGAAGTGGCCCCCCAACATTAGCAGATGTCCCTCCTCTCGTATTGGATCCGCCCTTCACACCAGTTGGCGGAGAAACCGCAGTTATGGAAAGACTTCATCGAATGCCAGTGAATGGTACGGATGCCGAACGATATGTTGTTTCATATAATTGCAGGGAGTGCAGTTCCACGCTGTTTAGCAGCAATGACTTCACAGTAGCCAGCACTCTCGGGTCACATAAAGATGGTTGGCCGTGCTTTACCGCGCCGGCAAGTGCAAAAGCGCTTCAGCTGCGTGGACTCCTACAGCGCAGTGCCGTGGGCCGTGGTAGGGGCGCGATGGCAGCCGACTCCAACCGTGGGGATCTCAGTTCTTCAAGGGAATTTATTTCGTCACCGCTTACGGCAACACTTGCAGCGCGAGGGCTTCCCATTGAGGGGGAAATGACCCGCACGACACGCAGCGGTCGGTGTGAACTGTTGAAGCCGAAGACATGGCGAGAGACGTGTTTGAGGGATGTGAACAAACGCAGCGATCCGGCGCTTCTAGAGGGATGTTGCTCCACTTGTGGGAACGCTGTCTGCCGTGTCGTGACAACTCGGGGCGGGGCAGTGAAGTATGTCGTAAACCCAACTGCCGTTACGGCTGAGCTGATTGGGGAAGAAGAGGAACCGCTCTCTCGGCAGCGAAACTAAAAGCATGTGATACACTCGGTTCGCCATTATCATTATTATTTTCTGCGGTTTGTCGTCGTTTTGATCCTTCTTTATAGAAGTGCATCTATGCAGTCAGAGGGTGGGGTTGACCCTCCTTTTCACTACCAAAGTAATTGACTTCCTTTTTTCGCAGGCTTGCAAAACCGGCAATCATTTGAATAGGGTGTGCCGCACTGAACGATGGGTTAAGAGATACGGCAAGCAACAGGAGACGAAGGGAAGTTAACATGAAGGTAACTACTCTTCAGTTCATTTTCACATAACATATATATATATATATATATATATGTGTGTGTATGTGTGTGTGTGTGTGTGTGTGTGTGTGTGCGTCGCGGACACTATTTGCTAGCGTGCATCGACGTCACATCGAAGCAAAGGTACGGTGATTAGAGGACATGTGCGTGAGGATATGTGTGATAGCTCGGATGCACAAAAGCCAGTGTTTTTTTTTTACTCTTCTTTCTTTCTGGTGGTTTTTTCCATGCAGTGAAGAGTTAAAGTTGAAGGTTAGAGAGGGTCGCAGCGGTATCGGCCTGTGCTATGTGGAGGAGGCACTGCTGTACGTCACGGCGTGTGCGCTTCCCAGTGACAGCAACACATACCGGGGCCCTTTCTGTTGGTATGGTCACATTTATGTTTAGCCAAACTGAGAATCTGCACGAGCCGGCGGCAGCTGGTAGTCGACACAACAGGCACCAGCATAACTATCCCAAACAAGCACTCTTCAAGCAACTCCTAAGAGACGTGCGTGGAGGTGATGTTAGCCGAAACAATAATATCAATAATAATAATAATAACAATGATATGGGAGGTGTGGTTTTCCCAATAGACCAGCCGGTCACAGCAAATATCTCCCTGCTGGAACAATTAGGCGTTATGGATCTCATGGAGCAGCGCACGCAGCAGTTGCCTACGGCTTGTGGCTCCTCCACGTGTGACGCACATGTTGTATGTTCTTCAATTGCCTCAACGACGTTGCCGCCTGCTTCGTCCGCCTTAGAACCGGAAGCACTTCGCTATAACTTTTCAACTTTTACTGAGGCCTGCCGGGCTGGCGTAGCTTGCCACATACCTCCTGTGACTGTGCTGCGGAAGGTTCTTGATGCCGTTTCCAGCGCCGGGAATAAGTTGGGTGAGATGGTTGTCCCCTCGGCGGCAGCCACCATTTTATTAAAAAATGCGGCTGAGCGAATTCAATGGAAGGCCTCCAAGCTTCAAAAGTTTTTGGATAGGCGTGAAGCACATCAGGAGCAGCAGAAGCAAAAGGCTAGTGGTGACAAGGCTAAAGAAACTTATACCAGTGGGTGGGAACCATTCAGCGACCGGGGCGAGATGGGACGGCTGCAGTGGGCGCTTGGCGAAGAAAAGCATCGCGCTTATGAGCTAATGGATATGCTCCCGCTCCACCACTCAGTTGGCAATCACCGACAACAACTTCAAGATTCGTACGAAATGATGAGCGAGTTGCGCGCCAGACTGCAACTGGTGAGTGTCCTTCAAGATGGCGTGTTGGCTGTTGATGTGCTTAACAAGCTGCTTCCGTTCTATGCTGAACAGCAAGGTAGGGCGAAGCAATACACAGGAGGTGGTAGTGGCAATGATACCGGGGTTGACTACAAAAAACGTGTTTGTGATTTGGGAAATGACGTGGGTTTGGCGATTTTGGCGTTCCGGACCAGCGGTGACTTTACCTCGGCCTGCAGACTGTTTGAAGAGTTTAATGCGATGGCGGAAGAGTGTTCCCAAACTATGGACCAAAGTTCCGCTAACGAAAATAATAGTATCTTAAACGGTGACGAGATGTGCGGTGCAGCTACTGAGGGTTGCAGTGGAACTGACGTCAGGAATAATGATCCTATCGAATCAAGTGATGCTGGTGACCACACGGTGATAACTTTAGCCGCTACTAAGTTAAAACTATTAGTTGCGCTCTCCCAGTGTGTGGGTGCCAATGCAGCACATTATGCCTTTGTGCAAAATAATGTGCTGCTCCTCACTTCGCAAACCGATGTTGGTTACTTCCGAGATACATGGTGTACTGTACGTGAGGCAGCTTGTGCCGCCTTGAATGCTTTGGCTCGTGCTGCAATGGACCCCATTGCTAAGATGGAAGCTGCGCACATGTTTTTCTCGCGGGTGCAACAGTCATCAGCAGCAGAAGTGTGCACCTCTTCCAGTCTGACAGCTGCTCTGCTGAGCGTTGCGAGCTCTGCTCGCAACGCTCCCGTGGCGGTCCTGCTCTACAATCAGTTAGCCGCTCCGAATGTTCGATTAGCTGAGGTTTCGGAGAATTCAGCAGCATTACTGTTATCAGAGCAGTGTGCCCTACATGACGCGGCCCGCTACTTTAGTCTTTCTCAGTTGGATCCACTCGTTATGCCCTCCTGTGTAGTGCAGTTGCTCGCCGCTAAGCTCATGCTGCAACAGTGCGACTCTGAGGTTATTTACACTGTCCTGGATCTCATTAAGCCACAGCGGGAAGTAGAACCACAGTGCACATTTTTTCTCCGTCTGCTTGCGTTCTACCGTGACTTGCAGCGATGCAGCAGAGGTTGGAGTGGGGAGGAAAACTTTGCTCACGCCCGTAACGTCGTTGAGGCGTGGCGCGCCGAGCTGCGGGGAGCGGGTGTGAGCACGGCTGCACTCACAACACTGCGGCTGTTGCGCCACATAAGACAGCGGATTAAATCTATAATGAAAGAGGCAGAAATGAAGCCTGAGGAAAAGCTGGTAAGTCTACCGGAAACTACCGGGGAGGGTGATAAGCTGTTACAATGTTTGGATGGCATGTTGACCCAATTTTCGCTTGGCTGGCTGCGTCACCGTGCTGCTACGAATCGCACGCCTCGTTTCCACCTCGGGGTTGAACAACTGAAGCGTGTAATTAGTGCAGAACAGAACAGCGTTACCATAAGGACAGTGAACCGTCAGCGTGGTTCGAATGCATCACAACCTGACGGCGCCGGTATTATCCCCTTACTTCCAATTGTCTATGAAACCACAATCGGTGCAGCGAAGAGCCGATCCATAGCACGTGGGGCTTTTAGTACTCTCTATGCTGTGGCGGTAGAGGGAGGCAGCATCAGAGGTGGGGATGCGGTGGTGCTCGGTTTCAGCGATTACGTCCAGTTGTGTATCCTTGAGGATGCAGGCATGATGAGTAGCGTTTGTTATTCGGAAGGTAATGAGAATGGGGATGGGTCCAGCGTGGCATCCAGCAGCAACGAGCGTGAGTTTAAGTTTAGTCTTGATAGTTTTAACAGTTGTATTCCTCTAATTTATGTTACCGATGCCCTTGGTGAACTGATGCTGCAAGGAGAGGACGGATCGGTGACGTCGGCAGTGCAGCCAAATATTGACATCAGCAACTTTCCGTTAGATACTCCGGTGCACCACCTTGTCTTACAGGGGGATGAAGTAGAAAATTGGTTGTCACAGTGGTTGACGGAAACGCACGCTTTCTCACATGGTGTTCAAGGCGTCTTTGAGAAGCAAATGGACCTGATGCTTCGTACTGAAAGTGTTGGCATTGGTGCAACACATGAAGTTGAGGGTGAGGGGGCCAAAATGGAAGGACGGGGGAATGACGGTGAAAAAAATGAAGAGAGATCCCGAACATTACCTTCCTTCGTAACCACGGCAACGGTGGCCATGCCGTAACCCTTAGGAGAGATGCCAAAAAGCTCCTGCACACAATTTTTTTTTTCAAGCTCGTGTTTTGACCGCTTAAGTCCCGTTTTTTCTTTCCCCCCCCCCCTGTCGGGAAAGCCACTGGAAGGAAGGGAAGGGAAGGGGAAGTGCGGACCACTTCATATATTTTTTTTTTCAGTGCGTCTCAGTACCTGATAAAATACGGCCCATCTTCCCCCACTAACTTTCAGAGTTTTGAAGTTTATATTTGTTTATTTATTTGTAGAGGGGCAACGCGCATATAATAAATGCCTGCCCCCAGTTTAGCGACACGACATTTTACCTTCACCCATGAAGTGCCGGCGGATGATGTTTTTGAATTGGAAGAAAATGCCCCGCGTCGCGTTCCCATCGCTTGTGTGACACTTCAGATGGTTTCGTTCAACCGTCGTTGTTTTTGGTTTCACATTGCCATGACCCGTGAGGGATTCAGCGCTCCACCACCACCATTTGGGGCCTGCGCCGTGTCTTTTAGTGGAGTTTCAGGCGACAGTGCCGCTACAACACTCGTTGACGATACGGCTCTTCCACAGCTTGGTTTTAAAGAAGCACAACATGAAGTAGGCGTTGGGGCTCCCAATCCACAGGCGGTGTTTGCAGATTCCCTCGCGCGTCGGCTCTCGAGGAGGCTGGAGCGAGAGTTTACTTCAGGTGTTGCCGTTTATGTGGCATGTGGAATTATAGGAGAAAATCAATCGGATCTGTTGGGTACACCTGCAGGTTATGGATCTGAAGTGACGAGGCGATTTGGAGCGGAGGTGTTCAAACATGCGATGGATCTGATATGCGAAGAGGGACTGGGAAAAGCCACAGCAGCCTGAAATGTCAAATGTTGTATGACCGCCACGATTTTATTATTATTTTTTTTTTTTGGGGGGGGAGGAGGAGAAGCGACTCTGGGTGGTGAGAAATTTGGTTTTTTTCTGTGCATTACCCGTCCTCTTTTCCTTCACTCGTCCAACGAGACGAAAGTACACTGAGGTGCAATAGCGTGCATTTTGTCTTTGCCTTTCCGTCTAAGACCATTTAAGTATCGCGCAGCACATGCGGATGTTTGGGTAGGAGGACTACATTTGTGTCAAACCTTTGAAGAGAGGGGGATGCGGGAGGCCTTCGGATATCTTCAGCCTCAGTAAAGCTTTTAACAATTCGACACCAGCAGGGCGGGGGTGGGAAACAGAGAAAAAAGAAAAAAGAAAAAAAAGAGGTTAACACCAAACAAACACCAAACACACACACATACCCATGAATGCCATGGCGTAGACCTGCACTACTGCCGGTTTTGGTTGCGAGTTGTTGCCCTTTTTTTGGTGTCTTTCCTTCCTTTTAGTGTACGTGTCTTGGTTGGTGGATGGTGCTGGCGTCGTGACAGTTTTGTGACGTTGCCTGCCATATTGTGGGGGTTGCGGGGGAATAAGGGGAAATTAAAAATGAAAAAAAGAAAGAAAAGGGAAGTTGGTAAAGGGGAAAAAATGGATTAGGAAAATGTCGACTGTGTTTATGTGGCGTCCCCGGGTGGATCACCCTTCCAATTAGGCGCCTCTCCATTCTTGGTTTTTCATGAACACACGCACACAAAAAACAAAAGAAGAGAAGGGAAGGGAAAGGAAAGGAAAGGGGACGTAGCGCATATCGCCATCACGACCACGTGCACCACCGGCAGTGAAGTCTTCTACTCGTCGTGACAAGGATAATAATTAAAGTGAAACCAAAAGGGGGGAAGCGGCTCAAAGGCGAAAGCATTCTTTCAGCATCTCATCCCCCACGACGCACCACGTGGTTACTGGTTGGGCCAATAACCACGTGGTATTGCTCTCCATACCGCCTGCGCTGCAGTTTCGTTCCATTTGTTGAACCGCAACCGCAATGGGCAAAGAAACGCGTGAAGCAGAAAGTGTGGAGAACGATGACAAGCGGGTGAACAAAAAGGTTAAAAAAGAAACTTCATCATCTTCCGTCGCGACCAGGAAAGAAGGTGGTGAGCCGCATCATGATGAAGAAATGTCACATCCAAATTTCCGGCGCTGCACGGACCGTCTTGAAACTTATATTCACAATTGGATGGGTCAAGCACACGGAGTGCCTTCGGTGCTGCCCACAGCACTTCCACCCATCGATCCCCTCCCAACAATCCTCGATATGATGATTCCGGAGGTAAACGAAACCTCAATTACACTGACAACTATGACCCCCACTCTGGACATCACCGCAATTGAAGCTGAAGGTACAGGTGTCGCTTATGATGAAGTTACGCTTTTACATGCCTCTACCGATCCGGGAGACTACGAACGCCCCGGAAGACTCCAACGAACATTAGATCACCTCGAGGTGATTGGGCTTCTCGAATGCTGCCGTCGTTTGCATCACCGCTCCGCTCGCACAAGGGAATTGCGCCTTGTGCACTCGACTGAGCACATTGATAGTGTAGACCAACTAGAGGTTGCTACGCTGCTACGCAAGCCTGGAGAGAGCTGCAATGTGGGCGAGGACCTCTACGCAAATGAAAATACATCTAGAGCGGCGCGTGCTGCGGCCGGTTGCGCAATAGCGGCTGCTCTGAGTGTCGTCCGCGGTGAGGTGCGCAATTCATTTGCATTGATTCGCCCACCAGGTCACCATGCGGGACGTGACAGGGCGTCAGGATTTTGTTTCTTCAACAATGTTGCAGTTGCCGTGCGTGCGGCCCAGCGGGAACTAAAGAAGTTGCAAGAAGGTGGTAACGCCGCACCTTCTCCCCGTAGCTCCGGTGGCCCTTGTGAACCTGCTTCAACCGCAGCAGAGCCGCGTGTACTTGTGATTGATTGGGATGTTCATCATTGCGATGGTACCGAAAACATATTTTACGAAGATCCCTCAGTTGTAGTTGTGTCTATTCACCAACATGGTTCGAAACGGGGGCATATCTTGCGGAAGAACCCCACTGTAGTGGACAACATCGTGGAATTAGATGACTTGGCCGCGTTGATGGACCCAATTGAGGATGTGAAACCGGAGCTCTGCGGTGGTGACGACAGCGTGAGGAATAAGGAAACTGATCAGGAAGTAGCGGAAGGTTTAGCTTGTGGTACGGTGCCGAATGAAAGGTCTCCCGTGAAGGAGGAGGAATCAACTGGCGGTGAGTGTAAACACGAGTCACCACAGGATGATGAAGAAAAAAAAGAGTCGTCGTGTAGGAGACAGCGCAAACCTGTGGACTACAACAAACTGGCGGAGGAAATGGCGAATCAGGACGACGAGTTGGCTCGAATTTTCGGCGTTAACGCAGAGGAGCTTGCGAGATTCCCCGAATCAGGTAGTAGCGGTAGTGAAAGCGACTCGTCAACATCGTCTGAGTCACAGGAAAGGGCGGGAAAACTCTCTGGTGACTCAGAGGGGTATTCTTATTCTGATGAGGATTCTTCAAACGAACCGAGACCATTTTATCCTTCCACGGGGCATATGGATCGCGTTGGGGGCGATGCCAACCCAGAAGCGAAGGGAAAGAACATAAATATACCATGGCCTACCCATAACATGGGAGACTTGGAGTATCTGCAAGTTGTCCTAGACGTGGTACTACCGGTGATGCGGGAGTTTGAACCAGAGGTTGTGTTTGTGAGCTGCGGTTTCGATTCTGCTGCTAGGGATCTCCTTGGCTCCATGCAAGTAACACCTTCTGGTTATTATCTGCTTGTGAAAGCCCTCGCTGCTGTGTGCCCCAAACTTGTTGTAGTGCTTGAGGGAGGATATAACTTGTCAAATGTGGCGCGGTGCTCGGAAGCGGTAATGCGGGCCCTGCTGGAAAGCAACGGATCGCGGTCGAAGCTGCCGAGGAGTCGAATGTTGTGGTGTCAAGCTGAGGAATTGGTGCAACAAGTGCGAGAAACGCACGGTGGATATTGGCAGTGCCTCAATCCCAATTCTTTTGACCATATGTGCAAGTAAGGGAAATTACCTCGGCGGGAATTGAAGGTGACGAAAAAAAAAAAGAAAGGAGGTTTAGAAGCAGGTGTACAAACGAATGCAAAGGCAAACAAACACGTGATGGACGAAAATGGGGCGGTGAATTTCAAAAGGGAGATGATACAAGCCGCAATACATAATGAATAAATGTTGGGAAACCTCGGCAGATGATTTGTATGGGCTGAAGGTGAATCAATGAATGAATGAATGAATGGGGTTGGCTATGCGATGAAAAGGATGAAATGAGGGCGCGCTCCGGACTGGGGAAATGATTTCGGAAACTTTTTGTCCTTTGGTGTCGCCGTTCATTTGTTCGTTTGAAAAGGGGCCGCATTACAGCCGGAAAAATAGAACTGAGACATCGACTTGTGTTTGCGAGGCTGACGGAGGGAGTAAATATGAGTAAGCTTACTTTATATGGGAGCGGTGTGGTTAAAGAAGTTGTGTGTGTGTGTGTGTGGACATTCTTTAAACGCTGCAAATGATTGCTGGCTGCGGGCGGTGCAAAGTCAAAAAATAAATAAATAAAAGAGGGAGGTGAGCTGCGTTACACGTGCAGATCCCGGGCAGGGTCATAGTCGGGTTTGTTCACTTCGAATCCATCCACTTTTGTTGTTGTTGTCGTTTTACTTTTCCCAGCACCCCTTCATATTTGAAAATAACTTATCTGCTGCGGTACCCAAATCCCCTTTCCGTTGTTTGGTTTCAACTTCCACGGTTCCTCCAGCGTAAATATGGCCTCTAGCATTTTTTTCAACCTCTGCAGGCAGAATGTTATCAGTGTCTTTGCGGTTGCATGAATCGTAAAAATCGGGGCGGTGTTGTGTCATTATTATTATTATTATTTTTGGTTGTTGCCCTTTTTTCCCACCATTAATACGCTGCGGCAGCCCTTCGTAAAATAAATAGGATGAACAGGTGAAAGCATCTAACCTCATCACAGGTTTTAGCTTGCGTCACCGTGACACGCAGAAATACACAGTGAAGGAGATGAGATGCACAATGAGAGAGTTTATATCACTTCCCTCATAAATTCGCACGTATATGCACATGAGCATTTATATATATATATATATATATATTTCTGCGTGTGCTCGTGTATGTATGTGAGTGTTTTACGAGAAAATGTCTGTGGTGGATTACAGGTGTTGATGTGAAGTTTCCCCCTATTATTCCTGTTCCTGTTCGTGTTCCCACTCTTTCCCACATTTTCCATCTGGCTTTGCGCATGAATTCAAGAAAGTGTACACGTATCAATGCGCCGCAGAGCCGCAACCGCACGGGACCTCACGCAACTGGCACACAGCGGGCATTAGCGCACAAAAGACAACACATCCCCTTCTCGACGTGAACCGCCTCATCTCACCAAACATATGTTAAAACCTTTTTTTTTAACAAAAAAAAAGAAAGAAAATACGTCGCAGAAGGTGTTCTGAAAAGATTGTCCGCATTATTATTATTATCATTATTGTTCTCCATTTTCAGGGCTTCGTGTTGTTGTTTTGGATGAAGGAGGGAAGGTAATATTTGTTCGTGGGTTTTTCCTCCCCTCCCTTTCTTTCTTTCGTCGCCACACGCCTCCATGCGTTAAGAGAGGAAAAGGGGTTAAAAAGTGATGTGTAAGCGTCTATCATTATTGTATTTCCTGCTTCGCTTTTCATGTCGCAACAACTATTTAATATTATTACTATTTTTCTGTGCGGCTCAAAGCGTAAATTAGTGTTTGTGAAGCGTTGTTTTAATATTCTTTTTACCTCCACTTCTCCTCCTCTTTTCATCTCATTTTCATTTAATCATGCACATACATGTATAACATATATATATATATATATATATATATTGTGTGTGTGTGTGTGTATTTATTTGTATGTTATCTTCACTTCTGGAGTATAACTGCCAACATTAAGTGACTGACCCCTCATAAGGCAGGGGTGTCCCTTATTTTCATACACATAAGGGGCGTGTCAAGCGCTTCTAAAAACAAGACTAGGATAAAAACAAAAACAACATCAAAGCCTCTTAGCCCTCTCGGGCTCTCTCTTGCGGGGGTGATTATTATTATTTTGTTGTTTCCACACGTTGCTAATCCCCATATCAGTGTAACTCTCATGGCAACAATATCGAGGCGCGATGGCCGGACGGCGCGTGAAATGCGTGGAAAGGAACTCCGCACTTCTGACCTCAGTCAGTTTGACGGTTCGGCGTGGTATTCACAAGGTCTTACGGCTGTCACTGTTGCAATTAATGGACCCACGGCAGCACGGCAGGAAAATTACCGTCGTTGCACCACATGCATCCACGTCAACCGCGCTGCTCGTATTCCACAGGAAGGTGGCACGGGTCGCCTCATTATGATGGAGCGAAGGGAGCGGGAACGGTGTGAGGATGGTGAGTTAAAACAATTTCTCACTTCCCTCGTGGAGGCCATCGTTTGTTTGGACCGCTTCCCCCGATGCGTTCTGGAGGCTCACGTTACGGTGTTGATGGACGATGGCGCGCTTTTCGCTGTGGCGTCCAATGCAATTATGTGTGCACTACTCGATGCCGGAGTGCCATGTCGTTCAACCATTGCGGCGGTTAGTCTTATTATGTGTAATCCGGAGGCGTCAGGAAATGAAGGCGAACCGGAGATTTTTTTGGATCCGACGGCAGTTGAGGAGTCGACTGATGAGGTGCGAAGTTATGCCTCAGCAACATTTGTACTGACAAATACCGGCGGTGAGGCCGTTTTGGCAAGTAGGGTTCAGGCGCGACCGCGGTCCTCCGCATATAGTCGGCCCATCACACCAAAGGATCTGTCAAGAATGTTCGCGCTTGCAGCAAAAGCAGCAGAAACTCTTTTTGTCTTTTTTAGGAACTGCAGCATGGCCCTAGAATGAGTAAGCAAGTGAGTGAGTTTTGAACGAGGTTTCGGTTGGTTAATCGAGCGGTGTACATCTGGACACACGTATTTATACGAATACGTAATGGGTTTCCTACTCGCCATTCGTGCTTATTGGGCTGTGAAGCCGTGCGGACGCATCCTAAAAGGCGTTGGCCATCACATTGGTGATATGAAAAGGAGGAAAGCGAAAGGACGTAACGCGTGCGAATTTTAGCCGCTGGTGCGCCAAAAAAAAAAAAAGGTGAAACGGTTGCACCACTGTGGGAATTCAGTGGAATTAATGAAGTGAGAAGGTCGTGCGCGGGGGCGAGTTGCGGTTTCTCCCCCCTTCACATACACACACACACACACACACAGTTTAACGACCACACGAACTTAAACACAAACACACATTTATATATAAATGTGTCTGTGCTTGCGGTAATGCGTGCGGAGTAATTAATAAGGCGCCAGACGTTCAAAAAGATGGAGGAGGGGAAAAGGAGAATGAAGAAGCAGAAAGCATGGGTTTCGTGTTGGTTTCCGAGAACGGACTCTGCGAGTTGAAGTCAAATCGTGAGGTTTTGTGCTGAACACCTCAGTCTATATTGTTCTCTACTGTCCTTCACCGTCTTGTGCTCTTACCTCTTATCGGTTTTTTTGGCACTGACATTCACACTTTCAGTTTAGCGTTGTATTTCTACTCATTTTCCCTGTCCTCGCTCTTTTTTTTTTCTTTCCTTTTTTCCTGCTTTTTTACTCTCGCTCTCGCTCCCGAAGCTCGTACGCTTACTTTCACAAGCCATAGGAATACTTGGTGTGTATATTTTTACACGCATATATACATTAGAGCTCTCCCTGAAAGTGAACTGAAGGTTTAATTTCCTGAGGTAACTACAGTTGAAGGGAACCAGTCAAGAGGAGGTGGTAGCAGCGGAGGGAAGTAGTCAGAAATATATATTTATATATCAAACACGCAAATTTTGTGAACACAAAGACACCCAAAGGAAAGGAAAGACAAAAAGACAGAGCAACCGTAACAACAACAAAGAATCAATTAATGACATCGGAGGAAGCCGTAGAATGCACAGACGCGCTGGAACTTGTCCGCTGTCCTTCCAGCAACGCACGTGTGGTACCCAACAGATTTGATGAGGAATATATTCGGGGGCGCCTGCAGGAGGCAGAAAAGATATTTGAAAAAGCTAAAACGGATGTGTCGCGGGGGCTTTCGAAATGCGAGGATTGGTTGGGTGCCTGTGAAGCTTTCAATGAGGCGGGTGGACTCTTCGCAAGTTGTGGTCACCCCGCTGAAGCGGCACGTGCCTTCTTTCACGCGAGTATCATCACGCGGGCTTTCAAAGACGAGGAAGAAACAACCACTGCCCTCTCACTGGCTGTGGAGAACATGCAGTTGGTGGAACCTCTTCTGGCTGTGAACTTAATGCAAAAGATTTCCGAGACTCTAAAGAAAGGGGGATTCTTCTTTCAAGCCGCCCGCTGCAAGCGTGATTCGGCACTTCTACTGGAGGATCGCCTTGGTGAACCCGAACGGGCGATTGAGTTGTACAGGGAAGCCATTGAACTTTACGGCAACAGGAGTTTTATGTCCTCCTTTAGCCGTGGCTGCATGGAGCGCATCACCACCTTGACGGTAGAGCTAAAGAAATACACGGAGGCATCCAAACTGTTCGTTGAAGAAACGGCATATGCCCCGCGTGGTCGGCCAAAGACTCGACAATTCTTCCTTTCACTCTTATGTATGTTGGCTGAAGGATTTGGTGACAATGACCGTTACTTTGACTCCCTATACTACGCACGTAAGCGGTTTCATGCTCTACAGGAGGAGGAACGGGATTTTCAGCACGGGAAGGAAAACAGACTGGTCCGTAAAATCATTGAAGCAAATGACAACGGCTCCTTGACAGCTTTTGACACGGCGGTATATGAATACCGTTCCTCTTCCACGTATGTACCGGATGCGGTGTTTGAGAATCTTATTGAAAGATGCCGCAAAAACTTGTATGAGCATTTGGAGCAATACATTTAAACTCATTCGACTTCCTTCATCTTCCCATACCGTAGACGAATGTAGAATGGGAAGGAAAGATGAAGGAAGGATTTATTGGAGCTCAGTAAAATGTGTAAAAAAAAAATGAAAACAAAAGCAAAAGAGGCAAAAGGAAAGGAAAGG
Organism: Trypanosoma brucei brucei TREU927; assembly: GCF_000002445.2. Classification (NCBI taxonomy): domain Eukaryota; phylum Euglenozoa; class Kinetoplastea; order Trypanosomatida; family Trypanosomatidae; genus Trypanosoma; species Trypanosoma brucei. The sequence continues at coordinate 411,487 of NC_005063.2, read as the reverse complement.
AAAAGAAAAAGAAAAAAGAAAAAAAAGAAAGTAAGTAAGTAGTTAGGTTATGTTAGGTTAGGAATGGCACTCTCTTTTCCTTTTGCCCGCTGCTTTAGTGATGCAAAACAGACACACGCGTTTGTGCGCCTATGTCTGTAAGTGTGAGTGTAAGTGAGTGTATAAAGAAGAAAAAAAAATTGATGTACAGATGTATTTATAATTGTAACGGAAGATGCGCGCACGGATACATGTGGCGCTGGTGATTGTGCGTATGTATGCGTGGTTTTTTTTTTTTGTGTCCGTGTTTGCGTAATTTTGTGTCCGCGTACCTGTGTGTGCATGTATCTATTAAAAAGAGTAAAAAAAAAAAGAAAAGAAGAAAAGAAGAGATTACAAGAAGAAAAAAGAAGAAAAGGGGGAAATATATACATATATAAATATATTTATATATGTACCGTAGCGGATGTTAGGCTCCAAACAATGCGTATGTTCATGCAGCGCAGAAGGGAAATTGACTGATGATGATTATTATTATTAATAATAATAATTACTATTAGTACTGAGAAGCAGGAAGGTTAGGGGGAAAAAGTGATGGATGCTGAAAGGTGAAGAAACAACAGGTGAAATAAGAAAAAGAAGAAAGGGATGGAGAAAGGGAGCAAATTTTTTTAAAAAAAAAAAAAGAGCAACCAAAAAAAAAAAAAAAGAAGACTCTGATGAAGTCAATGATTTGCTTCAACGTAAATAAAAAAAAATAAAAATAATACAAAGAGAAAAAAGTTTTTCCTTGAAGAAACAGCCGAGCCCCACACACACACACACACACTTATCCTCATACATTCACCCCCTCGTTTTTTTTTTTCGTTTGTTTTCTTGTTTTTTTTTTTTTACCACTATTATTGTTATTATTTTGGTTGCGTTTCGCACTTCTTTGCTGGTGTGTTGCTGCGGGAATTTCTTTAGTTTTTTTTCTTTCTTTTTTGGCTCCCTCAACCTCCACCACACATTTGTGCGCAAAAAAAAAAAAGGAAGAAAAAAAGAAATTTTATGCGACGCAAACATGTTGGTTGCTACGAATTAAAAAGAAACAAAAAAGGAGAAAAGAGAAAAATAAGGAAGAAGTGAAGGAAACTTAAAATCAATGCACATTCTTGCACACATTTATATATTTACACATATTTATACATATTTGTATGTATGTGTAGCCGCGCATTGATCATACGTTTCATTTCACGAGTTAAACCTTAATTTATACATCTTTTTCTTTTTCTTTTTTCTTTTTTTTTTCCTGGCAAAGGGCTGTTTTGTTTCCGTCTTGTGTTTTTTTCCCATCCTTTAGGAAAGGAAATAAAGCAACAACAACAACAATTATTATTATTATTATTGCTATTGTTGTTACTGTTACTGTTGAGGTAATGATGACAATAAATTCCTTTTCGATTTCTTTTCACTTTATTTCATTCATTCACTCCTTCACCACCCCTTTTTTTTGCCTTTAGTTTTCTCTATCATCTTTTTTCTTTTCTTTTTTTTCTTTTTTTCTCTCTTTGTACGCTATTCGTTACGTATTTGAGTGAATGTGAGTTTGTGTTGTTGTTTGTTTTTTTTTTTTGCAATACCGTAATGTATTTGAGCAACACACCACAAAAACAAAACACAAACGTATTCACACAAACACAAACACAGGTTCTTTTTTTTTTCTTTTTGTATCATCATGCACGAATGGGTACCATTAACTTGCGTCAACAACACCATTTAAACACCTGTAAATAAATAAATGCGAAATGTGTTTATATTTGTGACTTTTTATCTGCAATATAATGACATTTATAAATTTGAAAATGTACTTTTTTTTTCTTTTCATTCTCTATTTCATTAATTAATTAATTATTTATTTAATTATTTATTTGTTTGTCATTTTAATGTTCCACTAGCTGAGAACTCTGGGCGACGCGTTGTCAACTAAAATTTAGTTGTTGGCGTCAGCCATTTTCCCAAAAAAAAAAAAAAAGAAGTAGTAGTGTAGAGAATAATATATAAAACAACAACATTTTAACGACTTCACAAAAGTTACCAGTAATAATAATAATAATAATAACAGTAGTAGAGGCAAAGACGTGTCATGTCATATGTTGAAAATGTGATGGCACGCGCAACAAAACGTAAAGGCGATCCATTTCTCCGTGATGGGACGCGAAGTTTACGTTTTATTCGATATTATCGCACATTACCGTATCCGATTCGAATGTCGGGTATTTTTGCATTGGGTTTTGCATTGGGTTCCATTGTGGAAATATTTGCGTGTAAAACACACTTATATGAATCCGTCATGGCAAATAAAGACGCGAGGCGGCATGATTTTGATGAATTTGTTGTGGAATTCCGTGAAAATGTGGAGAATTGGCAACAACAAGACGCCATGAGACGCGCAGATGCGCAGGGGAAGTAAACGGAAATGTTTGCGTGTCTTTATTTATTTATTTATTTATGTTTTTTTCCCCCATCCCCCAATTTTATATTATTGTTATTGTTATTATTTTCTTGTTGTTGTCGTTTTATTGAGGGGGGGGAGGGAGGAGGCAAGTGGATGGCGCTCAGTTAATGGAAATGCGTGAGTAAATTAATTCAAGTACCGTGTCGTCCTTTTAAACTCACATGAATACTTATTTTGCAAAAAAAAAAACAAAAAACATGTTTATTTGGGTACATTTTGTTTGTATTATTTCACAACAGTAATGAAATGTACTTGCAGCAGTCATCGGTTCGCCGCAAAATAAAACAATAAAATAAAAAGAATTACACAAAACAAAGTGCAAGCGGGAGTGGGAGTATTTCATTTACATTTAAAAATAAATAAGAATATACATTCATACCTATAAATAAATAAATAAATATATATATATATATGCATATTTTACTATATATTCTTTTCCCTCATCTTATTATTTACACAAATTCGTTTGTATTTTCCTTTTTTTTCTTTTTCTTTTGTGTGTGTGTGTGTGTGTGTAAGCGAGTTGGCTGTTGAAACGTGTTGGCAGCCACCATTTAGTACAAGCGGCAGAAAAGTTTTATTTTTATTAGTGTTTTGTTGTTGTGTTTATTACCCTTGCTAATATTTGGGGGGTTGAAAAGGGGGAAAATAATATTCTTTTTTTTTAAAAAAAAAAGAACATACATATACACATATCGGTACCGTCGAGAAATATAAATAAAAATATTTACTTATATTTAATTGTTGTTTGTTTGTTTGTTGTATCGATTGTTGAATATATAATTTCAATATATATATATATATATATATACGCTAAGAGGAAAGAAAAAAGCAGAATAGAGTAGAATAGAACAACAAAAAAAAAGATAAAAAGAAATAAATAAATAAATAAAGGTAAAAAATAAAAAAGGAAAAAGTTAGCGACTTTGTGCAACAGCAACAAGTGGGGTGCGTGTGTGTGTGTGTGTGTGTGTGATTTCTTCATAGGCAATTTAAAGGAATCGAATGGAAACAAACTCAGCGCCAGTTGCATCCACAAAAAAGGGAGGGGACGGCGTCACTGCTGAAACCGCACCGGTGGTTAAACATAAAATTGTTCTTCTCGGCGATCAGGCTGTGGGGAAGACGAGCCTCATTACACGTTTTATGTATGATACATTTGACCAACAGTATCAGGCAACCATTGGTATTGATTTCTTTTCCAAAACGTTGCATATAAATAACCGGGCGACACGACTGCATGTGTGGGATACGGCTGGACAGGAGCGGTTTCGTTCACTCATTCCAAGTTATATACGAAACAGTGCAGCCACCGTTGTGGTGTACGACATCACATCTCGTTCTTCTTTTCTCAGTACATTCAAATGGATAGATGAGGTCCGGGCGGCGCGAGGGGATGATGTCATAATTGCGCTTGTGGGAAACAAATGTGATGTGCAGGAAAAAAGGGAAGTAAGCGCAGATGAGGCGCAGAAACGCGCGGATGAAAACCGGCTTATTTTTGTTGAAGTCAGTGCAAAAACTGGGACGAATGTAAAATCACTTTTTAGGAAGGTGGCGGAGGCCATTCCCGTAGTGGAAATCTGTGAGAAGGGAACGGTGCCGTTGGGTAAGCGACGAGACCCGTTTCTTCTTACGCCTTCGCAGCAACAAAAAGACGGCGAAGGGGCCGGTTGGCGGGAAGGCGGTTGCTGCTAAACAGACGTTGAAAAATTTGGTTTTTGTTTTTTTTTTAAAAAAAAAAGGAAAAGGAAAGGGAAAAATGGAGAAGATGGAAATGGAAATGGTGGCGCTTGGCGTTGTTGTTGTTGTTGTTGCTGCTGCTGGTGATGTGGTAGTGGTAGTGGTTTGTCACATGTAGTGGAGTGGACCTTTGGGGGAAAAGAAGTACAAAACTGAGGTTGGGAAGAGGGAAGGGGTTGTCACGGTAAGTATGAACGTAGCGTACGAAGTGTGGGGTGGGAGTGAATTGAATTTAAGCTGAAATAAATTAAAATGAAGAGAGGCATGGAGGAGATGGAGATGGAGATGGAGAAAGCGGAAAGCATAGAAGTAATGACAATGCCCCACCTTCTATTGCACATATATATATATATATATATATGTGTGTGTGTGTGTGTGTGTATCGCCCCTGCAGTTCCTCCATCGCATATTCGGTGCTTAAGGTGGGTAGTTATTTACACATTCATGCCGTTGCTGCATGCTCTTCTCCCATGACTAATTGAAGAGGGAAATGGAGAAGAGGCAGTGATTCCCAGTTGCAACTTTGTGATTGTTGCTGTGTTTGCAACGACCAAAAAAAGAAAAGAGAAGTAAGGCAAAGGCTGTTGGGGTGGGAAACATTTTTTTCAGTGCAATATTGCCCTCTACACGCACTTCTCCCTCGTCATGTTTGATTTTATCTTGGTTTCGTTTTGTTTTGTTTTGTTTTGTTGTTGTTTTTCCCTCCCTCTCTCTCCCTCCTCTATCCTTTCCTCCCCTTTGTCACTTCCCCTCGGGATCACATGCCGCCGTTTAGTTAATTAATATTGGTCCACTGGTTTAGAGGTTTCATCTCAAGCTCAGGTGCGGTTGCACATCCCCATTTGCAGCTGCGAAATAAAAGTGATGAATACATAATGCAAAAACACAAGTATATTTATATACATATGCATGTGGGTCTGAAAATTGCGTATTGAGTTAATTTTATTACTTTTTTTTTTTTGAACTCTCTCCTTTCGCCATTATCGAACCTTGGGGAAAGAAGGAGAGTGAAATTCACTAATTTGTAATGGCGATTCGCTACCAATAAGGCATCAGTAGTTTCCCCCTCTTCCCGTCCTCCTTCATGTCTTTTCCACACCGTCACGGCAGTTTAACAAAATATATAGTAATATATACATATATATATATATATGTGTGTGTGTGTCTGTGTGTTGTTTCCTTAACAGTTTTAGTTCTTTTCAAGCACTGCTGCCACCTGCCATCGTGATTCATTGTTCTGTTCTCTCTCTCTCTTGTTCTTTTCTTTATTTACGTTTTTCTCTCCTGACTTCTTTTCGCTTTTTCTTGTTAACCACCTCCGTCATTTACCTTCATCCTCCTCTCCCACTTTGTTGAATGATCACCCTCACCAACAATATATATATATATATATATATATATATTGCTTATATTGTATTGTCCTACTGTTAGCGGAAATTACAAAGAAAAAATATATTAAAAAGGAAAAGGAAAAGCAAGTGGTGAAAGACAACGCAATCACTACGGTGTGTCGAGTATCAGATATTTGCATTTTAAAAAAAAAAAAAGCAAACAAACAAACAAACGCCAGAAGCAACGAAAACAAGAATCCGCAACACGACGTTAAATTACACTCATTTTTGTGCGAAAGTGACGTCTAAGGAAAGACGGTGTAGCGGAAGGGGAAGGAAACAAATAAATAATAGATAAATCAACAATAAATTTCTATTACAAACAAAGCAGAAGATACTTACATAGGGATTATAAGTGAACTCAAACCACAAGACCGGTTGTGTTCCCTTCCCTCTTCGTTACTTTAACAATCAGCCGTATAGTCACACAATACACGTATACATTTATCTGTATTTATATTTATCAGTATAGAGCTCTATTAAATATTTTAAACAGAAATAAGAGCCAAGAAAGTGGAAAAGAAGAAAAAAAAAGAACAAGAACAGACACAAGCGGCATATACAAATACGCACACATCTCCTGCACTCGTTGCATATAGGTGTAGTAGCTCAGGTAAAATCCCCCCTTCACTTATGGCTGATCTCCTTGAGCTTCGTGGCGAAAACAGAATATGGAAACTTAAGCGTCAGCGCATACTCGGGAAGGGAAGCTTCGGTTGCGCAACGCTTTACGAGCAGGCGGACGAAACGGCGCAGGGAGGTGGTGATCGTTTTGTTGTTGTGAAGGATGTGGATATGCAAACAATGAAAAAAGATGAAGAGATGAAGGCATTGGATATGGAGGTGAGTATACTTCGCCGCTCTATGGGACACCCCAACATTGTGCAATTCCTCGACCGCTACCACGACGGTAAGTTCATGGTGTACATCATCATGGAATTTTGCAACGGTGGTGATTTGGGGCAGCGTATTGAACAGCTCCAGTACCGTCACAAGAAGGAAGAAGAGAGTTTTGTAGCCTCACTTATGATTCAGATGTTGGTTGGATTGAATTTCCTGCATGTTGACCAGCGCACCCTCCACAGGGACATTAAGCCACAGAACATCTTCATTTTCGAAGACGGAACCGTTCGTATAGGAGATTTTGGCGTGTCGGTAGTGCTCGATCAGCTTGGCGGGGTGGCGAAGATGGCGTGTGGCTCGCCGCTTTACATGGCGCCTGAACTTTGTGAGGAGCGGGCATATGATGGAAAGGCTGATATATGGAGTCTCGGCGTCACCTTGTATGAACTCATGATGCTGAAACGCCCCTTCAACTCCACATCAGCACCAACACTCATGCGGATGATCTCGCGCGGAGAGTATCAACTCATCACACCGGAAGATGGTTACTCCTCGCCTCTCATTGATTTGGTTCATTCATTTTTACAGAAATCCGCGGTAACACGACCAACACTTAGGCGCGCACTGCGTAGTTCCTACGTCCAGAACAATCTTTCCACTGTTCCACTCAGTTGTCTGGAGTCCAAATATTATAAACAGATATTTGGTGAGGAAATAGTGCAGAAGGCCATCAGCGCCAAGAAAAGGTCCATGGGTGCATCCACCAGTGGGAGTGGTGGTGACGGTTGTAGCAGCGGTAGTACCAATAATAATTATAACAATAATAACAATAATAATAATAATAACACTAATGCAAAAACTAGCGTCGCGACCTCCGAATTGGATTCTTGGTTGGAGCAGAGCAAAGGTGTGACGGATGCGTTGGCTGAACAAAAAATGTCACCGCAACGGCCCAAAAGTGCGCTGGCGCGGCGACCGCTTCTTCAGCCGAGCAGTGTTTCAACCCGATCAGAGAAGACGCCGAGCATCCCACCAATTTGTGAGAATTCGGAACGGCCGCAAAGCCGAATGTCATTTCACAAACCGTCGGGTCGCGTGAGCGGCGGTGATGAGTATGAAGATGACTTTGAGAGCAGCGGCAGCAGTAATTAATACATTTGGTTATTATTTTATTATAAGAGAAAATAATAATAATAATAAAAACAAAGTATTTGTACATATATGTATGATCGTACTTGTGTGTGCTTGTGTGTTTGTTCGTATGGGCGACTTGTCTTTCCTTTTATCCACACCTTCAAGGGCTGTGAAGGTTTATGGAAAGCGTTTGTTTTGTGTTTTGCTCTCTTTCCTTCCTTTCCTTTCTTTCTTTCCATTTTTTTTTTTATGTTGCTTGGGACGTGCTGATCTTCTGTTTCCCCTCTTCCTTCCTTTGCTCCTTTTCTTGCTTTGCTTCCGGTAATCATGTTGTCGTAAGAGGCGACGGGTAAATTATACGAAAGGAGCTTTGTGAGCACGTAAATTTTATGCAAAAAAAAAAAGAAAGGAAGGAGGAGGAGGGGAAAAAAAAAAGAATATAAGTGACTTGTAATGTTTAGCACCGGTGTCTCTGTTGAAATGCGTTGAGAAGAAGTGGTGGTAACCGCTTTTTTTTTTTTTTTGCTGCCGCCCCTCATTTTGCTTCGTTTTGTTTTCATTTCGTTCCCTCCCGTTTCGTTCTTACCTTCTTATTTTTGCTTGTCGGATTGTTTGTTCTCCTCCCTTTCTTCTTTTTTCTCCCCCTCTATTTCTCAGTTCCCTTCTTATTCTAACTTACCATTGAGGCTACTGGAATGGAACCAGCATATGTAAATGTTTATGATATATATACCGAATGATGTGTTGCTACACTTCCCTTCTAAAGAAAAGAAAAGAAAAAAAAATGTTCCTCTTCTTTTTTTTTTTTCTTCATTTGACTTCCCAGTCACTTTTCTAAAGAAAATGTTTCGTGCCACTCAAGTGACCATTTAAGGAATAAATGCAAGCTAAGGTTAGACTGAAGAAGCAAACATATATACTTTATATATATATATATATGTGTGTGTGTGTGTGTGTGTGTGTGTACGTTATATCCGAAAAGGAGGGTTTTAACGCATGAACGTGAGGAGCCAAATGCGGGTAATCTTTTTTTATAAAAAAAAAAGAGAGGGAAAAAAGGGAAGTTCTTCATTTCATAAATCACATCGCTTTAGCAGAACACATGCAACTGACTAAAATTCATACAGTGAATGGAGTTATAATTTTCAACAAGGGACGGATAGTAAAAAAAAAAAAAAGAGAAGAAGAAAAGAAGCAGAGGCAACCACCGGATGTTTTGCTTCTTATTTCTCATAACTTTGAATGAGCTTTCATTAAGTATCTCTCTGTATATTCTGTATTTCTATCTCTTCCTTTATATTTTCTTTTTGTTGCTTTGCGTTTTTTTTTTGTGTGTGTGCGTGAATAGTGTGTCGAATTGGCGCTATTACATAAAGAAGGGCATATCTCTTTTTGTTTTTTTTTCCCCTTTGAATGCATTACAAATGCAACTCCGTCATACCTCCATTGTTGTGTCATTTGCTTATCTGTTCGTGTGTAGGTGTGTGTTTTATATTTATTTATCTTCTTCGTATTTATATATTCTTTTCTTGCATTCGTCTTCTTTCGGTCGTTCGTTTCACTAACATCAATACAGTTGCAGACATCACGGGGCCGATAAACGGTTTTGGGTGTCGTGGAGCCAAGACAAAAGCAAAAAGAGGAAAAAAAAAGAAGAAAAGAAAGGGGGTTTAGAAACTTTTCACGTTTATTATATTGTTACAAAAGTATACAAAACAAGGCTAGTGAAACAAACAAACAAACACACACACACACACGAAAAAGAAAACTACAAAACAAAAGGTCGCAAGCTGCTTTCATATTTAAATATAGTTTAGGGTAGCACATATATATATTTATTTATTTATTTTTATTTTTATTTTTAAAGTGCGTCTCACTCTTTCCACCTTTTCTCTCTCACACACTCCTCTTCCTTTTCTTCTTTGAATCTGCCGTCGTTTGGGTAACGGTCGTTTGTGTTTGTATTTACTGCTGTTGTTGTTGTTATTGTTGTTGTTTTGTTTTGTTTTGTTTTGTTTTTTTACACAAGGCGAACACGAAACCTGATACACCGCGACGCAAGTTGTCAACGTCCACAAACTCCCAGACGGCGCGATGACAATGAAACCCGAAATGGATGAACTTGTTCCCGTTCCGGACTCGCTCATGCATTGCTTTCAGTTGGAGTCTTATTTACGTAACATGAGGAGTCATATTAGCCGCCGCCTCAATGAATTGCAGCAAAGTGTGAACATTGTGTGGGACGAGGTGAGAAGGAATGCAACTCCATGTTCAGATGGACATCAGCTGCGAAGCGCCACATCACAACCGCGAAGTTTTCCAAGTAGAACTCAACGTGATGTTGAACAGACGACACCGACACCAGTACTGAACAGAACCTCCTCCGCTCTGACAAGTAGCGCTTGTTCACTCCCCCAAACAGATAATAGAATGTTGCCAACGGAACAATTCTCATGGGATACAAGCGGTACAAATGTTATGTCTACTTTTGGACGCGAATACGGCGATGATGCGCGGGATGAAAGTGCATTAGATTCGCAAACTTCAGTGAGTGAGCGACCAGGGACTAAAGCCAGTACTATAGCAGCCTCTGAGGGTAGCATGGATACAGCACAAGTTGTCGATGAAATGATTAAAAATGCCGTTGACATGCTACAGAATACTTCGGACATGCTCAGAAACAACGAGGAGATTCTCAAAAAAGCTGGAGAGATGCCAAAAAGCACTGAGGAGACACTAAAGATGAACGAAGAAGTGCTGAAGAAAGATGAAGAGGTGCTGAAGCAAAATGTGGATGTGCTCACCTCGTACGAAGAGACACCGAGGGATAAGGAGGAAATACTGAAAAGCGGTGTAGAAATGCTGAAGTGTAATGTGGATATGCTAAAAAGTAACCTGAGCATGCTTCGGCATAATGCGGATATGTTAACCAACGTGGAAGAAACTCTCAGAGGAAGAGATGAGGTCCCAAATGACGACAAGAAGGAAGAGGAAGAAAGTTTAGTTGTTGAAGAAACCCCGAAGCAGCAGAAGGATGACGGCGACGACGTTCCAAAAATCCATGAGGAAAGGCTGACACCCGAAGTAGGTATGATCAAATATTTTCATCAAGATACGGATGCGCGTAGAAGTAGTGATGGCTCCCTTAGAAGCAGCGAGGGTATTGGAAAAGGAAGAAGGGCAATAAAGAAAGATAGAAGTGTAGTGGTGGGAAAGCGACTCTGCAAGGGGCTGAAGGATCTACCGGTGAGAATTGGGGCAGCACACAAGCAAACTGTGGAGTTTCCACAGAAGGATGGAAGTTCATTAGATATGGAAGGGGAGGGGTCCGGAAAAGTCGAGGAGGTGCCGAAGGAAACAGATGAAGATGAAGATGAAGATGACAAAGAGCCAAAAGAGGTTGCCTTCAAGGAAACTGTTGATGTCCTAAAGGTCAGTGAGGACGTACCGGAAGATAAAGATGATGTGAAGCCAGCGACAGTTGAAGCAGACATAACTAGAGAAGGTGCTGAGGAGACGAAACAAAGTGAAGACATCCCCAAGGGAAATGCACGAGAGGACTCGGAGGAGGACAAAAAAACTTATCCATTACGTGAGGAAGTGCTGGAGGATGCCGGAAATAAGGGGATCACAGTCAATGACGCTGTCGGTGGGAGCAAAAGTTTGCTTGAGATCGACGAGGAGAGGTTCAGGAGAAACGAGGAAATGCACCAAAAGAACGAGAAATTGCACCAGAAGAACGAGGAAATGCAACAGAAAAATGAGGAGATGCAGCGGAAGAATGAGGATATGCAGCGGAAGAATGAGGATATGCTGAGGCGGAACGAAGAAATCCTTCAGCGAAATGAAGAAATGCTGCGCAGAAATGAGGAACTACTCAAGAAGAAAATGAGAGCATTAAAAAATCGTGAGATGAGGAAAGCAACGGAGATTCAAAAGGTCATTAAGGCCCCGCGAGGCGACTACAAAACCACACGACTTCGGCAGTCACCACATCCGCCGCGGGCCACCAGCCGTCTGTCATCTACCGGGGAAATTGAAGGAAGGGTAGGACGCGAGGATCCCACTATGATTTTTCCCTCACCTCCCCGGGCCCGGAGTGTAGAAACCGCAGCAATTCTCGTGGACATGCGCAAGATGCTTCGCGAGGAAATCGCGGTTAGTTTGGATGAAGCGTGTTCAACCATAACAACAAAGGCTAGAGAAGCAGCAGCCTCCGTAAGGCAAGAAATCCTTACGGAACTACGTGACGGTTGCGGTGAGGCGTCGACAGCCACGTATTCGGTGGTACGTCCGGGAAGCACACCGAAATTCGCAGCGGATGAGGGGGAAGGGCAGCAGGCCTTCGCTACGGAGTCTGAGACAATGCAACAGGAATTCCACAGCACGCAGGAGACGGCATTGGAGAAAAAACTGATGGAGCATATCTACGATTTACAGGAGAGGTTGGCATTGTACGAGGCGGAGCGCACGGAGTTTCGTAACATTATCCGCGTTCTCGTCCAAGCGCATACGAAGAACAGCGGCTCTCCAAATGCAGCACTGGATTGTACCGCGGCTTCGAGTGGACCGGAGCCACCGTCATTTGTCACGGAGGTGGCGGCTGTAGATCCACGGAAGTTGTACAAATTAAAGAATGAACCGATTTCCCTAAGTTCTCAAATACCGACGCTGCACCATCCTTTACGGTGTGACAGAGTTTCGACAGGGACCGAAACAACGTTGGGGTCGCGGCTGATGCGTCAGAAACTACAGGCAGACACGCACGATCAACAACCCTGGTCTCAGCGTGGTCTCGGGTTAAGTCGCGCAGAAACGGGAAGAGGAATCCAAAACAATCTCAGGCAAGGGCCCAGTAGGGTACAGGGTGGCTTACCAAAACTTAAAAATAATGTAGTGGAGACTGAAACGGTTCGTTATAATACTTCGTTGGATTACACACCTAGCAGATATAACCGGCGTCAGGTGGAGTCCTTTCCACCACTCCCCTACGAAAGAACTCGGCCGAGTGGTACACACACGGGGAGCTGAAGAAAACAAAAGATCAAAATGTATGTAATTTGAAAATCCAAAGAATCACACAACCCTCAAATGGTTGTCCAAATCGCGGTGGGAGGAAGTTGCAACGAAACATTGAATCGGCTGGATGATGTCCATTTTCGTGCGTGTGGGCAACTTTGTACTGTTGTTCTTGTTGTTGTTTTTTTTTTTAAGAAAAAAAACGGCATCGACTATTTGTTGGCACATCTTTCCCCCCCCCCTCCCTTTTTTTTTCCTTCTTCTTTGCTACTGTTACCATTGTACAAGGCATATGTAAATGTGAATTTGCATGCTCGCTTTATCAACAATGATGTTTGTTTCTTCTCCACTGGGTGTACCTCAGGAACTTATCTAATGGTAAATTGTCCACACACATACACACATACACACACGCAGCCACAGTTCTCTTCTGTTCTCTCTGTTCTTCACATTTAAGCGCGGGTAATGTCCAAAACAAATCAGAACCAATCGAATATTTAAAATTAAAGGGGAAGGTAGAACTCTTTCAGTTTAAAAAAAAAAAATGAAAAAGGAGTGGATTGATGATATGCACGGATAAAAGTGTAACATGCAGTCGTGTTTGCACATTAGTGTCGAGAAAGGGAATGGAAGGACTTGATATATCGTTTCTTATTATTATTATTTTTACTCGATTTGCACACACACACACACACACCTCCAACAATCTCTGGATATCTTGCCTTTAACTATGGAAGATATCAGTACCGCTGAAACACCAACGGTGGGGGGAGGGGAATGCTTTACGCAGCAGCGTATTTGACGTGGTGAGTTTCTCACTAATAACCGTATGGGGTAATTTAAAAAAAAAAAAGAAAGAAAGAGAAGGTACAAAACCATTCTCATAGACGAGTTATTCGTGGAAGGTCTGTCTCTTGCCTGCGCCAATGCAATGCATTTTCGCACCGTTACAAACCTCTTTTACTTTCCGTAGAGCCTTTCACGACTTTATTGCCGTATCCACATTTTCTCACTCCCAAATGCAAAACATGAAGCAGCTGTCCATTTAGAAGGTACTTTATGCGTTTTACCCGATGCGGTTGTACAAGTCCTCTTTTTTTTTTTTTAATTATTATTATTATTTCCTTCCGTGGCGAGGAGACACCTCAAAAGCAAACGACTTCGGCGACTCCATAAACATCACCATTTCAGCAACCGGGTTGCAGAGGGGTGGGGGGGGGGTGTTATGCAAACTGCCGTGTACTTCAAAGCAATGCCTTTTGAAGATAAACGGAATCACATGCTTCCGTTTATTTTGTCAGGCATATCATTTATTTTCTGCTGTTATCGATTGTTTCAGATATATTTCACCAAAAGGAACCTCAGTGCTTAACAGCTCGATCATCAAAACTTTCAACGTCGTTTTTTTTTTTAATCACAAAACTGAGGCGGCGTCGGCGGAAAGTCACACGCGCTTAGGTTTAAAGTGCGACGCGCTATTGCACTCTTCGAATGGGGCAACGTCTTTCATCATGCTGGACCTTATGCGAACTCAATTCAATGAATAATATTTGCGCCACTCTCTTCTTACTGGAAATGTTTGGCAGAAGAATGGTTCCTATTATTCATGGAACTTAGTGGGTGGAACGTGTGCGTTCCTCGCCCCGCTGAAGAGGTGGAGTTTCATCAACATATTCTGAAACGATGATGCGACGGTATTATTATTATTATTGTTCTTGTTCTTGTTCTTGTTGTTTTGCCCCATTCAGTGAGCATCTGTCAGTCAGTCAGCAAGAGAACAATTGAATAAATGTTTCTTTGTTTAAACGTATTTGCCTCAGCTGCTTCGCAAACTGAGGTGAGGATATCAATCCTCATCCTAAATGACACGGGAGTTGTTAGGAATTTAGCCTGCGAGGCCGTATTTTATATATATATATATATATATATTATTTATTTTCATAAGGCAGTCGCCATGCCGGTGATTTACCCCTAATGTTTACATCACCGTTACGGCGACTTACCTTTCCCAAAAGTTTCAATGCAAACATGGAAGGTCTGAAATCTTTTAGCACAACAAGCCGATTGCTAATTGTTGTACCGGACATTAACTTCCACCATCTTGTCTGAAATGTCCATGCTGTTTGCAGCCTCGGGAGTTAAATAATTGGAGCTTGGCGTGTTAATGTAGGGAGGAGAATAGCCAACACGGGAAAAGTTATGCAGAAATTGTAGTTCCCACGGGAAGTCATTCGAAGTTGGCGTGGGGTTGTAATTTTTAACTGTTGGTGAGATTTTAACTCGTGGGCTTAGGACAGAATATTGTTAAGATATTCATTGTCTGAGGGTTAATTTGTCATTTGGGTGTTTGAAGTTACTTTATCATAAAATTTAGTGGCACGTAGATTTAATGGGATTGTGGCATTAATAGGGAATTTTTAAAAAAAAACGTGTTATTAAACAGAGCTTTTCGATGAGTTGGAAACACATGTGCGGTGTATGCTCTTTTGAGGGTTACAGATAGAAGCATATATTCATTTATTTATTTACGTTCAATTGAAGTGGGCCTCAGGGACGACAAGTTTATACTTTATATTTATGGGCAGAGGCGGAGAGTCGTCCAAATGTAATAACGGGTCCTAGCAATCCCATTCATTACCTTACTGAAGCTTTGGCAGCAGTATAGAAACGTATTCCAACAATATTCCTCATTTGCTAACTGGATAACTGTGGGGTTGTGCGTATAATCGGAAGGAAAATATTGGTTGGATAAATGCATTGAAAAGAGAAGTATGATGGGTGTGTTTACCTGCCGGAACCGTACGTTATTCCTGTTGAGCAGCATATGGGTTCCACTGTGGATGTGGTTATTTACAAGCATTAGCTGAGAAGGCAGTTGCTAGGGTTAGGGGAAACAGAAGATGTGAATCATGATGTTGCTCTAATGGTGGTGTCATCAACGGCCGTGGCAGAGGAACTGAGAACTGCAGACATAATCAACAGCGTGGAGTTTAATGCAATGCGCATACCGATAGCATTGCGGAAAGGGGTGGTCAACATCAATAAGGCGGAAACGACTAAAAAACAAAGTCGCTATGAAGGTCAGGGCAGCACGCCTATCAAAAGCGCAGTGGGGTGTTTCAGGAAGAAGAGAAACCGTAGTGAACGAATAGTATCCACAACATGGTGAGTGGGACGGAACTGGAAGGAATGAAATCTGACTGACATTTTTTGGAGGAAACAGCAGGCACCCGTGGGAGACGGAGAGAGGAAAAAACAAATCTCTGATTGAGGAATGAAAGGAAAAGCTAACGTATCCAGCTACACATATTAAAAGATCAAAAAAAAAAGATCTTTCAATAGCGAAGAACTAGAGCGAAAAATCACGGTGGTTCTGTTCGCTCAAAATATGGCAGCAAACAAGCAAACGGCGTCCCAGCAGGAGGGAATCAGAGCTCAGAGCAAGGATGCGCCCAACCAGGAACGTGGGGCGGATTGGACCTGAGCCCCAACCTGTGCTAATGTGGGCGACAAGGACCTTGGGGGAGCCTAACAAAAGAGTCTCTTGCAGCAAATGCGCACAACAGCGAGACGGAGAACTGGATATTAAAGTATCCGGCGCAAAAAGATGGACTTCAAGGAGGCGTGTATTAAACCGAAAGCAAGAGATCCAGCAAGCACGAATTGCACTGCTGTGACCAACACAAAAGACTTTTGCACAGCTCTGAAGAGCACGTCCTACATGTATTCGAACGATGGAAAACTGCACGTATTCGAGGCCGTGCCGGTAAAGCCGGCGGCACAGTGGGAATTTGCGAATAGCATCTTCATTGCAGTAACAACGGGACAAAGTAAATGCTTGATTTCGACCAGGGAGAAAGCAGGGCGAACGTATTGAGGGCGCGGGAGAAGTGTTTGAAGGAAACAGGAAGCGAAATTTACCAGTTAACTCAGCAGGTCACTGAATCCAGGAACAAGGGAAAGTAATCATCAAACCCATCTGCAACTTGTGCGCACGTATAAAGCTCATTAAAATTTGAAACTAAACTAGTTTCATTACTGGTACTCGAAACAACCACCAATATAGAAAATAAAGCTGGAAGCCACGACGAAAACAAAACTTCCCCCGCCAGTAATATCGCACCTGAAAGTAATGGTAGCCGTAAGGGAAGTGATTCCCCACTACCGAGATGTGAGGGTCGTAAACACAGGAAGCATGCAAGAGCCTGAAAGGGGAAACGTGACGTGAGCGGATGGATGGCAAATGCGTGGAGCCAAGGCGATTACCATCTACTGGAAGTTGTGCCGTCAGCGTTTCAACCTTGCTTAAATTATAATTGTCTCTACGATTGATAATGGAATTGAGTGTAACATATAAACACTAAATTTTTATTTTCTATTATCAGATATTGGGAAAGAGATCAGCTTGCTTTCACTGAATATTGCGTTCTGCTGAAGATTGGAAACTTCAATAATTATACTATTCATTTTTCGCCACTCCAGAGAGGTGAGATGAAGGCGACTGGGTGTTGGGTTCCCTTAGTGGTGACAGTAATAGGTCAGTTAAGTTGTGTAGTGGGGGCGAGAGAGCCCCTGGTGAACGAACAAGAGTTTGGAGCCTTATGTGCTATGATAAACTTTTCCCAAGATCTGGAAACGCAGCAACTCGAAGAAAGCGTCAAAGACTCAGCGAGGCATATTGGAGCCATTGGTTTGGCTGTTGGGCTTCAAAGTTTGTCCGAGGCGGAAGACGTAGAAAATGTCCAGGTAGGCCGGCAAGGCGAAGGTGGAGGGGGAGGAGGCTACTGGAGCTTCTGGGAAGAAGCGGGAACCAAACTTAAAGGTGACAAGACTCGGTATATTCAGTGGGTTGAAGCGAACTTCGACATACTAAGGAAGGAAAAAATAAAAGAAGCAGTAGAAAACGCGCACACGTGCATGAAAACAAACAACAATTTGTGGCTGGAGCTGAAAATGAGCCCGATCAACAAGAGTTTAAGTGACGCACTCAGTGGGTCGAACAAAGCTGATGTTATGATAAAGCAACACCTGGAAGCTGTGGAAGTTTGTGGAGGAAAAGGTGGACAACCAAGTGTGTGGGCAGGAAAGTCGTTGATCGTGGATTTGTTGTGCATATGCGGAGGTTCTCCCATGCCGAACGATCGGCAGCAGGCATGCTGCGAAGGCTGCAGCACCGGTGCAAATGAAGATCCATGGAAGCCAGTAGAGCAATCGAACACTCGATGGAAACATCTGGCCCAAAGATGCAAGTCGATCGGTACCAACGAGAAACTATCCAGCAGTTCCCTCTCACGCGCCACTAAGGTTTTTTTGGAGGTCCTTAAACGTTCTACAGCACAGAAGGAAGGTACAAAAACATTTCTCGGAGCAGCGAGCGGGGAGCCCCAGCACGGATGCACTGGGCACACGCAACCAGGTAACGGAAAATGCGTCCAATATCCAACGGAGATGGTAGGTAATGAGAACCCTGCGGTCCCTTGGCTCCTGGTATTGCAACAAGCAGCTACTAGGATAGATAAGTTAAGAGAAATTGAGAAAAAATTGAAGGATATCCTGAGAAATGTTGAGAGTATAAAAACAAGCAAACTAAGCCAAATGCCCCGATCCGGAATCTCTCAACTTAAAGATGGCACAACATGTAACAAGGGACGTGGGCAAAAGGGTCCTAGCTCCGGCGTTGAATGCAGTGAGTGCGAAAGTCAAGCAGAATGTACGCACACAGGTTGCAACAAACGGGAAGGAAACTGCATAGATATAAAAAGACCGCCATTAGCAAGCCAAGCAGACAAAATCAGTGTTCCGTTGTGGCTATTTTTCCTTCCATGAAAATCCCTCCGACGAGTAATTCCCAAAAAATGGTGATTGTAGTTGTAGCCAAGCCTGCGAACCGTTAGATGCGCGTGGAAAATGATGATTCTCCCCTCGCTGAGGCAATGGAGTTTACGGGATGAAAAGTGCGACTATGTGCCTCGTCGTGGGGAGCACGTTGAATTTTTCAGTGATGTCGCTGTCGAGGGGAAAGGTGGTAAAAACCGAGAGTTTAGAATGCTCCGTAGAACGTACAGTATTTATGGGAAAAACACAGCGGACTGCATAAAAGAAAATACGGTGAGGCGTGGAACTCGTAGGTTTCCGGCACGCACAGAGAAAGACACCGTCATTTAAAATGGAATGTAGCATCGCGGTGCACTGCCGCCAGCAACGATTCATTCGAAAAAAGCATTGTGAAGCGAAAAAAATGCAGCGGGGCGCGCACCTCTTGAACAACGACAGAATTAGCCCCCAAAGGATGGAGCAAAAACAGTGATGAATCTGCCAGAACGCACGTACTGCTGCTTCGCGGATTAATCAAATGGGTGGTTGGCTTCGCACACAAGAGCCCGATGCCTCGGAGAGAAGCAACTTGCAAGCCAGGACTATAAACTCGGTGAGTGTCAAGTACGCCCAGTGCTTGAAATGCTTGCTCAAATGTCATCACTCAGTGGCATGATGGTTCGCTTCAAGAAAGCAGACGAAGTAGACTTCATCCCCAGACGTCTAAACTCAACAACATTGTCCCAGAGCTTTTACCATTCAGAGATTGCAATAATGCTTGTTATGCCTAGAACGCAATAGAAAATGGTGTTCGAGAGGAGGCAGCACAATATCAAAAAGAATCAAACACGGAATCCACACAGCAATAAGCACACTCGCGCTGATAGGTGTGAAGAGAATCCACCTCACAGGCCAGTAGTTGTGAGATTGGATAGTCTGCCACCACTATGGTTTGGGGGTGAACTCACAAAGATGATTGTATGCGACAAAAGGGGGGCTCAGTTTTTTCATGCGTTAGAGGAACACCTACCCTGAAACGGCAACGCCCTTGTATGGAGTACACAACATTAAATAGACAAGGCAGCAGTGAGTGATGCCACAACTCTACGTTTGGTGCACGGGGATAGATATATGAGTTCTTCAGTTTCGATTCTGCCAAGCCCGACACCGCGACAGAAGTTTAAGAGCAACTAAAGACCCAACAGTGTGACCATCGGAATCGCGTAACTGAACAGGAGTTACCCTTTACGGCCCCGCAGTTAGGGAGTGTATTTGACGTTTCCACTGTGAAGCGTTAGAGAAAGCCCCCAATCGAGGACAGTACATCCATATATATGAGAATGTAAGCGTGTATTTCCCGCTGACAACGTGGGTGGTACACCCTGGAGTAGCGGTAGCCGTCTCATCGCGGCACGTGGGTGCAGAAATTACGGAGTCTAACAGCACCGTGGAGCAACCATGTTTTAGAGAAAACACCCTCTGGCTGTGGCAACCACATAAATGTCGTGAAAGGACTAGCTGCCCGTATTTTGCGAGAGACCCAGAGCTGGCAGGGTTCCACACCTGTTGAGAACCGATTTTGCCCCCCGGCTACACCACAGGACGGGGACAAGTCGTATCTTAATGGAACACTGTTTTCCTATTGATATGTCCTAGGGGATGCGTCTTCAGCGGCATCAACAACTCCGAGACGCTGCTGAAATATCTTTATGGTTCTCCATTGGATTTGCCGGAGCCCTCACTGGCGGGAGATTCTCTCAGACTAGGCATGAAGAAAATTCAAATCAAAAAAAATCAGCGTTATCAAAATTCTGCAGTGATATTGAAAGACTGAGAAGCGAAAGAAGGCAGTGCTTCACTAAATGGATGGAGTGCGGCGCGCCTGCCATAATGTGCGCCTCTAGTTGTAGAACCCTCTGCCAGGGCAAAGTGCTTTTACTTGCCTGTGTTAAAACCCTGGTGGTGCCGTGTTTATGATATTTTCCAGATGCACATTTGAAGAAGGTGAAAAACTTGGGGGGAAGTGAAGGTTGTTTAAAGATGTGTAATGAACAGGGTGACGCATTGTCTCTGTAGTGGGTGTCCAACTGAACAAAGTAACGAGGCAACGCATCCAGGGCATGGAGAACAGTGGCGCTTTTGGCGTGCTGGTCTGCATGATGAACCTGATGGAAACACCCGTAGCGCTGTTTAACATAACAGAAATGTTTGATGCAAACCATTTGGAGTATTGTTGCAATAAACCTGGTAATGTCGTATTCTCCACCTACAGAAAACATAGAGGGGAGAAATGTCAGCATCTCGACCAAGGCAAAAGCCTCCATCGGAGCAGAAGGTTCCGCAACAGACTAGCAACCTTGGGTGGGCGCAAACAAAACAGGGGGACGATTCCACTAGGTACGACTTAATTTGCCAGCACACAAAAAGTTAGATAATGGAAAAGGTCTATTTGCAGGGAGATAATATCGAGAAGCCACCACGCTCCTTCACAAGTATCCGAAGAACTCTGCTTGTTGGCACCTAACAGTGGCTATGCGCGGCGACGCCGACATAGGTGGAGGCGGAAGTACCAGGCACGAGGACCACAGGAGTGGTTGCATCCGAGGAATTGTGGGGCTGTAATGGACGTGGGTCTGACCCTGAGTGTTGTCGTGTTGTGAATATGCGTCGGAAATGCTAGCTGGACAGATGAAGGGGAAGTATGCAACGAAAACTGTGGGTAAAGAGGAAAAGTGCCCGTGTGGAACGCGCGTGAGGATGGTACAGCAAGACGGGTTTTCCCCAAGGAATAGCGGGGAGAGCATGGAACTGGCCAAGACATAACGATAGAAAACCTTTCACAAGTGACAGTCAATTTTTTTCTTTGAATTTCACTTTGACAGGGGAATTCGGGGAACCGACAAAGCACAGGCTTGGCATCGAAGACGCAAAGCGGTATAGCTGCTGTGGAGAACAAGAAAAACAATTATGTGCTTGCATATGGTACGAAAACTATCACACCAGCATGAAATTGAAAGGTATACAGCAGGTGACTCAGTTGGGGTCGGCTGCGCCGAAGCGGAAAACAGACAAAGCAAAAAGGAGCCCCCGCCGCCGCGAGGTGTGTTTCATCTTTATTTTTAAGTAAGAATCACAAATGTGTCGATGAGCTTAAAAGATACCAACAGGTTTAAAGACATTTAATTGCAGCGGAAAGTCGGATTGAAATTGAGTGGAAATTGTGTAACTAATTGGTGCGTAAGGCGATATCCGTTACTGTTCTCGATGGTGGTTTTCGGATTGACATTATAAAGGCGGAAAGATGAGTGAACAGCAATCGTACCAACAGCGTTAGTGTCGACACAATAGGATTTGGGAGAGAGTATCAGCATGCAAAGAGGCCTGAGTGACTGTTGGAGTTTATACAGCGCGAGCGCCTTAGCGACTCGGATATTGTTGTTACATCTGACGGAGGAAATACAATGTTTAGCAACAAAGTTCAAATGGAGACACCACTTTCGAAATTCATTGAAAGATCACCTCACTCTCCAAAATACTTGAATGAAAGGGAAATATTTAGAGAAAGGCAAACGTCTCCATTTGTGTTCGCAACGGAAGTGGATTGCTATGCCCGCAGTTAAAGATGATTTTAGGGCCCTTCAGCTGGCCACATAGGAAAAGGTGCGCATGGTTCTATATGAAAGCAAGAATCCGCTCCGCAGCTGCGAGGGCGATGCTGAAGGTGCCACACTCGTAGCGTATGTATCTAAACGGTGGTGGGATGGTTGGTCGCGTTTGGGCGTATAAAGAGCCTATCCAATCTTACAAATCTCTAAAAAACCTGAGGGAAAGCGAATGGTGGTGTGATCAGAGTATCTGGAACCTCCTTTTTGTTTGGAGTGTCACACAATCCAGGATGTGGAAAGAAAATTGATAATGAGGAGAAGCCTAGTGAGTCTTGATTTCAATACGGAATTCTTCTATTATTGCTACGATAAACTCGATGTGATGGATCCTATTCTGCACTTTGCTTGGAAACGGTAAAGTTGGGAAGGGAAAATAGGAAAATTCACCACCAAACTCTGGCGGTATAACCGTAAGCAAGATGAAATAACTTTCGGAGATGATCCTAGAATTACTTTTGGGGGGAAAAGACTAACAACTTACGAGACCCGTTAGAATATTTCTACGAAATATTTTTAAAATGTCTATACCCCCGACACACAAAATCGCGGATTTGGAATAGCTGCGAAGGGTTAGAGTAAGTCAGCCGCAACCACTTCAACCTTCACAAACACACTACTGTAGATATATAAATATATACAGATATAGATATAGATAAATATATGTGCGTGTGCATCACCTGTTTTTCCACTTTTATAGGGATATGAGGAAGAGAAAAAATGGAAAAGATGCCCATTTCGAATGCCGCGTTGGGATAGCGATTGTGGTGTGGAACATGGTGCTGTTGAGCGTTTGCTTGGTAGCAGTATTGTTGAAAAATAACCAGCACGACACGAAAGGGCCTGGTGGAGAGCTGGTAGCCAAAGTGCATTTCGTCGTGGCGCAGACAAGATTTTCCCCGGGGTGGTGTAGAATGTTGGTTAGCTCCCTATTCACCAATGTAACGGTCGTTAGTGTGGGGAACGGGGGGTGGTACGGGCATGTTAGGAGGTGGACGTGGATAGAGGAATATATCAGGAGGGGGAATATGCGGGATGAGGATATCGTGGTCGCGTTTGATGGTGCCGACACATTTTTTACAGAAGTAAAGTTCAGGGAGAGGGAAATACAGACCTTCTTGCAGCGTTCACCACGAAATCCAGAGGCATACAGCGAAACGGCCATCTTACAGGGAGTGATGTCTTCCCCGTTGATTTTTGCGACCGAAAGGGGGTGTTACGCTCCACAAGCGTATATTATGCTGGGGGATGAGGACAAAAAAAGTGACAAGCGCTGTGAACATATGTATGAGAAGATGAGGCAGCTGGCGAGCGAAGGAGGTGCTGGAGGGCTCGCTGGCAGTGGGGTGAAGAAAGCCTACCTCAATGGCGGTGGCGCGATTGCACGAGTATGGGCGCTGAAAGAAGCCCTGAAAGTATTCTTCAGCATCAAAAGAGAAAGCTACAAGTGGTGGTGCGATCAGAGTATGTGGGTGGTGGTGTTCATGTGGAGCATCACGAGACCACAGCACGTAAGCCAAAAACTATTACTACGAAGAGGCATTATGTCCCTTGACTATACCTCCAGGTGGTTTGTCCGGGCCCCACTCAAGGCAAACTTCTCCTCCATCATTGTCCATTCGGGACCAAACAATTGGGAGAAGCTGGGCCTGCAAAGGTCTATGAGGGTGTTATCGTGGTATCGCCAGCTTGCGACCCCGAATGGGCGCCAGCAAGCAAAGGAATATTTGCGCTCTCAAATGGTTTGGTTATACAACCCGAAGAGAAAGAAATTATCATTGAAACGCTTCGTTGAGGTGTGTCCCATTGATAAGGCGGTGAACCAAAAATGGTTGTCCAGACCACTGAGGAAGTAAAAGATCCACCCACACGCACATTTCTTATTTACTCCGCTTAACTGGGAGCTCTTCTCACCCTGCGGCGTATGCGCTTGATGTGTTGGACTTATATCGTTTAGGGTTACGCACCCACTCGTATTGAATAATGCTAGTGAGATCGATGGCAGTACGAGGAAGGTTTGGTAACGATTTTTAGTCTATTGGTGTAGTTTTGGTTTGCTGGGAGTAGGTGTTGGCCAAAAGGGGAGACTTTTCTCATGCTAAATTATCCTGCTTGCCGCGCTCTAATATGTTCATTTCCACTAAGCTTTGCAACTTCCGCCCCACAACATGGACACTCTCCTTCAACAAACGTTGCAGCTCCCCTCTGCCGCCTCTCAACATTTTGAGTATAGGCACAACTTCAACCGAAACTGTCAAAATAATTATGCTCGCACAATTTCAAGCAACACAAAACGCCTTGTCCACATCTAAAGTATATTCCTCCATACGTGTAATCTTTTTGAAGTAGTAACATTTTGTTTCCAGAAAGGTATAGACATTCCCGCGAAACGCCCTCACATCGGCACGCCATTCCGCCAGTGTGCAATTGGCGAGTATAGTTGTGATAACAATGCCTCCCTTTGGAATGGTATCTCTGCATACGCGACTACGTGGAAAAACGCCGCTCAACACCTCGCGGCGCTAGGAAATAGTATATCCCAGGTGGTTGTGAAACTAAGCGATCTCCTTTTCACAAAACTGAGGCGGCGTCGGCGGAAAGTCACACGCGCTTAGGTTTAAAGTGCGACGCGCTATTGCACTCTTCGAATGGGGCAACGTCTTTCATCATGCTGGACCTTATGCGAACTCAATTCAATGAATAATATTTGCGCCACTCTCTTCTTACTGGAAATGTTTGGCAGAAGAATGGTTCCTATTATTCATGGAACTTAGTGGGTGGAACGTGTGCGTTCCTCGCCCCGCTGAAGAGGTGGAGTTTCATGAACATATTCTAAAACGATGATGAATATAAGCTGCTCCTGTCTCCATCATTTCGCCATTGCGCCCTGTAATCACCCTTTCTAAATGTTGAATCACTTCCCGAGGACTCCTCGAAAAAAAAAAACCCTGACCATCACCATTCCCTCTCACTAACTCCCCTTCAAACTCTTATACATAGAGCGTGTAGCTGCACAAGACGGTGTTACACGTATTCGTCCGCCACGCCCAAGGAGAGCTATAACTCGATAGGTGGAGGTGTATCCATTGTCGTTCTCGACCACCTACCGCTCGTGGTGGCAGTGTCGAAGGCTTTCGGACATGAATTTGTACATGCAACAGTACACTTCACGCAATCCCTTCAACACACAGACTGACTTCCTCATATTTTCCACGAGGAAGGAGGGAAGTCGCCACAGAAGGGCCGGACGATCTCCTTCATGCCGGTCGGCATATAGTTGGTATGTATTCTAATTCCAGCCTACTGGCGTGGGATAAACATGTCCCCCTGATTAAAAGGAAAGATTCCATAGCCCATTAGTGCAAAGATAATTGGTACACCGTCGAAAACACATGGAAGACCACACGATACGACACTGTGACCGTAGCATCAATTCCGCACTCGATACAACTCTATCGAAGAACTTCCATGTTACAAACTGGTCGCCACGGTCTGCTCCATACGGAGATCATCGTATCATTTTCATCGATGTATGCCTTGGCCCTGATGGCATGCCAATTTCACTACAACGGACTATGTGGACCCCGTTATCATAGAAATGCGCTAGTTGGAGGAAGTTAGACCGCGCCGGAAAAGAGAGGGGTAGAGAAAATGACAACTTGGAAGATATCCACACACGCACGGTGAAACGTTAGCAACAATTATTAGGGAAGCGACGCTTGCCCTAGTCCCACGAGTAACCAAGACTCCAAAAGCCTTTCTGGCACAGAGAGCGAGCCGAAATGGAAAAGAGAAACAATGCCTGCACTAACACTAATGAGCGATTCGCCTCGCCGCGGAGGACCGAATACTAATAACGACACTTGCGGTCAAAAGGTAGAAGAACAAATGCTCAACGATGAGTGAATCAGATTAGGGTAGTTGGAAAATTATACAGAATGTCTTTGCAACACGCCCACTCGTCACCCCAGTCGCTACAGTTGACAACCGAGCAATGAAATGGCGTCGGCACGCTCGTGATCAAGTAGCAATGTATGCAAAAACATCAGCGCGACACTCCTAAGTCTCCCGCCTCCCCTCTAATGCAAACACCAGAAAGAAAGCCAGATGAATGGACTCGACCAATAACCGTGGGCGAGTTGAAGGATTCACTAGGATAGCTTCCGAACGGTGCTGCTCCCCCAGAGGACGAAGTATATGGCACTGCGTCAACCTACCTGAGCCGCTTCGGTAGACAACTGATCCTAGCGCGGTTAAGCCGGAGTCTTATGATGGCAACAACACCCAGAACATGTAAAAGAGGGGCGACTATCCCTCTACAGAAAACTGGAAACACCCATCGGACACTTCGTTCTTCTGATCAGTAACAATCGCAAGTAACATTTCGAAACCGATGGACAAGATGGTGGGAGTGAGAATAATAGCTAAGAAAGGTCAGAAGCCGACTAGCAGATAACCTAGATCCTCTCCTGGGCATGCGGCAATTGGCGACATGCTTCAAGATCACACTTAATTAAATTGCCGTCACAGCACTGACCGCGGACCAGTCACTTTCGTTGAAAGCACAAAATCATTTGATACGGCAGACCATAACAAATTTATGAAAGAAATAAGAAAGTTGGATGCGGAAGGCCCACAGAATGGCTGGACGGCTTCATGTCTCCCTGAACGATTAGACAGAGGTCGCTTAAAGAAAGTATTCTCCCAACTAATATTCTTCACTAGAGGAGGTCATCAAGAAATAGTCATTGGATCGCTTACCTTCATCATAGTCACTAACTCTCTTATTTGGTGGCTTCGGGAAGTCCTAAGCTGTTACCACGGTTTCTTTGCCGATCATCTGACAATCACGTGTAGGAGATCAAACAGGGAAGATATCGAGCGCACTCTACAACAAGGACCGAGCATTGTGGCCAGAGTGAGTCATAAATCCTTCAAGCAACTAAACGTGTATAAAACGAAACATACACTGTTCGGAGGGCTTCTAAGGAAACCATCGATCCTGATGATAAACGGCACACCCATGGGTGAGGAGAGAAATCTGAAAGTGCTGGGTATCACCCTGTAACTTCGTTGGGGCTTCTCAACACATGCAGCGAACGTGAGAGAGACCTACAAATATGTGACCAGCACAAGTCGTGGGCCTATGCTCGACAAAATGTGCACCAATCAGGAGCACACTTCTTGCATTCTACCCCGCGACGTTCCGTGCTAAAATTATGTGTGGCAAGGGTTTACAGAACCGTGATACTGCATCCAACCAACAAGACAAAGTAGAATACGCAGAAAAAAAAAGCATGCCACATCATATCCGGAATACTCAGTGAATTCCACGCGTACGATGCTCGCCTTCAAGCCAACTTTTTCTCTCTTCGTGAGGAATTACTGATCCGCGGCTTACGATACCTGCTTACTTGCGAAACACACGGTGAGGAGCGCAAGGGATGTGCAAACATTGTATGTCACCCACCGCATTCCCCCCGTCAAATATATCGCACAATCATGCAGAAGCTCTTCGCTGTCGAAGTAGATAGACAAAGAGAACCGCTACCACCAGTCACCCTAACTTTCTCCCCCATTTTTTTGTTACATATAACACTATCATCGGATGTGCATGCCGATTCCTAGGACGGCGTTCAGCTTGAATTATGTAAGAAATTGATTGTAAGGCACTACCGTGCAAAGGGAACTCAACTAAATTCCATGCCGCATTTTGAAGTATGAGCAGACGGATCTGTTTCCTTAGGAATAAAATCAGGAGCTGCCTCAACGACATATAGGAATGACAATCCCATCTCGACGGTTCACTGTGGAGCCGGAACAATAGCGTGTAGCTACCAACCTGAGTGCATAGTAATGTTCGAGGTTTTGCATAAAATGATAAGCATATTACAACCGAAGGGAGCTCATCCGTGTAAAATGTCTCTTTCTACTGACCGGCGGTCGCTGTTCGAGGCACTACGAATGGGAAAAACAGCGGTAAAGGCAGGAATTTTGCGGCAGACTTGGATAGCACTCTTGGGTATCGGATATCATAGCACCAGCATCTGCCTTCAGTTTATTTTTGGACATTGTGGTGTAGAAAAGAATGAATTGACGAACACAAAAGCGAGGGCACATGCAAACGTTCCTCAACAAGACGTTGGGTGAATACCCGACATCACTGCCTTGGAAAAGTGACACCTCAGGGTGAGCAGAGAGAAACTGAAGACACACAGGTTGGAAATGACCGGTGAATGGCAACCAACTAAAGAAGATTTGCCACTAAACCGATAGAGCAGGTGAAGTCGCCAATTCCGCATTGGGACATCGAACACATATGGATGGTTGCTGCGGAGGATAAACAAAACAGTTCCTAACAGGTGCAGATGGTGTGAAACCCATCTCTGCGCACACTGCGGGAAAATAAATTCCGATAGAGCTCACGTAGTGTTTCATACGAACCGAATGCGCGGTGCACCCTACCATGAGGCATTGCGCCGGTTGAAACATGCTGCACACCCTGGTGATGCTGGCCACATCAAGGTGGTGTCAGAGTCCAGTACCCCGTCTCATCGGGGGAAGCCAAGAGCCAGCAGCGTTCTTCTCATGGGGAACAATGCTTTGCTTCGGCTACAGCGTCATACAGCACAGGGATCAGCAGCGTCTTTCTGGGACAGCGTCTTTTATTTGTCGGTCCCTGGGCACGTGGCAAGCGTGCCATCAGCAGTATCACCCGCACATGCTGCAGAACTTGGGGTGGTGCCTGAAATTTCACCCTATAACCCCTGCCCCCTCCACCGAAGTCGTATGTGCTCATTGTCTGTAACAAATCCTATGGAAACAAAGGAGGGCTCACATGGCACAAAACTCGATGCCTTCACGGCAAAACGAGAAAGTTAGACGATGAAATGTCGGAGAAGCGGAAAGAAGATGAAAATATCAAACAGCACAAATGGGTTTGCGCAGAACGTGGCTTTCAATCCAAGAGTGCAGGTGTACTAACATTGCGCAGGCCACAGAAACACTACATGACCAACGGCAGTCCCTTTCCACCCCACACTGGCGGAACCATAATCCACACTGAATATGATAAAAAACACACTCCAGTGAGGAATCTGTGGGTTCAAATTGATTTAGCAGAGAGGCTCGACAATGCGTCATGGAATAAAGAGCAGAGGTCAGCTTTAGCACATCATTCCAGTGGTGGAGAAACGGCTAGGCACACAAAGTGAAAACCGGCCGCATCAACCCAACACCAATGAACAAAGTGATAACACCACCAGTTCAACCTCTGGAGAAAATGAAGCGATATATGGACCTCGCAGCTATATATTTCACACGTAAATTGGACTAGTGATAAGTCACGGGATGAAATACTGCGAAGTACAACCGCAAACGGGGTCGCGAGGAATAAAAAGGCAACGGGAACTCGAAGAGAATGCAAGTATTCCAACGAAGGGCTCCCGAGCGACGGAAACGAGAGGGCATCCAGTGAACGACCCAGTAGGCACATCTGAGCCGCTACAATGCACGCAATGTGGCTTTGTATCACAATCAAAAGGGGGAACAACACCAAGCACCAAGATTCAACACCGCAGAGGCCATCCCCTGGATAGTAACGCTGGTACAAAACGGAGCCGTTCCATCACAGAACAAGAGGTATCCCTCATTTGGAACACGGTAACTATAGGTGTAAATGACACCTGTTGCACGCAATGCCGTCATACGCATGTATCAAAAGACAGCCTGATGGAGCACTTCGGGGGAATGCATAGACAGCATCCCTTCTCCGTAGCAAAAGAATCTCCACCACCGCTCCGGAGCTTCAACGTCAGAGGATTTCATCTACACTTCACGTTCGTAAACCCAAATAAGACGTCCCACTCAACATCAGGTTCATCTATACATCGCCATCAAAAACATGAAATCTGCGTTGAAAGGAAACATACACACTCCAACGAATGCGAAGAGAATCCCACCCACATACTCGTGCGCTCAAGCCTAAAGTGCTCCGCAGTCACTTCGGGCTTGAGGGCGAAAATACGCAGAAGATAGTGTTCACCAAGGACCTTGCACAATTCCTCGTAGAAATTGAGAAACCCCTCATTCTCTTCCAACATGTACTTTCTTCATTCGAGAGGAACACCCCTATAAAGGAGAATAGACTACACAAAAAGCTGCCCACTCCTCTGAATGAAAATTGTAAACTCCACTATGCTCTTCTACGTTTGGCTCAAAAAAAAAAAAAAGAGGCAGAAGCCTTTCACTCTCAAGTAAACTGTTTTCGCCATTACGGAAGACCGAGGACTAAAAGCTGAACGTTTGCAACTGGTCACGCATAATTAGTTCGGACATAACACGAAACAGGCCTCTTTCAAAAAAAAAATATGGTACACTATGACTTGCACTGTAATGTGTTCATGCGTCATCCCCTACAGAAAATGATACAAAAAATAAATGAATAAACGCCTCTCCCCTCTATTGAAATGCGGATATTGTTTCGCTACTTTCCAATAACTCTGGAGGTTCCTTCACCTTGGGAATTTACTGGATTATCATATTTCTCACTAAAGGTTCATTTTTCTAATGCAATCAAATCGGAAGCTTTATGCGAGATTTCAAAAGTGTGGCAGCCAGCCTCACGTAACATTTAGGAACTCCTGAGTACGAGTGCCTCCACGGCTGACTTGACTTCAAGGGTTACCGATCTTTCTTTGTATACATGGCCACAGTCAGGCTGAAAACGGATTTATTCTGTCCCCACCTCTAGAAATGGCGTGCCATAAGACAATTAGGTATCACTAGGTTAAATGGAATATTGGAAGTTTAATGAACTTTCGGTGTGCTGATGATAATTACGAGGGGAAAGTGGCATCTATTGAACTGTAAAAAGAGGCTTTTTGGAAATCGGATATGTGCAGGCCAGACTCGGACTTCCTTCAGTGATAGTTGTCGGATTGAATGGTTGAGGTGATAAACCAGTTTTGGAATTCATGGACTTCATGTTGTTGCACCCATTTCAACGCACCAATCACAGCCAGGCACCCCGCTCCCATCGCCCTATAAAACTATGCCTATATTAAAGCGAGTGCACCACGGTTCTACTGAAGTAGCGCACTGCGATGAACACACAATCCTACACATCCTGTTCCAAGAGAAATACGAGTTTTTCTTTTTAATTTGAGTGGAAAGAACAATCACGATACCGGTTCTAAACCAGTTGGCTAAAAGATCCTCTCATGTACTACTTGGGCGTATTTTAAAAGGGAAAAGACAAAAAACCATGGAGTGCACTATTACTACCTTAGTATCGCACGTGATCGAGTGAATAACTGAGAGCTACAGAAAAAAAATGTGCTCCCATCATCCTCTTAATGCTCCAAACGTGTGTCAAGTATCCTCTTTACAGATGCAGAGTCAAAG